>NC_091312.1:6927891-6987891 GCF_038502225.1 Cherax quadricarinatus | reverse complement strand
AATTAGTCTTAAGATTAGTCTTAAGACAAGCCCGAAACGCTCTTCATACTAAGGGGCTTCCTGCATGCACACCTACGTAGCATAATCCAAAAAGTCAGTGATTTGTTTCCATTGGATTGGACGTAAATGACTCATCTTAGTCGTCACATGCAAACAATGTTAGTCTACCTTGGGCAGGGTTGTATCTGGCACGAACCAGACCCACTGAATAACATATATAACTCAAATTCTAAAAAGTTCACCTGGGTCTCAGATGCCATTCAGAGTCCTTTGATTTGGATGTCTGGTAATGTTATCGATGTTTACCGAAGAGTCTAGAATATTGTGAGCTTGACGAGCAGATATTGAGCCCAGGAGAGTGAGTGTGTGACTGTGACGACCACTACGTCACACCACCACCACCAGTACCACCACCACCACCGCCGCCGCCACCACCGCCGCCACCACCGCCGCCACCACCACCAGAACCACCACCAGAACCACCACCAGAACCACCAGCACCACCAGCACCACCACCAGCACCACCACCAGCACCACCAGCACCACCACCAGCACCACCACCACCAGCACCACCACCACCAGCACCACCACCACCACCCCCTCCACCGCCACCACCACCACCCCCTCCACCGCCACCACCACCACCCCCTCCACCGCCACCACCACCACCCCCTCCACCGCCACCCCCTCCACCGCCACCACCACCAGCACCACCACCAGCACCACCACCAGCACCACCACCATCACTGACTTTTTTGGGTTATCCTAGGTTCTCTACACATATGCTGCTATGTATGATAATTCTATGTAACTGTATTTGTGTATACCTGAATAAACTTACTTACTTACTTACTTACTTACTAATCTGGAGAGAGTTCCGGTGTAGGTGTAGGTGTAGATAATCATGTATCTCTCCCGCCTGAGTTCCAGGGAATACAGGTTCAGGAACCTCAAGCGATCCCAGTAATTGAGGTGTTTTATCTTCGTTATGAGCGCCGTGAAGGTTC
The DNA here is from genome assembly GCF_038502225.1 of Cherax quadricarinatus. Lineage (NCBI taxonomy): Eukaryota > Metazoa > Arthropoda > Malacostraca > Decapoda > Parastacidae > Cherax > Cherax quadricarinatus. The sequence continues at coordinate 6,986,884 of NC_091312.1, read as the reverse complement.
TCTGTCCATTTTCTAGGTCAGCAATTTCACCTGCCTTGAAAGGTGCTGTTAGTGTGCAGCAATATTCCAGCCTAGATAGAACATGCGACCTGAAGAGTGTCATCATGGGCTTTACATCCCCAGTTTTGAAGGTTCTCATTATCCATCCTGTCATTTTTCTAGCAGATGTGATTGATACAATGTTATGGTCCTTGAAGGTGAAGCTTTGTAAATTGTGAGTTCATTACCTCTGTAACTTGCTCAGCTATCAAAACTTTGGAGTCCGGTCCCTGGACCAATTATGTACCTCTGTAATCTTTTGACTACCGCCCACAGGATGGGTATGGGGTGCATAATAAACATTAAACTAACTAACCTTGAAGGTGAGATCCTCCGACATGATCACTCCCAGGTCTTTGACGTTGGTTTTTCGCTCTATTTTGTGGCCGGAATTTGTTTTATACTCTGATGAAGTTTTAATTTCCTCATGTTTACCATATGGGAGTAATTGAAATTTCTCATCGTTGAACTTCATATTGTTTTCTGCAGCCCATTGAAACATTTGGTTGATGTCCGCCTGGAGCCTTGCAGTGTCTGCAATGGAAGACACTGTCATGCAGATTCGGGTGTCATCTGCAAAGGAAGACACAGTGCTGTGGCTGACATCCTTGTCTATGTCAGAGATGAGGATGAGAAACAAGATGGGAGCGAGTACTGTGCCTTGTGAAACAGAGCTTTTCACCGTAGCCGCCTCAGACTTTACTCTGTTGACTACTATTCTTTGTGTTCTGTTTGAGGAAATTATAGATCCATATACCAACTTTTCCTGTTATTCCTTTAGCACGCATTTTGTGCGCTATTACGCCACGGTCAAACTTGTCGAAGGCTTTTGCAAAGTCTGTATATATTACATCTGCATTCTTTTTGTCTTCTAGTGCATCTAGGACCTTGTCGTAGTTATTCAATAGTTCAAATTCAAATTCAATTCAAAGTTTATTCTCTATAAGGATTACAATGCTGAGTTTACAGAAATTTGGTTATTGTTTGGTTTACATGTAGTAAAATTGTGATTACAGAGTGTACCACTAGAACGCTTAGCATGGCTAGGCATTTCGGGCATACTTAGTTTTATTCTTAATTGTAAAATATTACAAATTATGAGGTAAGTTGGTATTATGGCTAAGTGACTAACTACTAGTTTGTGAGTTTAGCAATGTGAATGCTTTTGTTTTGGCACAGTACATAGTTTCAGTATTGGAGTATCACAGGATTCATTATTTTAAGACTGAGATTAATATTTCTGTTTATGGTCAAATGAGTGAGTGAGTGTAAGTGTGAAGCACCAGGTGGTATTCGTGTAGTTAGTTGACGGGGTGTATCAGGGAGATAAGATGTTTTCTAATGGTAGTTTTGAAGGTGATGAATGTGTCTGCAGTTCTAGAGTTCTCAGGTAGGGTATTCCAGATTTTAGGGCCTTTGACATACATTGAATTTTTGTAAAGGTTTAGTCGGACACGGAGAATGTCGTAGAGATGTTTGTGTCTGGTGTTATGCCTGTGGGTTCTGTCACAACTATCAAGAAAGCGTTTTAGGTCAAGGTTGATATTAGAGTTTAAGGCCCTGTAGATATAGATTGCACAGTAGTAAGTGTGGATGTACTGAACTGGGAGCAAGTTTAGATCTATGAAGAGTGGGGGGGGGGGTGTTGCCAGGGATGGGATTTAGTGATTATTCTTACTGCAGCTTTTTGTTGGGTTATTATTGGCTTTAGGTGTGTTGCTGCAGTTGATCCCCAAGCACAAATAGCATAGGTGAGGTATGGATAAATAAGTGAGTGGTATAGTGTGAGAAGGGCATTTTGCGGCACGTAGTATCGTATCTTGGAGTGGATCCCAACCGTTTTGGATACTTTTTTGGCTATATGCTGGATATGGGTGCTGAAATTCAGGTTGTTGTCAAGGTATAAGCCTAGGAATTTTCCCCCATTATTTCTGGTAATTAGAGTGTTGTCAATCTTAATGTTAATTTGTGCATCTCCTGCTCTGCTACCAAACATAATATAGTAGGTTTTGTCAGTGTTAAGCGTAAGTTTATTGGCTGTCATCCAAGTCGATATTTTAATCAGCTCCTCATTCACAATGGTGTTGAGGGTGGCAAGATTAGGGTGAGAGATGACATAAGTCGTGTCATCAGCAAAGAGAATGGGTTTCAGGTGTTGGGATACGTTTGGAAGGTCATTGATGTATATGAGGAAGAGCAGGGGCCCAAGGACACTTCCCTGCTGAACTCCAGTATCAAGTGGCCGTGTTGCTAATGCTGTGTCTTTAATGGTGACGTACTGATACCTATTAGTAATGTAAGATTTGAAATAAGCAAGAGCATGGCCTCTTATACCGTAGTGATCAAGTTTGTGGAGTAGGATGTCGTGGTCTACTGTGTCAAAAGCTTTTCTTAGGTCAATAAAAATTCCTAGTGGATATTCCTTATTTTCCAATGCTGTGTAAAGCAGATCTAGCATTTTTATGATTGCATCATTAGTGCTTTTATTTTTCCTAAATCCAAACTGGCAGGGGTTGAGTATGTTTTGAGCCGTTATAAATGAATACAGTCTCCTGTGCACGAGTTTCTCAAAGATTTTGGATAGCAATGGTAAGTTAGATATTGGCCTATAGTTGTTTAAGTCTGTAGGGTCACCACCTTTATGTATTGGTGTAACCCTTGCCATCTTGAGTAGTTTCGGGAAGGTGCTAGTCTCTATTGACTTGTTAAAAAGTAATGAAATAGCATGCGAAAGGACATGGGCCGCTCGCTTGTACAGTAATGGTGGGACATGAGACAGATTCCCCGAGTTATTTTTAAGTGACTTTATGATCTCAATGACTTCCGTGGGCTCAGTTGGTGCAAGATAGAAGGAATTAGGGAAATTTCCATCTAGGTAGTCCCCGGCATGGGCATTGGTATGTGGGATTTTACTGGCGAGATTAGATCCTATGTTTGAGAAGAAGTCGTTTATCTTGTTAGCTGTGTCAGTGGGATGTAGTGGTGTTTCATTAGGTTTAGTTAGGACAATATTCTTGGTTTTTCTCAGTTTGTGGGTCCCTAGAATCTGAGAGAGTGTTTTCCAGGTCTTTTTTATATCTCCTCTAGTGTCTGTGAATCTACTGGAGTAGTATAGTTGTTTGGCTTTTTTTATTACTTTGGTGAGAGCTGATGAATAGTGTTTAAGAGTATCTTTGTGTATTAAGCCCTGTCTATATTGCTTTTCATATTGGTGTTTCTTGTCAATGGATTTCAGAATGGTGCTGGTTAGCCATGGGCAACCAAGCCGTTTGTTTGTGATCTGTTTTGTTTTTATAGGACAATGTTTGTTGTATAGTCTAAGTAATTTGTTAAGAAAGATGTCTGTCCAGTCATCAATACCATTGGCCTTGGAGAATTCTGTAGGCCAATCAACAGTCTCTAGGTCAGCTGTGAACTTCCTTACTGAGGCCTCGTCATGGAGTCTAAATGAGACTTTGTTGTATTCAAGTGGTGGTTTACTAATGTTTGTCAGGAGGAAGGTAGGGTAGTGGTCTGTAGTGCTATCTGTGATTATCCCTGATTTAAGGGGGGCTAGTATATTGGTCCATATGTGGTCTATTATGGTTGCACTTGTCTCAGTGAGCCTGGTTGGTTTAGTTATTGTTGGTATGAGAAGTGTGTTGTTCATATTGTTGATGAAATCAGTTACAGGCTGATCATCTAGTAAGCCAAGGTTGATGTTGAAGTCTCCAGCTAAGAGAAGGTGGTGCTTATTCATTTGTCTGTTTGTTATTAGTGACAGACAGGAGTGGGACAGACAGGAGCGACCTGCTCTAAACCCATGTTGCCCGTGGTTGTGTAATTGATGCGTATCTAGATGGGTGGCGATCTTGCTTCTTAGGACCCTTTCAAAGATTTTTATGATATGGGATGTTAGAGCTATCGGTCTGTAGTTCTTTGCTATTGCTTTACTGCCCCCTTTGTGAAGTGGGGCTATGTCTGTTGTTTTTAGTAACTGGGACGACCCCCGTGTCCATGCTCCCTCTCCATATTATTATTATTATTATTATTATTATTATTATTATTATTATTATTATTATTATTATTATTATTATTATAAAAAAGAAGCGCTAAGCCCAATACTGGATGTTGTTCTCGACTTTGATTTGGCATAAGAAAATAAATACTTTGGGTTTCTTTCGATTTCGTTTATGGCTTTTAGTTCTTCCCGCGATTCCTGACTTCTATAAGATTCCTTTAGCTTGAGTTCGATGTATGCTATTTCTCTAACCAGTGTCTCCCTACGCATTTCAGATATATTGACCTCTTTTAGCCGCTCTGTTATTCTTTTCCGTAGCCTGTAAAGGGAGTGCCTGTCTCTTTCTATTTTACATCTATTCCTCCTTTTTCTCAAAGGAATATGCCTTGAGCATACATCGAGTGCCACCGAGTTTATCTGTTCTAGGCCTAAGTTGGGGTCTCTGTTGCTTAGTCTATCTTCCCAGCTTATATCGTTTAGGGCTTGGTTTACTTGGTCCCACGTTATGTTCTTGTTATTGAAGTTGAATTTGGTAAAGGCTCCCTCGTGACTGATCTCATTTTGTTGGTCTGGGGCTCCGCGCATACATGTCTGAACCTCGATTATGTTGTGATCTGAGTATATTGTTTTTGATATGGTGGCATTTCGTATCAGATCATCATTGTTAGTGAAGATGAGGTCTAGGGTATTCTCCAGTCTCGTAGGCTCTATTATTTGCTGGTTTAAGTTGAATTTTTGTGCAGAGATTTAAAAGCTCGTGCGTGTGTGAGTTCTCGTCAAAGCTGCCTCCTGGTGTTATCACTGCAACAACATTATTTGCTATATTCCTCCATTTTAGGTGCCTCAAGTTGAAATCCCCCAGGAGCAAGATGTTCGGGGCAGGAGCTGGAAGATTTTCCAGACAGTGGTCAATTTTCAACAGCTGTTCCTGGAATTGCTGGGACGTTGCATCCGGATGCTTGTAGACTACCACAATGACTAGGTTTTGGTTCTCGATCTTTACTGCTAAAACTTCCACTACATCATTTGAGGCATTAAGCAGTTCTGTGCAAATAAGTGACTCTGCCATATACAGGCCACCCTTCCCCCTTTTGCCTGTTCACCCTGTCGCATCTGTATAGGTTGTAACCTGGGGTCCATATTTCATTGTCCAAGTGATCCTTTATGTGGGTCTCTGTGAAAGCCGCGAACATTGCATTTGCCTCTGCAAGCAGTCCACGGATGAAAGGTATTTTGTTGTTCGTTGCTGGCTTTAGACCCTGTATATTTGCAAAGTGTGTCATCGGGCAGGTGGTATTGTTGGTGCTAGGGGGACCTTTTTTTTCCGGCACTAATATCTATATCTGTTGATTTGGAGTGGAAGCCATCGACTGTGGTTCCACTCCAGAAATGACTGGATTTGGTGTACGATTTCTGCCATTTCCTGCCAGTTTTTTTTCTTCCTGGCACTATAAAACCTCTCCCTCTTGAGTGGCTGTGGCTACCCAGGTTTTCCCATGGCCTGGATGTTTTGTATCTTTTTGTCCCCTTTAGATGGTGTGCCTGGCAATTTAAGTTATAGCACTGTCTTTCCTGTACTGAAGAGGGGCACATTTCAGGGTGAAAAAGCTTACAGGAAGGGAGTTTGCATTTTCCTGTTGTCATATGGGCACGGCATTTTCTAGGGTGGTCAAAGTTGCACGTCCCATCTGTTTTTCCAGATTTCCCATGCCTGCAGATACCAAGTGTATAATATGTGCACAGGCTTGGTTTCCGTTTGCCTTGGATTTTTGTGACTGGAATCGCATGCTTTCGTGTCTCATTCCTATCCTCGCTAGTACTAACAATGGAGCTCTCACCAGTTGTTTCTGGTAATATATCCTCATTATTGCTAGTGGAGTCCCGTTGTTTGCTATCTCCTGTGGTATTACTAGTTTGTAATATTGGTTTTATCTTGTCCTTGACTACACTTGTTTCCCCACTACAGCTCCTGTCTCCCTCGAGGCCATTTCTATGCATTCCCTCATGCGTACATTTACTGTCTACCTGGACAGCACCTCCAGCCTCACCATTATTGTCTACCAGGACAGCACTTCCAGCCCCACATTTACTGTCTATCAGGGCAGCACCTCCAGCCTTACAGTGTCTGACTACATGACCAGCATCAAGGGCGATACCATCCAGCCCAGACTTTTTATTTTCCCATCTGTTATAGAATGCTCCCAGGTTTTCTATGACGGCTGCTTTGATGTTATCCTCTTTTAGTACCAATGTGATTTTAGTCCACATATTTATCTCATTTGGGCATACCCAAAAACACTTCCCTGATTTAATACTGCTTGTAGATAATTCTTGGATATCTGCACAAGGGGCATGACACCAATTTTCACAAAAAGTGGCATGTAATCTATGTGGAAGCCCGTTTGTTTGATTTACTGCAGACTACACAGAATTTCATAATGTGATTTAAATGGTTGATTTACTGTAATTCTACTAGTAACTCCTTGAATATTCTACTAATAACCTCCTTAAAGTGAAGATCTGGCTATTTCTATTTCTATTTCTAACTGTGCTTGTATATTAGGACAAGCTTACTGCTCTACGCTTCTGCTTTATAGTTATTGTTTGTGTTTGATAAGGGCGTCTAATACCCCGTCTGTTTATAGTCTGCTTTATTGTCCAACGAATCAGTTTGAAACCGGTCAAGGGTTTGGAACCAGTCAGGGGTTCGGAACCAGTCGGATCTGATCAGTGGATCGCTTATTTAAAACATATCTGGTCGGTGATTTGGGCTAACACATGAAGGAACTACTGGAAATTATTTAACCGAGTAATATGTGATTAGATTGATACAAAAGTATAACTTGCGTGTTGAAGGACCGGTGATTGCTGGCAGCTCCTACAATGACGAACGGTCGAGGCCTCAACCCTTATTTACAGCCTGAAGGGTTATAGATCACTTTGTTTAGTTTAATATGTTTATTATGCACCCCATACCCATCCTGTGGGCGATAGTCAAAAGATTACAGAGGTACATAATTGGTCCTGGGACTGGACTCCAAAGTTTTGATAGCTGAGCAAGTTACAGAGGTAATGAACTCACAATTTACAAAGGTAATGAACTCACAATTTACGAAGGTAATGAACTCCAGGTAGGTCTAGTCACAATCATGACAAGTTACAAAGGTATTTACAGATTACAGAGGTACGTAATGGGTCCAGGGACTGGGCCCCAAAGTTTTGATAGCTGAACTAGGTACAAAGGTAATGAACTCACAAGTTACAAAGGTAATGAACTCCAGGTAGGTCTAGTCACAATCATGACAAGTTACAAAGGTATTTACAGATTACAGAGGTACGTAATTGGTCCAGAGACTGGGCCCCCAAAGTTTTGATAGCTGAACTATGTACAAAGGTAATGAACTCACAAGTTACAAAGGTAATGAATCCTGTAAGAATGGTTACTTACGTTTATACATGGCTACAATCATGAACAAATTATAGAGTAATGAGCGATTCACATCCTTCATGTGTTAGCCCAAATCACCGATCAGTATGTTTTAATGAAGTTCAAGCAATTTGTAATCGGCTAGGCCTCATAATATCTTTCTCTAAAATAAAGATATTAACAAGCAAACGACATCCCCCACCCATCTATTTGCAGGGTGAAATCATTAGCTACGTTAAAACTTACAGATATCTTGGTGTAGATGTACCCTTTAACAAATCCACTATACCATAACTAAACAAGAAATGCAAAGCTAGGCTAAATGCTCTCAAAGCTGTTGCTGGCTACAATCCCAACTATGGTGCTAATGTGAGAATTGTGAGAATGATGTACATAGCCTATGTTAGGTCCTTAATTGATTATGCTGCTCCCATGTTGATATTAGCTAGAGAAAGTTCTCTCCGACCCTTGGAGTTAATGCAAAATGAAGCTCTCAGGATTATTCTTGGCTGTCCCAGATCTACAAAAGTTCTTAACATGAGGAAGGAGCTTGGTATTTCTAGTATCAGTGATAGGATTGTTGAAATTAACACTGTACTCGGTATTAGAATGTTGAGAAACGAACCAGACACTGTCACAGTGAATCTTACCAAGTGTCTAGAGGTAAATACACACAGATCTAAATGGATTGTGAAAACGTGCAATTGCATTAAGTTTTATAACCTACATGAACTGTATCACTGTAGGCAACAAGAGCATTTCACCCCTCCATGGAAGATGTGTTCATTTAATATCACATACCTACAAGTCTCTCCCAAGAAGCTCATTGCTAGTAATCCCTTCCTTAAATCTCTTGTTAGAGCAACTGCTCAAGAAGAAATTTCTCACCTAGCTGGTAGTAATAAGTTATCACAAGTTATATACACTGATGGATCTAAACAGGAGTCTTCTGGCAGGGCTGCATCTGCTCTTGTTGCCACCTCCCTAGTTAAGAACGATAATAAATTTGTTGAGTTAGGCATAAGAATTAACAACTGGGCGTCTACACTGCAAACTGAATTGTTTGCAATCCTAATGGTGCTAAAGCTAACCTATGACACTGAACTTGACTCTATCATCATTACTGATTCTATGTCATCATTGAAGGCTCTTGACTCATATAATGACTCCAACAACATGCTCATTGGGGAAGCCAGGTATAGATACTCAAAAATTAGGGACAAAGGAATTAATGTACAATTGCTGTGGATCCCATCACACATTGGATGACTCCTTCATGATAAAGTTGATATGTTAGCCAAGAAGAGTACCCAGAAGGAGAATGTAGAATATAACTTTGGTATAACTGTGTCTAGCATTAGGAATAATATTAGGAGAGAAGTAAATAATGAAAATGATTGTTATAGGAATGCAGTTAGAAGCCTGAGTAGATCTATAACCCACTATGATAACATGAACGTAGATAAGTATGTTTATGGAGCAACTTGTAATGTGAACAGACTGACTGATGTTGTAGTGGCCAGGGTTAGGCTTGGTTACAAGTACTTCTGGCAGTTTGGGAGACACACAGATGATGATCAAACTAAATGTAAATTATGTGATCAGGCATATGGTCACTCTCTTGAACACTATGTGCTTAATTGTCCACTTATTGAGGAATACAGAGACAGACAGTATAATAACCTATGTGACATGTCAAGATATCTTATTAATGAAAATAAGATACCAGATATACTAAGCAAATTTCCTAAATTTGCTTGTAACAGATAAGTGAACTATAGATATGTAGATATAAATCCATATGTATTCCTGTTAACCCTTTGGGGCCTAGTTCCTAGGCCTTTTGTGTATCCATATGCTCTCGCGCTACCGTCCACAAGATGGATATGGGGTGCACAAAAAACTAGCCACTTCGGTGGCAAAATCTAAAAAAAAAAAATCTGAGACTGGTAAGGAGATGGAGGGCAGGCAGCTGTCAGACAGGTTAGTGGTTCCAACAAAGTTTAGACCTCAAATATTGAATATAGCTCATAACACTTCATTAGGAGGTCACCTAGGAATTACTAAAACATTATATAGAATCACAAAAGAACTCTATTGGCCAAAATTAAGGCAGGATGTGAAGAATCATATCCGATGTTACCGAGAATGTCAGCAAGTAGGGAAACCTGGACATTCCATTAAACCTACACCTCTCCAGCCTATACCTGCTGATGGAGAACCTTTTGCAGAATTAATTATAGATTGTGTAGGTCCACTACCTAAGTCAGTCTGGAAATCAGTACTTATTTACCATTATGAATAGAGTAACTGATACCCAGAAGCAATTCCCATGCGCAGTATTCAAATTCAAAGTTTATTCTCTATAAGGATTACAATGCTGAGTTTACAGAATTTGGTTATTGTGTGGTTTACATGTAGTAAAATACTAATTACAGAGGGGGCCACTAGAACACCTAGCATGGCTAGGCATTTCGGGCAGACTTAGATTAATTCTTAATTTTAAAATATTACAAATTATGAGGTAAGTTGGTATTATGGCTAAGTGACTAAATACTAGTTTGTGAGTTTAGCAATGTGAATGCTTTCGTTTTGGCACAATACATAGTTTCAGTATTGGAGTATCACAGGCCAACTTATGACTAGTTAGGATTCATTATTTTAAGATTGAGATTTATATTTCTGTTTATGGTCAAATGGGTGAGTGAGTGTAAGTGTGAACCACCAGGTGGTATTCGTGTAATTAGTTGACGGGGTGTATCAGGGAGATAAGATGCTTTCTGATGGTAGTTTTGAAGGTGATGAATGTGTCTGCAGTTCTAGAGTTTTCAGGTAGGGTGTTCCAGATTTTAGGGCCTTTGACATACATTGAATTTTTGTAAAGGTTTAGTCGGACACGGGGAATGTCATGGAGATGTTTGTGTCTGGTGTTGTGCCTGTGGGTTCTGTCACAACTATCAAGAAAGCGTTTTAGGTCAAGGTTAATATTGGAATTTAAGGTCCTGTAGATGTAGATTGCACAGTAGTAAGTGTGGATGTACTGGATGTGGATCCTCATATCCGACATAGAGAAGGATGTCAGCCACAGCACCGTGTCTTCCTTTGCAGATGACACCTGAATCTGCATGACAGCGTCTTCCATTGCAGACACTGCAAGGCTCCAGGCGGACATCAACCAAATCTTTCAGTGGGCTGCAGAAAACAATATGAAGTTCAACGATGAGAAATTTCAGTTACTCAGATATGGTAAACATGAGGAACTTGCATCTCCAGCTTCACCATTACTGTCTCCCAGGACAGCACCTCCAGCTTCACCATTACTGTCTCTCAGGACAGCACTATCAGCCCCACATTTACTGACTACCAGGACATCATCTCCAGCCTTACAGTTTCTGACTACATGGCCAGTATCAAGGGCAGTACCATTCAGCCCAGACTTTTTATGTTCCCATCTGTTGTAGAAAGCTTCCAGGTTTTCTATGAAAGCAGCTTTGATGTTGACCTCTTTTAATACCCTTGTGATTTTAGTCCACAGATTTATCTCATTTGGGCATACCCAAAAACACTTCCCTGTTTTAATACTGCTTGTAGCTAGTTCTTGGATATCTGCACAAGGGGCGTGACACCAATTTCCACAAAAATGACAATTTATGCATGTGGAAGCCCGTTTGTTTGACTGACCACAGACTACACACAGCTTCATAATGATTTGAATGGTTGATTTACTGCAATTCTACTAGCAACCTCTTGAATATTCTATTAATAACCTCCTTAAATAAAGCTCTAGCTATTTGTATTTCTGTTTCTAACTGTTTTTGTATATTGGACAGCTTACCATGCACGTTCCTGGTATATATTTAATGTTTGTGTTTATAAGGGCGCCTACAACCCCATCCGTTTACAGTCTGCTTTATTGTCCAACGAAACCGTTTGAAACCAGTCAAGGGTTCGGACCAGTCAAGGGTTTGGACCAGTTAAGGGTTCGGACCAGTCAAGGGTTCGGACCAGTCAAGGGTTCGGACCAGTCGATCTGATCTGATCAGTGGGTCACTTATTTAAACCATACTGGTCGGTGATTTGAGCTAACACATGAAGGATCTACTGGAAATTATCTACCCGAGTAATATGTGATTTGATTGATACAAAAGTATAACTTGCGTGTTGAAGAGCCGGTGACTGCTGGCAACTCCTACAGTGATGAACGGTCGACCTCAACCCTTGTTTATCAATCGCTGTATCTAGCTTTTCTATTTTTTTTCCGTCTCCACCACAAAGACCATAACATTGTATCAATCGCATCTGCTAGAAAAATGACAGGATGGATAATGAGAACCTTCAAAACTAGGGAGGCCAAGCCCATGATGACACTCTTCAGGTCGCATGTTCTATCTAGGCTGGAATATTGCTGCACACTAACAGCACCTTTCAAGGCAGGTGAAATTGCTGACCTAGAAAATGTACAGAGAACCTTCACGACGCGCATAACGGAGATAAAACACCTCAATTACTGGGAGCGCTTGAGGTTCCTAAAACTGTATTCCCTGGAACTCAGGCAGGAGAGATACATGATTATATACACCTGGAAAATCCTAGAGGAACTAGTACCGAACTTGCACACGAAAATCACTCACTACGAAAGCAAAAGACTTGGCAGACGATGCAACATCCCCTCAATGAAAAGCAGGGGTGTCATTAGCACGTTAAGAGACCATACAATAAGTGTCAGGGGCCCGAGACTGTTCAACTGCCTCCCAGCATACATAAGGGGGATTACCAACAGACCCGTGGCAGTCTTCAAGCTGGCACTGGACAAGCACCTAAAGTCGGTTCTTGACCAGCCAGGCTGTGGCTCGTATGTTGGTTTGCGTGCAGCCAGCAGCAACAGCCTGGTTGATCAGGCTCTGATCCACCAGGAGGCCTTGTCACAGACCGGGCTGTGGGGGCGTTGACCCCCGGAACTCTCTCCAGGTAACTCCAGTGGGGGGGGTGTTGCCAGGGATGGGATTTAGTGATTCTTACTGCAGCTTTTTGTTGGGTTATTATTGGCTTTAGGTGTGTTGCTGCAGTTGATCCCCAAGCACAAATAGCATATTATTATTATTATAATCAAGGGGGAAGCGCTAAACCCGGAGGATTATACAGCGCCTGGGGGGGGGATGTGGAAGGCATTCAGGCTTAATTTGGGGAACTGGAGCACAGATCCAATTCCCTAAATCAAGAGCCCCTCACAAATAGCATAGGTGAGGTATGGATAAATAAGTGAGTGGTATAGTGTGAGAAGGGCATTTTGCGGCACATAGTATCTTATCTTGGAGAGGATCCCAACCGTTTTGGATACTTTTTTGGTTATGTGCTGGATATGGGTGGTGAAATTCAGGTATTAATACTAAAGTCATTCTCAAGGCTTTAACCAGATTTATTTCTGTTTTGGCATTCCTAAATCTGTTCAAAGTGATCAAGGTACTAACTTCACTGCCAAAGCATTTAGGGAAGCATTAACTAGGTTAGGGATAATCCACAACTTATCCACTTCCTATCATCCTCAGTCCCAAGGTGCCTTGGAAAGATTCCATCAGACGTTAAAAACCGTGATGAGAACTTTTTGTATGCATTTTCCTAAAGACTGGGATGAACCACTACCTTTGTTGCTGTTTTCAATAAGGGAAACTGTGCAAGAGTCTACCGGGTATAGTCCATTTGAGCTGATCTTTGGGCACAATGTACAAGGTCCTCTTCGGGTGCTCAGAGAAGGATGGATAGGAGAAGACGTTAGCTCAACACTCTACAACCCTTCTTCAAGGTTGCAAGTGGCACGTCAGTTAGCCAAGGCTAACCTACAGGCAGCTCAAAACAAGATGAAACAGAGGTATGACAGAAATGCACAATTTCGCTCCTTCCATCCAGGAGACAAGCTGTTGGTACAGGAACCTATACCTGGCCACACCTTGAAAGCAAGATTTACGGGACCTATGCAAATTGTAAGTAAATTATCTGATGTAAATTATGTGGTATCTCCCCTTGATAAGACCTCAAAAACTAAAACTTACCACATTAATCAATTAAAATCTTTTCATACACCAGATGAAGTCCCAGTAATGACTGTCCTCTACCTCTGAGAACGACTTTGACTCTTTGCACTCTATTTCTGAAATTAATGTCAAGCTTTCAAACTCTGTCCTCCTCAAGGACCCTAGCCCTTTAATGGTGGGGCTATCTGAAACTCAAGTAACAAGTTCAACTGCGCTTCTACAGTCGTCATACCCTGATATTTTATCGGACGTGCCGAAAAAATGTACATTAGGTTATCATGACGTAGATGTGGGAAACTCTAAACCTATTAAACTCTCCCCTACAGCGCTAATCCTGAAAAACAGAAGCTACTTCAGCAGGAGGTAGAATTTCTGTTAGAGCATGGGTTAGTGGAGGAGTCATCTAGTCCATGGGCTTCACCATGCATCCTTGTTAAAAAAAGTTGATGGAGGTTTTCGCATGTGTACAGACTACCGTAAGGTGAATGAGGTCACAATCACAGATGCTTACCCTCTTCCTCATCTGGATGACATAATCGACTTTGTGGGTTGATGCTTGAGAGTCTGGGGTTGGGGCAGTACTGTTGCAAAATGGGGACGAGGGGTTGCAGCCTGTGGCTTTTTTCTCGGCAAAGTTCCAGCCACACCAGAGGGCTTACTTGAAAAAGAAGCCCTTGTGCTGATACTGGCCTTGGAGCACTTCGATGTTTATGTGGGTCACACTTCACAGGTGGTCACTGTCTATAGTGACCACAACCATCTGGTATATCTCCAAGCCATGAAGAACCACAATACGAGGCTCATGAGATGGCGTCTACGACTGCAGCCCTATTCTCTCAGAATAATACACATTGCCAGCAAAGAAAATAAGTTGGCAGACTATCTAGAGTCTAAAATTTATATATACATTAGGTTAGGATGTGTTAGAGACCTATGGTAACATTATAGCTCTTTTTTTTTTTCCCTTGTGTGGGTTTTTTTTTAGCGAGGGGGTGCAGGATACCGTCCGCCCATACCTTGGACCTACGTTTTCCCTACTGTCTGCTGTCTCACTCTACATTTAGGGTTTGGCTTTGTCACAAATAAAGCTGAGCTCTATCTAAGACTTGGATGGTTGAGAGGAAAGGTGGTCCCATATGGTGCCATGGTGGTACGGTTACTAATGGGAGGTGGGAGCCTATTCCTGAGCCCTCTCGGGGTGGGGTTGTGGCATGCAAAGAGTACGTAACCTTTATTCAGTGCATGTACACACCCTCATTGAAAGGCTATCTCCCCCAACCAACGAACCAGTACTAAGGGTCGGACGATGGGGCCCCATCGTTCGATCAGTACCCAGGTTCAACCAATGAGAAGATGGCTTTGGCAATCGCAGAGGTGTTGTGGGAGGCCTGGTCATGGACCGGGCCGCGGGGGCGTTGATCCCTGGAATAACCTCCAGGTAACCTCCAGGTAACCACCCGCCTGTCTGCCCTTGTCATTCCTATTCTAGAGCTGGTTGAAGCACGGTCTGCTCTTTAGTGGCTTCTATTCTGCCTTGCTTACCGTGGAGTGCACTAATACTTATCACTGTACATAGTGTATATAATGTACATACTTCTGTTCTTACTTGGTGAAAGGATAATACAAGTCAAAAGTTTTCTGCTGTGTTTATTTTGCTCCCTTTACACCCAGGATAACAGGCCTTTGGATTCCTGGGTTGTAATAAGGCATGACAAAATAACCCTAACATCAACTCTATGGCTTATTTATGTTACAATTCATCTAATATGACATAATAAACAACATAAATAACATAGAAACCTGGACTGTGGTCGCGAGAGTGGTTGCGCATTCTCGCCATGAAAACGTCAGAGGTGTTATTATAAGAGAAAACAAAGTTTGTGAGGTTAACTGAATTAGATCTGGTGTACATACGACATTTACACACCTTGGAGAAAAAATGCAGAGCGTCATAGCCTGTCAGGAGTTCACACTTTTCTTAAGAACTGCTATGTACAATTTTTTTGTTTATCTCACTACACTATGTATCTCCTGTGAGCTGTTTCTCCGTCAACCATGTCAACAGCAGCTTTTCTATCTTTTCATTGACAGAAGTCCACTGCTTAGAAATTACTTAACACCCTTTGCTGGCACTATAGCCTTTATAGACTCCTGCTTTAGTACTGTACATATAGTAGAGGGGCTACGCTTGTACTTGCTCACCAAGTCCTTAACCCTTGTACCTAGTCTGTGCTTACCAATGATTTCTTGCTTTAATTCCATGCAAATCATCCTCTTTTTCTTCTCGGCACTGTCCTTTGCACATGCTTTCTTGGGACCCATGGTTAGAATGAATAAATCTGGCGAATTAGCTGAACGAAGCGTAAGGAAATCGCGAGACTTCCTTGCACCCTGAGGGTAGCTCCGTAAGCATATGTGCACTGGTGAGCATTGTGGTAGTGTTGTCAAACTAAATTCTACACAGAACATAGTATTATTATTATAATTATTATTGTACTATCACGTATTATTATATATTTTTATTTTATTATTATATAGTATTACATTATACATTATTATTATGTATTATCATTATTAGTAGTACTTATGTATTATAATAATAATAATTATTATTATTAATTTAGGGACCTGGAGCACAGATCCATATCCATAGATCAAGAGCCCCTCACCACGTACGTACTATTACTAATAATAATTATGATAATTATAATAATAATAATAATAATACAATATAATAGTAATAATAATAATAACAGTAAGGAGAAACTTCAAAAGGCTGCCAGTAGTTGGTGCCACCATCAGCAAAACATTGGTAACCACTACAAGTACACTTTTCACCTGTCTAGACTTAAGTAGTTTATTAGTACTTGGTTAAGTCTGCCCGAAATGCCTCAGCATGATGGTGGCTTTCTTTGCTCCAATCATAATATGATATGTAAACATATTGTGACCTTTGCAAAGAAAGAAATATTTTATTTATTTAACCCTTTGACTGTTTTGGTTGTATATACAGTGGACCCCCGGTTTACGATCACCTCCCAATGCGACCAATTATGTAAGTGTATTTATGTAGGTGCGTTTGTACATGTATGTTTGGGGGTCTGAAATGGACTAATCTAATTCACAATATTCCTTATGGGAACAAATTCGTTCAGTACTGGCACCTGAACATACTTCTGGAATGAAATAATATCGTAAACCGGGGTCCACTGTATACGTCTTACGAGCCAATGTGTTTGACGTGTATATACTCAAAAACTCTAGGGGCTTCAAATCAAGCAAGAGAAAGCTGATAGGCCCACATGTGAGAAAATGGGTCTGCATGGTCAGTGTGCACTAGATAAAAAAAATCCTGCAGCACGCAGTGCATAATGAGAAAAAAAACTCAGTGTTTTTGGATTAAAGCACCGACTTTGAGGTGTATTTTCGTATAGTTTTTATGGTTATATTCTCGTTTTCGTAGACACATTTGATAGAATGGACAACATATTGTAGAAATAGAGGTGATTTTTGATTGGTTTTACTATGAAAAGGACCTTGAAATGGAGCTCAAATTAGGGGAAATGTTTGATTTTTGCCGATGTTCAAGAGTAAACAAATGATGTCATTGTCCAATAAATGTCCAACTATCCATCCTAATATGCAGTCATGGATGGGTTGACATTATTTATACAATTATTACAATATTGCAGTAGTCTGCATAACAGTAAATCTTATACTGTTTGTTCGAATAAAATTCAAAATAGAAAGCAAGAGTAATATCAGAGGGGCCTGGAGATGTGACTGATGAACAAAGAAAATGTTATTTTAGAGCCAGGAATGTCTGCATTGTTCATTCTGGACCCTATTTTGAAATTGGCATATTTTTTAATATGCATGAAATTGGCCAAATTGCCAATTTTTGACCACTTTATTGGGTAGTTGAAATTGGTAAATGGGCAATTTCTTGTACTCAGTCGATAGAACAAATGGAGTTCTAAAGAAATAGTTATGAGTTTGGTCGACTGGAGCAATGGAATTAGCCAAAAATAGGGGTCAAATTGGGCAAAATCGCTGATTCGTGCATATCGCCGAGATCACTAACTTCGCAAGAGCATAATTCCTTGTTTTCCATCAAATTTCATACTTTTGGTGGCATTACCATCGGGAAAAGATTCTCTATCATTTCATAAAAAGTTTTTTTTTTTTTTTTTCAAATATTTTGCAACACCAGGAGACACCTCAGACTGGGCAGGTGATGCAGAATACCCCACATTAAAAGTAGGGGTGCCATTGTCACACTAAGAAAACACCATAAGTGTCCAGGGCCCAAGACTGTTCAGCAGCCTCCCACCAAGCAAAAGGGGAATTATCAATAAACCCCTGGCTGTCTTCAAGAGAGAGCTGGACAGATACCTAAAGTCAGTGCCGGATTAGCCAGGCTGTGGTTTGTATTTTGGACTGCGTGCGGCCAGCAGTAACAGCCTGGTTAATCAGGCCCTGGTCCACTGGGAGGCCTGGTCGTGGGGGCGTTGATTCCCGGAATAACCTCCAGGTAGACTCCAGGTGACAGTCAAAGTGTTAAGGAACCTCCCTCGAGAGGTGTTTGCATCCTGAAATTTTGTTCGTATCCAGAAGCAAAAAATCAACTAAACGACAGTTTGTATCCTGAAAAATTCGCATGGAGGGGTGTTCGTAAGCCAAGGTTCCACTGTATATCGATGGGCCGCATAACATATCAAATGGGTATGTAGCTCAGGTGGGCTACATTGTTACACCTACCTACACCTGACTTCCTACAAATAAATGCTACTCACCTCTCACCCTACATTAAGACTGCACATATTTTAAGGTAAGTAATGAGTGTACTGTCATTTTTTTTTTCATTATGCACTGCATGCAGGATTTTTTTTTATATAGTGCACACTTACTACACAAATCTCATATGTAGGGCCAAATTTACCATCACAGCTTATGTGAGTGAGCTGAGCTCATGGCGACCGACAGTGACTTCAAAGCCACCTTATCTTTTATGGACAATGTATGGTGTATGTGCTCAACACAATGTGAAGCATTTCTTTTATTCATTGGAACCATGGCTAGGGCTAAAAGTGAGCAGGTTATAACAATAAATGGAGAAAAAGAAATTGGAATGACTTATGCAGCGAGTAGTGCTACCAAACAGTAGTGGAAGGTTGCTGTGGTGACTCCGGAAATTTGAAATTATGCTAGCCGAAATTAGTGCCAGATTACTGATGGAACCGGATTACTGATTGCCGGATTAGTGATGGCTGACCTGTAGTATAATGTGATAGGTCTATTAGTAAGGACTGAAATGACAAAACTTTTTAGGTTCACCTAAAATATCTTTATTTTATGTACAGAAAAAATCCTATTACTGACCTTATAATATGGAACATACAAATGATGCTATGCTTATGTCATGAATGTGAATAAAGGTACAAAGAGGAATGGTTTTTGTGTGAAGAAATAAAGCAAATCCAAATAGTACATGACTAATTCATTTGTAAATTTTGTGTACGATGCCAACTACACAGCATTCAATCACAACTTAAATGCTTGTAACAATATTTCTCTTCTAATGCCATCACGATCCTAAGCTAGCAGCTTCACAAAACTGGTTCAAAATGTAAAATATAGATTAATTACAGCAGTCTCAAGACTAATAGGCACCATTCAGAGAGCATTCAACTTGTGAACTTTTAAATCCTTATTATTCACTTTAATAAAGAATATTTTAAATTACCTTAAATATCATGACAATACATTACTGGTATTTACAACATTGTTTAACAAAAAGATAATTTACTTTAAGCTTTAATTACATTGGAATGAGGTATCTAATTACATGACTAAGAAACAGTTGCAAAATTACATTAATTTCTGTTAAAGAGCCATCAAAGTTGTGTGGTAGTACAGAAGTGTAAATTTAAAAGCTTGTTAAATTTCTACAAAAATAACCAGATCAAACTAGGAACTTCTCTATTACACTTTTCTATATTTGTACTACCATTTTAATATGTATAAAAGGAATGAATGATTGATGAAAACTTCCTTCAGGAATGATGTTCAAAACAACACTTCAGTAAAACAGCAAAGTATATTCACATGTCATACACAGCTTCCTTATAACTTAATGGCTTTTCTTTTAACTTCTGAGCTCTGTTGTTGCACCAATGATTGCATTACAGTACGATGGCCTTGAGCAACAGTCCCAACCCCACCAACTAATAATTGTACTCAATTGCCTAATAAGACATAATAAATTCCACAAAAAAGCAATTTTCTAGAGAAAATATGAGTATTTCCAATAATCAAAGCAGTCAATATCACTGAGAATACATTCCTCCAGATTTACTTGAAACCTCTGTGATGGACTGAGCATTCACTGATGTTGTAAATCTTAGGCACAAGCATTTTTTCCTTTGTTTGGTGTGTCACATCATTAAAGCCTTAGAAAGAAAGGGAGGAGGGAGAAAAATGCAGGAAGTTTAAAAAAAAAAGGGAGAAAGCAATAGAGTGTAAAGGGAGAAGGAAAAGATGGAGATGGAAATGTGTTTAGCATTATGAAAAAAGTTTTGAGTGCTGTTGTGTGTCAGCATTAACCCCATTTACTATCACTTCAGGTTAATTATTATACAGTTTCTTGAACTGTGGAAGTTATAACTACTGCAAATTTATAATTTCCACCTAAAGTTTATAATTTTACTACCTATCTCAGCAACCATCCAAACTTATCCAGATCAGTGTTAGTATCAATTTTTTAGTACCATTTTTTTTTTTTGGTAACACACTGGCCATCTTCCACTGAGGAAGGGTGACCCAAAAGAGAAACACTTTCATCATCATTCACACTATCACTGTCTTGCCAGAGGTGTGCAGATACAACAGTTCCGATGTTCCTCCAAGCAGCAAATATCCTCACCCCTCCTTCCGAGTGTAAGCACTGTACTTCCCACCTCCAGAACTCAAGTCTGGCTAACTGGTTTCCTTGAATCCCTCCACAAAATGTTACCTTGCTCACACTCCAACAGCTCGTCAAGTCCGAAAAACTATTTGCCTCCACTCATTCCTATTAATATGCTCACACATGCCTGCTAGATGTCCAAGCCATTTCCACACAAAACCTCCTTTACCTCCCTCCCTCCATCCTTTCCTAGGATGACTTTTACCCCACCTTCCCTCCAATACTGATTTATACACCCTCCAAGTCATCCTTCTTTGCTTCATAGATAATTACTTTTTTCCACTCTAATGTAATTCATAACCATATCATCAGTCTCCAAATTACATTTTTTATTGATTGTGATATTTTTAGTGTATGACAAAACTTGTCATACATTCAAATGTTGCAAATGCAAGGAGCCAACCTCACAAGTCACTATTCTACAGGTACTCGGCTATCAGTAATAATTTATACAAGACCTAGGTACTGCCTGATTTGCAGAGACAAAGTTCACTTTGGGTCAGTTTAAGTGAGGTTTTCGGGAAAAAAAAAAGGGTGACTTTTTTTTCTGTGACAGGAGAGGGAAGGGGGTTGAAGAGAGGTTAGGGTAAAAAGGGATACTACAAGGAGAAAAGTTTGGGTAATGAGAGGAGTTAAGGAGAATTAGGGTAAGGCAAGGAGTTAGATAAAGGTAGGAGTTTGGGAAGGTTCAAGTTAGGATATGCAAGGGATAATTTAGAGGGAAAGTTGTGGTAGGGAGGTTAGGAATATGATGTGATAAGGGAGACTAGAGGGGTATTTGGAAATGGCAGATGGTGTTTGAAAAAGTGACTGGGGAAAAGATAAGGTTAAGTGTAGTCACTTCCAGGGGTCACTACCCCTGCAACCTGGTCCCAAGCAGACCAGGTGGTGTAAGAAATGTAGAAGTGGAAAGTGGGAAAAGAAGGGAGTAAAGCAGAGGTAATATATATGTAAGGGGTTGGATAAGTAAAGGGAAATGTGTAACTTTGACCAATTTCAATGGTTCTTTTACACTCATAGTCTGGTCTGAAGTCAGACTTCCTTGTTGACTGCTTAATCATTCAAGCTGAAGCTATCAGCTGCTCACAGGCCTGCAGAGCACATGTGAGTGAGCTAGTCTAGCATTTGTTGCAGGAACTAATTCAGTATCCTACTGAAAATCTCTTATTGTTTCTGATAATATTTCATATGTCTTCCCTACAGAGATGAGGTTTAAAGAGGCTATTAGGAAGAAAAAAATATTATATAGAAATCAAGTTGAAAATACACAGAAGAAAAAAGAGAGAGGAGTAGGAGAGGGAATGGAAGGAGCAATAAGTGGGGAAAAGTGAGCTATAGGGAAGGGAAAGTGGCAAATAGAGAAGGGGTAGAAAAAGCTTGAGACAAGAACGTGGTGAGATGAAAGGAGGGCGTGATGAGGAAGAACATGCGATTATCACAGAAATGGTTTTTATGCTAAAGTAATTTTTATTTCATTTAATTTATTTAAGGAAGACATGTTGCTTCTAATTTATATGAGAGATAAGAACTAGCAATCCATTTAAGTGATTAGGATACCATTTAATAGACAAAAAACTTCATAAAAACAATTTGGCAATTACAATTCTTATACTAATGTATAAAAAACTATGGAATTTGAGATTAGGGGCTTCAATTTACAGCACCATAAGTCAACCTTGAAAAACAAAATTAATGATAAGAACAGTAAAAGTTCTTATTCACCATGCATGTTACATATTTGAAAGAATACACTTTAATGGTCACCCAGTTTTAAGATTTAATACTATAAATAATATCGAATTGGTACAATTTTATTACATGAATTGTCTTTTTCTGCACAAAAGTGCATTTTCTTTACTTATGTATGTGAAGATATGACCAACTTACACTTCAAGTAGTCTTCTTGATAGATTCAACTTTAGATAGCATAACTTGAGGAAATAAACTAAAGAGTCTTCCTAGCTGCTGCACTGTAAGCCTCATAGGAACTCCTGCACCAAGGTTTACAAAAGCATATATATTTTCTAGCTGTAAAGGAGGCTGTGGTACACGGTAAAAACTGAAACTCTGATCACATATATTGGCTGCAGTTGGTTGCAATTTTGTTGTTGACTTTACAGCTACTGTACGTTTCACTGATGATGGCACTGATTTCCTAGCTGTGTTCTTATGCCTAATCTCAGGGACAACTGGAATTCCTACAGAAGTCTTTGGGATACTCAACTCTCCACTTTGTGCCGGGGAACTTTTGCTAATCGCAGGTGTAGGCACGGGTACAAATACTGGAGGCTTTATTTCCCCAGAACTCTGACTGGTGGATGGACTGTGCACAGATGATAAAGCTTCATCCATAAGGTTTGTGATACTACACTCCAAATGTGAGTGCAAGAAGGCATGGTGAGTATGCATTTCCTGAATTGTCTCACCAACATCACCACAATAATTGCACTTAAATGGCTGTTTAATTGGAGGCCGCATCGGAGAACCTAAAGCAAGTTTTGTGAATGTAAATTCTTCAGAATTTGGATGATGACGACGAAGGTGCTGGCGGATGGATGATAAGTTCTTGACCACATGCCCACATACATCACACCTGTTAAGGTAACAATATATGTAAAGAATGAAAATAAGAAAACCTAGCTTTGGTGTACAGTGGACCCTCGTTTTTTGTAATTAATCCGTTCAAGAGAGTGACTAATGGTGAAATTGACAATATGCAAAACCATTTTCCCCATAAGAAATAATGTAAATCTAATTAATCCGTTTCAGATCAAAAGTATAAACAAAAAAATATTTTATTTACATGAAATATAGATTTACATACACAGAAAACAATGAGATATGAAGAATAAAACAATAATAATGTCACACTTGCCTTTATTGAAGACTCTTGTTGCTGTATGAATAAAATACGTCATTACGTGTGTTAGGAATTGTGGCAGTGGCAGGGGAGTGTGCTTGGAGGCAGGACAAGATAGTCATTCAATATGACACTAATATCAACTCTTTGGCTTATTTATTTATCAGAATTCATCTAATATGACATAATAACAATACAGTGGACCCCCGCATAACGATTACCTCCGAATGCGACCAATTATGTAAGTGTATTTAAGTAAGTGCGTTTGTATGTGTATGTTTGGGGGTCTGAAATTGACTAATCTACTTCACAATATTTCTTATGGGAACAAATTCGGTCAGTACTGGCACCTGAACATACTTCTGGAGTGAAAAAATATCGTTAACCGGGGGTCCACTGTATTAATCACATAGAACATGACATACAGTGGAACCTCTACTTGCGAGTTTAATCCGTTCCATGACCTTACTTGCAACTGGATTTGCTCGTTTGCAGAGTCAATTTCCCTCATTTAAATTAACTGAAATGCAATTTATCCGTTCCAGTGGAATTCTGTACTTCAATAATTTCGTTAATATCAACTCTACGGCTTATTTATCTATCTCACTTCATCTAATAAGACATAATAAGCAATATAAATAACATAGAAACCTGATACATACTCTAAAATGAATAAAGTATGTCATTCATGTGGTGGTATGGGCTGTGTCGGCGGTGGACGAGAATTTGTCTGGAGACTGGGCAGAATATTTCATGAATAATTTCGCTAATATCATCTATATGGCTTATTTATCTATCACAGTTCATCTAATATGACATAACAAACAATATGAATAACATAGAAACATGATATATACTCTAGAATGAATAAAATATATCATTATGTAACAGGTGGAGGCGGCTACAACCACTCCCTCTTTGTTGTGGTAAACACAGCCATCTAGTGACGGCCTTTTGAAGCCATCTATTATTATAATTATTATATGTAGTACATTATTATTATATACGTGTTATTATTATACATATATTATTATTATTATTTTTTTTTTTTTTTTTTTTTTTTCAACAAGTCGGCCGTCTCCCACCGAGGCAGGGTGACCCAAAAAAGAAAGAAAATCCCCAAAAAGAAAATACTTTCATCATCATTCAACACTTTCACCACACTCGCACATTATCACTGTTTTTGCAGAGGTGCTCAGAATACAACAGTCTAGAAGCATACACATATAAAGATACACAACATATCCCTCCAAACTGCCAATATCCCAAACCCCCCCTCTAAAGTGCAGGCATTGTACTTCCCACCTCCAGGACTCAAGTCCGACTATATGAAAATAACCGGTTTCCCTGAATTTTTTTTTTTTTTTTTTTTTTTTTTCAACAAGTCGGCCGTCTCCCACCGAGGCAGGGTGACCCAAAAAAGAAAGAAAATCCCCAAAAAGAAAATACTTTCATCATCATTCAACACTTTCACCACACTCGCACATTATCACTGTTTTTGCAGAGGTGCTCAGAATACAACAGTCTAGAAGCATACACATATAAAGATACACAACATATCCCTCCAAACTGCCATTATCCCAAACCCCTCCTTTAAAGTGCAGGCATTGTACTTCCCATTTCCAGGACTCAAGTCCGACTATATGAAAATAACCGGTTTCCCTGAATCCCTTCACTAAATATTACCCTGCTCACACTCCAACAGATCGTCAGGTCCCAAGTACCATTCGTCTCCATTCACTCCTATCTAACACGCTCACGCACGCTTGCTGGAAATCCAAGCCCCTTACCCACAAAACCTCCTTTACCCCCTCTCTCCAACCCTTTCGAGGACGACCCCTACCCCGCCTTCCTTCCCCTATAGATTTATATGCTTTCCATGTCATTCTACTGTGATCCATTCTCTCTAAATGACCAAACCACCTCAACAACCCCTCTTCTGCCCTCTGACTAATACTTTTATTAACTCCACACCTTCTCCTAATTTCCACACTCCGAATTTTTTGCATAATATTTACACCACACATTGCCCTTAGACAGGACATCTCCGCTGCCTCCAACCGTCTCCTTGCTGCTGCATTTACCACCCAAGTTTCACACCCATATAAGAGTGTTGGTACTACTATACTTTCATACATTCCCTTCTTTGCCTCCATAGATAACGTTTTTTGACTCCACATATACCTCAACGCACCACTCACCTTTTTTCCCTCATCAATTCTATGATTAACCTCATCCTTCATAAATCCATCCGCCGACACGTCAACTCCCAAGTATCTGAAAACATTCACTTCTTCCATACTCCTCCTCCCCAATTTGATATCCAATTTTTCTTTATCTAAATCATTTGACACCCTCATCACCTTACTCTTTTCTATGTTCACTTTCAACTTTCTACCTTTACACACATTCCCAAACTCATCCACTAACCTTTGCAATTTTTCTTTAGAATCTCCCATAAGCACAGTATCATCAGCAAAAAGTAACTGTGTCAATTCCCATTTTGAATTTGATTCCCCATAATTTAATCCCACCCCTCTCCCAAACACCCTAGCATTTACTTCCTTTACAACCCCATCTATAAATATATTAAACAACCATGGTGACATTACACATCCCTGTCTAAGACCTACTTTTACCGGGAAGTAGTCTCCCTCTCTTCTACACACCCTAACCTGAGCCTCACTATCCTCATAAAAACTCTTTACAGCATTTAATAACTTACCACCTATTCCATATACTTGCAACATCTGCCACATTGCTCCTCTATCCACTCTATCATATGCCTTTTCTAAATCCATAAATGCAATAAAAACCTCCCTATCTTTATCTAAATACTGTTCACATATATGCTTCAATGTAAACACCTGATCTACACATCCCCTACCCACTCTAAAACCTCCTTGCTCATCCGCAATCCTACATTCTGTCTTACCTCTAATTCTTTCAATTATAACCCTACCGTACACTTTTCCTGGTATACTCAGTAAGCTTATTCCTCTGTAATTTTTACAGTCTCTTTTGTCCCCTTTCCCTTTATATAAAGGGACTATACATGCTCTCTGCCAATCCCTAGGTACCTTCCCCTCTTTCATACATTTATTAAACAAAAGTACCAACCACTCCAACATTATATCCCCCCCTGCTTTTAACATTTCTGTCATGATCCCATCAGTTCCAGCTGCTTTACCCCCTTTCATTTTACGTAATGCCTCACGTACCTCCCCCACACTTACATTCTGCTCTTCTTCACTCCTAAAAGATGGTATACCTCCCTGACCAGTGCATGAAATTACTGCCTCTGTTTCTTCCTTAACATTTAAAAGTTCCTCAAAATATTCTCGCCATCTACCCAATACCTCCATCTCCCCATCTACTAACTCCCCTACTCTGTTTTTAACTGACAAATCCATATTTTCCCTAGGCTTTCTTAACTTGTTTAACTCGCTCCAAAATTTTTTCTTATTTTCATTAAAATTTCTTGACAGTGCCTCTCCCACTCTATCATCTGCTCTCCTTTTGCACTCTCTCACCACTCTTTTTACCTTTCTTTTACTCTCCATATACTCTGCTCTTCTTATAACACTTCTGCTTTGTAAAAACCTCTCATAAGCTACCTTTTTCTCTTTTATCACACCCTTTACTTCATCATTCCACCAATCACTCCTCTTTCCTCCTGCCCCCACCCTCCTATAACCACAAACTTCTGCCCCACATTCTAATACTGCATTTTTAAAACTATTCCAACCCTCTTCAACCCCCCCACTACTCATCTTTGCACTAGCCCACCTTTCTGCCAATAGTCGCTTATATCTCACCCGAACTTCCTCCTCCCTTAGTTTATACACTTTCACCTCCCTCTTACTTGTTGTTGCCACCTTCCTCTTTTCCCATCTACCTCTTACTCTAACTGTAGCTACAACTAAATAATGATCCGATATATCAGTTGCCCCTCTATAAACATGTACATCCTGGAGCCTACCCATCAACCTTTTATCCACCAATACATAATCTAATAAACTACTTTCATTACGTGCTACATCATACCTTGTATATTTATTTATCCTCTTTTTCATAAAATATGTATTACTTATTACCAAATTTCTTTCTACACATAGCTCAATTAAAGGCTCCCCATTTACATTTACCCCTGGCACCCCAAATTTACCTACTACTCCCTCCATAACATTTTTACCCACTTTAGCATTAAAATCCCCAACCACCATTACTCTCACACTTGATTCAAAACTCCCCACGCATTCACTCAACATTTCCCAAAATCTCTCTCTCTCCTCTACACTTCTCTCTTCTCCAGGTGCATACACGCTTATTATAACCCACTTTTCACATCCAATCTTTATTTTGCTCCACATAATCCTTGAATTAATACATTTATAGTCCCTCTTTTCCTGCCATAGCTTATCCTTCAACATTATTGCTACTCCTTCTTTAGCTCTAACTCTATTTGAAACCCCTGACCTAATCCCATTTATTCCTCTCCACTGAAACTCTCCCACCCCCTTCAGCTTTGTTTCACTTAAAGCCAGGACATCCAGCTTTTTCTCATTCATAACATCCACAATCATCTCTTTCTTATCATCTGCACAACATCCACGCACATTCAGACTTCCCACTTTGACAATTTTCTTCTTCTTATTCTTTTTAGTAATCTTTACAGGAAAAGGGGTTACTAGCCCATTGTTCCCGGCATTTTAGTTGACTTTTACAACACGCATGGCTTACGGAGGAAAGATTCTTATTCCACTTCCCCATGGATATAAAAGGAAAATTAATAAGACCAAGAACTATTAAGATAAAATCAAAGAAAACTCAGATGAGTGTGTATAAATAAATGTGTACATGTATGTGTAGTGTGACCTAAGTGTAAGTAGAAGTAGCAAGACATGCCTGTAATCTTGCATATTTATGAGACAGACAAAAGACATCAGCAATCCTACCATCATGTAAAACAATCACAGGCTTCGTTTTACACTCACTTGGTAGGACGGTAGTACCTCCCTGGGTGGTTGCTGTCTACCAACCTACTATTCACACAAAAAATATACGATTTACTGTTATTCCTTATTGCAATACAGTGGTCCCTCAATAATCGTCCGGCCTGAAAGTCATCCATTTCGGAAATAGTCCTGTTTTTTCGTCAAAATATTGGCTCGCAAATGGTCCGGTAACTCGCTAATAGTCCTTCGTCCCGGACACGTACTCACGCTCTGAGCCGCCTCAGCTTTTCCTTCCCAGCCAGTGTGCCATTGTTTACCAGTGAGCGACGGTCCCCTCACGTGCTCCAGCGAAATATTTCATATTCCATTTATTTTAGTGCTTGCAAGTTATTTAAGTGCTAAATAAGCTACCACAGCTCCAAAGAAAGCTCCTAGTGCCAAGCCTTTGGTAAAGAAGGTGAGAAATACGATTGAATTTAAGAAAAACATCATTGAACAATAGTGGCGTACGTGTGGGCGAACTGGCCAGGATGTATAACAAATCCCGTACAACCATATCTTCCATCAGAGCCACGAAAAAGGAAATCAAGGATGCTGTTGTTGCAAAGGGGGTAAATATGCTGACAAAAATGAGATCACCAGTACTCGAAGATGTTGAGAAGTTATTATTGGTGTGGATAAATGAGAAACAATTAGCAGGAGATAGTCTTATGACGTCGCTTATTTGTGAAAAGGCTAGGCAGTTGCATGACGATTTGGTAAACAAATTGCCTGCAACTGGTGATGTGAGTGAATTTAAGGCCAGCAAAGGCTGGTTTGAGAGATTTAAGAAGCGTACTGGCATACACAGTGTGATAAAGCATGGTGAGGCTGCCAGTTCGGACCAAAAAGCGGCTGAAAAATATGTGCAGGAATTCAAGGAGTACATAGAGGCTGAAGGATTGAAACCTGAACAATTGTTCAATTGTGACGAAACAGTCCTCTTTTGGAAGAAAATGCCAAAGAGGACCTACATTACCCAGGAGGAAAAGGCACTGCCAGGACACAAGCCTATGAAAGACAGGCTGATGCTCATGTTCTGTGCTAATGCTAGTGGGAATTTCAAAGTGAAGCCGTTACTAGTGTACCGTTCTGAAAATCCCAGAGTGTTCAAGAAAAACAATGTTATGAAGAGTAAATTGTGTGTGTTTTGGAAATCTAATAATAAGGCATGGGTCACGAGGGAAATTTTCGTCGAGTGGTTCAATGAAGTGTTTGGTCCTAGTGTGAAGAATTACCTCCTGGAAAAGAAACTGGATCTCAAGTGCCTCCTAGTAATGGACAATGCATCTGCTCATCCTCCAAACTTGGATGACCTAATTCTGAAGGAGTTTGGGTTAATCACAGTAAAGTTCTTGCCCCCGAATACCACTCCTCTCCTCCAGCCCATGGACCAGCAGGTCATTTCAAACTTTAAAAAAACTCTGCACCAAAGCAATGTTTGAAAGGTGCTTTTAATGTGACCTCAGACAATCACTTGACCCTAAAAGAGATTTTTGGAAAGAACACTTCAGTATTCTCCATTGCATAAGTCTTATAGATAAGGCTTGGGAGGGAGTGACTACGAGGACTTTCAACTCTGCTTGGAGAAAATTGTGGCCAGATTGTGTCCACACAAGGAATTTTGAAGGGTTTGAGGCGGCCCCTGATGAACCTATGTCACTTGTGAACTCTATTGTGGCACTGGGGAGTTCCATGCGGTTGGATGTGAGTTTGGTGGATGTAGAAGAGTTGGTGGAGGACCACAACGAAGAGCTAACCACTGAGGAGCTGCAAGAGCTTCAGCAGGAAGAGCAACAGATCGCAGCTCAGAATCTTGCTGCAGAGGAGGAGGAAGAGAGATGGAAGAAGGTGCCTTCTTCAGAAATTAAGGAGCTTTTTGAAATGTGGGGTAGGATGGAAAGATTTATGGAGAAACATCACCCAGAGAAGGATGTTGCAAGCCATATCGGCAACTTGTACAGTGACAGAGTCTTGGCACATTTTAGGGAAGTTTTAAAGAGACGCCAGAAACAGAGCTCTCTGGACAGTTTTTTTGCGAGACAGGACTCCAGTGACTCTCAAGCTGGTCCTAGTGGCATTAAGAAACAAAGAGAAGTAACCCCAGAAAAGCACTTGGTACCTGAGGTGTTGATGGAAGGGGATTACTCTTCCAAACAGTAATTCAATCTCTCTCCTCCTCCAGTCTTCCATACACTAAGAAGAATTGCCAATAAAGGTAAGTGTTATGCTGTTAACCCTTTGAGGGTCGACAGGCCCTCTCCGAAACTCGTTCTCAGGGTCGGCCAAATTTAAAAAAAAAAAAAATTATTTTCTCTTACGAAAAGATAGAGAATCTTTTCCCGATCATAAAGACACCAAAAGTTTGAAATTTGATAGAAAACTTACGAAATTATGCTCTCGCAAAGTTAGCGGTCTCGGCGATTTTGCCCACTTTGAGCCCCATTTTCGGCCAATTTCACTGTACTAGTCGACAAAAAACATGAATATTTCGCTAGAACTCCATTTTTTCTATCGAATAAGTGCAAGAAACCACCCATTTATGAAATTCAACTATCCAGTACAGTGGTCAGAATTTAGCAATTTTGCCAATTTCACACAAATTTCAAAAGATGCCAATTTCCGAATAGGGTCCAGAATAAACAAGAAAGACATTCCTGGCACTAAAATGACATTTCCTCTAGTCATTAGTCACGTCTCAAGGCCCCTCTTATATTCTTTTGCTTTCCATTTTGAATTTTTATTCTCACAAAAAATATAAGATTTACTGTTATGCAGACTACTGCATTAGTGTAAAAAATGATATAAATATTATTGGTGCACTTGTGAAAGAATATTAGACTCACCAGTTGACGTGTATTGCACGCTTGGCACGATTTGTTTACTTTTGAAGTTTGGTAAAAATCGAACATTTCTGCTACTTTGAGCTCAATTTCAAGGCACCTTTCTTTGTAAAACCAGCCAAAATCATCTCAATTTCTGTAATATGTCTTCCATTCTATAAAATGAGACCAAGAAAACTAGAATACAACAATAAATACCATACAAAAATACACTGCAAAGTCGATGATTTATTCCAAAAAAATGGTCAAAGTTTTTTTTTTCTCATTATGCACTGTGTGCTGCAGGATTTTTTTTAGACTGTGCACACTGACCACATAGACCCATTCTTTCATATGAAGGCCTACCAGCTTTCTCCCACTAGATTTGAGGCCGCTAGAATTTATGCGTACTAGTACGTCAAAAACCCCTACGCGTAAAACGTACTAGTACGACGAAAACCCTCAAAGGGTTAATGTTTCATTCATCATGTCCCATTGTATTGTTTATGTACTACATCTATATTTCATGTAAAAAAATTTTGTTTTAATACTTCTGGGTGTCAGGAACGGATTAATTGTATTTACATTATTTCTTATGGGGAAAATTGATTTGAAAATCATCTATTTCGATAATAGCCCCACTTCCAGGAACGGATTAAGGATGATAATTGAGGGACCACTGTAATTGTAAAACTAATGTCAACCAATTCACGCCTGCATACTGGAATGGACAGTGACGTCATTTGTTTACTCTGAAACAGCCAAGCAATGGACCATTTCTCCTAGGTTGAGCTCAATTTCAAGGCACTTTTGGTTGAAATACAACCATAAAAACCTTTCAAAATTACCGCTAAGGGGTGGCTAATTGCTGAGAAGTGATCTCCATTATTTATGCTTAGATTTCTTTCATTTTTGGTGTAAGTAAAGAAGCATTTTTCCGTCATATATTGCCCAAGTTTCAATAAGATAGTCCAACAAACAAATGAGATACAATTCCCGAGATCAAGAGCAAGAGCCCCTCACCAGTGTCAAGGAACCTGCTTTGAGGTCTGCTCGCTTATGGAAATTTTGCTCGCGTATGGAAGCAAAAAATCGATCCATCGACTGCTTGTATTTGGAAAAACTCGCACGTGGACACGCTCGCAGGTAGAGGTTCCACCGTACTTAAGAATGAATAAAAAATGTCATTATGTATGTCATGAGTGGTGGTGTGCTTTGCTGTTGGGTGTATAATGGCCACAGAGCATAAGCCGTACATGGTGGTGGAGGCGACGGTGTTGTCAGTAGCCCTATATAACTCCAACAACACTGGAGGAGTTAGGTACATGCTGTCCTTTTTCTATCGATTAATTGATTAATTTACTTGCTACACTGTTAATGCTACGCTTTTTCGCTGGCTGGAGCTATAGCCTTTATCGACTTGTGCTGCTTTAGTATCGTACATATCATAGAATCACTGAATAAGGTACATTCTCCCCTCTCTCTTCCTCCTCCACTTTGGTACTTTGCTACGAGTTCTTTCTTGAATTCTATTGTGTTTCTCACCTTCTTTACCAAAGGCTTGGCACTAGGAGCTTTCTTTGGGGCCATGGTGGCTTATTTAGCAATTGCAAGCACTAAAACAAATGGAATATTACGAAATGTATCGTATTAACGCATGGGATTGTCCTCACTCGCTAATAAACAATGGCACACTGGCTGTGAATGGAGTGTGGGGCCACTCGGGGCCGTGCGTATGTGTCTGGGACGAATGACAATTCGCGAGTCAATATTTTGATGAAAAACGTTACAATTTTCGAAAATCACGACTTTCGACGCTTACAAAAAAGAAAGGTCCGCTGTACTTGTTCTTCCTCATTTAGTTTAATAGCGAGAATGATTGATGGACAGATGTAGTAGTAGTGAATTAAGCAGATGTATTATAGATGAGGTTGTAAGAGAAGTGAATGCTTGGGTGTTAGCAAGAGGTGTGGGACTAAAAGATAAAGGGAAGAGTAAGGTGATGAGGATAACACAAATTTAGGTAATGAAAGATTCGATATCAGACTGGAAGGAGGGATGGTCTATGAAAGATGAAGTGAATCATGGAATTGATGAGGGGAACAAGGTAAGCGGTACACTGAGGAGTATGAGACAAAGAATGTTATCCATGGAAGCAAAGAGAAGAATGTATGAGAGTATAGTTATACCAATACTCTTTTATGGGTGTGAAGCATGGGTGGTGAATGCTGCAACAAGGAGAAGGCTGGAGGCAGTGGCAATATCGTGTCTGAGGGCAATGTGCGGTGTGAATATGATGCTGAGAATCAGTAGTTTTTAAATTAGGAGATGCAGGGTTGCTAAAAGTATTATCCAGAGGACTGAGGAGGGGTTGTCGAGGTGGTTCGGACATTTTGAGAGGATGGGACAAAACAGAATGATTTGGAGAGCGTATAAATCTGTAGTGGAAGGTGGGTTGGGGTCAGCATATGAAAGGTGGAGGGAGGGACTAAATGAGGTTTTGTGTGTGAGGGATTTGGACTTCCAGCAAGCATGAGCATGTTAGATGAAGGGTTTTTATGACTTGACATGCTGTTGGAGTATGAGCAAAGTAACGGGATTCAGGGAACTGCTTAGCTGGACTTGAATCCCGGAGGTGGAAAGTATAGTGCCTGCACTCTGAACGAGGGGTGTTGATATGCTGAAGCTTTTTGACTGTAGTGTAGGCATGCCTCTGGCAAGACAGTGATGGAATGAATGATGAGCAAGTGTTTCTGCTTTTTTTGGGTCACCCTGCCTTGGTGGGAAACAACTGATGTGTTAATAAATAATAATTATAATAATAATAATAATAATTTTTATTTTATTATTATTATTATCATCACACTGGCCGATTCCCACCAAGGCAGGGTGGCCCGAAAAAGAAAAACTTTCACCATCATTCACTCCATCACTGTCTTGCCAGAAGGGTGCTTTACACTACAGTTTTTAAACTGCAACATTAACACCCCTCCTTCAGAGTGCAGGCACTGTACTTCCCATCTCTCCCTGAACCCCTTCATAAATGTTACTTTGCTCACACTCCAACAGCACATCAAGTATTAAAAACCATTTGTCTCCATTCACTCCTATCAAACACGCTCACGCATGCCTGCTGGAAGTCCAAGCCCCTCGCACACAAAACCTCCTTTACCCCCTCCCTCCAACCTTTCCTAGGCCGACCCCTACCCCGCCTTCCTTCCACTACAGACTGATACACTCTTGAAGTCACTCTGTTTCGCTCCATTCTTTCTACATGTCCGAACCACCTCAACAACCCTTCCTCAGCCCTCTGGACAACAGTTTTGGTAATCCCGCACCTCCTCCTAACTTCCAAACTACGAATTCTCTGCATTATATTCACACCAGGGTAAGGGGGGGGTCATCCCTGAAAAGGTTGGAGAGGAGGGGGTAAAGGAGGTTTTGTGGGTGAGGGGCTTGGACTTCCAGCAAGCGTGCATGAGCGTGTTAGATAGGAGTGAATGGAGATGAATGGTTTTTGGGACCTGACAAGATGCTGAAGTGTGAGCAGGGTAATATTTTGTGAAGGGATTCAAGGAAACCAGTTAGCCGAACTTGAGTCCTAGAAATTGGAAGTGCAATGCCTGCACTTTAAAGGAGGGGTTTGGCATATTGGCATTTTGGAGGGACGTCTAAGCTGTCGTATCTGAGCGCCTCTGCAAAGACAGTGATTATGTATGCGTGATGGTGAAAGTGTTGAATGATGATGAAAGTTTTTCTTTCTTTTTGGGGTTTTCTTTCTTTTCGGGTCACCTAATAATAATAATCATAATCCTAGGTAGTAGGCTGGAAGACAGCAACTGCCCAGGGAGGTACTACCGTTCTACCAAGTGAGTGTAAAACGGAAGCCTGTAATTGTTTTACATGATGGTAAGATTGCTGGTGTCTTTTTTCTGCCTCATAAACATGCAAGATTTCAGGTACATCTTGCTATTTCTACTTACACTTAGGTCACACTACACATGCATGTACAAGCATATATATACACACACACCTCTCTCGGTTTTCTTCTATTTTCTCACTAGTTCTTGTTCATTTCCTATCTCCATGGGGGAGTGGAACAGAATTCTTCCTCCATAAGCCATGCGTGTCATAAGAGGTGACTAAAATGCTGAGAGCAAAGGGTTAATAACCCCTTCTTCTGTCTATGTTATTAAATTTAAAAAGAGAAACTTTGGTTTTTCTTTTTAGGTCACCCTGTCTAAGTGGGATATGGCCAGTTTGTTGAAAAAAAAATAACAACAATAATAATACTCACAAGGTAAATAAAATGTCAGAAGAAAAGGGCTAGTAACCACTTCTCCTGCATATATTACTACATGTAAAAAGAAATGCTTTTGGCTTTCTTTTTGGATCATCCTGTCTCGATGGGAGACAGCCAGTGCGTTGAAAAAAAAAAATTATTTAATCAAACTAAGCACTAAACCAGAAAGGGTCATACAACACTGCAGAGTAAGATGTGCTAAAGAAGGAATATGCAGAGGTCAGGGAACAAGTATGTGGCAGGAGTGTGCAAGAGTAAGGGCTAATGGGGATAGTGGAAAATGCTATAGGTAATATATAATCAAAGCTTGTGCACTAGGTTAGTTTCTGTTAAAAAGTTTGAGAGAGTCTGTGTCAAAGGTAGGATTTTCAGCAAGTTCAGATAAAGTGCATTAGGGCAGTTGAGACATCAGAAGTGAATTCTGCATGCTTGTTGATTGGCAGGACAATCTATTACGAGACAGTGAACTGACAACACAACCTGGCAGTCCTCCCTTGGTGCTGCTGGGTGTTTTTTCACAAGATACCCATGAGCAAGACGTGCGTGGCCAATACATAGGGTGGCGAGTGTAGTCTCCCTAACATGACAAAGGTTGTAAGAGGATGACCAGAAAACAAAAAGTGGATTGGCAGAAAGCAACTTATTGTGGGCTAACTCAAACAGCTGTTGTTATCAATGGCTGTGAAGTTCTTGAGAGATTACTGCAAAATAATCCAAGAAAGGAAGACCCCTGAACTGCTGACCAAGCAGCAGTGTCTGCCTGTTCATTAAATATGAAATTCAAAAGTGTCCAGGGATCCAGCATAAAACGTCTCTGCATTTACTAGAAACGCAGCACAATGAAAGTTACATACTACAGCCTCTCCTCACTTAGCGACGTACTCGTTTACAGATGCCTCGGACTTACAAAGGGCTTTCTGACCATTTTCATACCTCAATAATGTATATTAGAGCTGATTTCCTCTATTCTGTTTATTTCGATATACAGTACACTACAGTATAAACATTTAAAAATATACCAGAAATGTTATAAATGGTGAAAAGGTAACATTAAAACAATATCGACGATGGGTGACACAAACTCACTACCATTATACTATGCTCCTCACTTAGCGATGAATTTGTTTAACGACGCGGTCTTAGGAATGGAACTCTGTTGTTAATTAAGTGAAGAGAGGCTGTACTAATTAGGACAATGGGATGAGGAAAAACAAATTTCTGAATAGCTTGTAATGCACTGCAGGAGTCTGAAACAACTACAAATGACAAGGTGGACACTGACGCAATGCGTACTATGACCATAAAATTGCATACAATTCAGCTATGAAAATGCTGGTCGAGTCTAGTAAATGACCTCAGACAATTGCCCAAAAAACCGCTGCGTTTCTAACAGAAAATTCAGAGCCATCAATATATACTGTGATAGCATGGGAATGAGAACATAAGTGGTTAAGAAAGAGTGAGCATGAAGCTATATTAGGCAATTAAGCTTTTGCACATGAAAGTGGGGAAGAGTACATACGAATTATCAGAACTTCCCAAGGGGCATAATAAATAGGGGCGACAATTAAATGCAGAAGCTCTACTAACATTACCGTTCTATGCATAGAAGAACTGTGATGGTCAAGAGAGCAGACAAAATAATGGAAACGAGCAATGAGCCGATCTTGCAAAGATGGAACGTTCGCCTCTGCATTTAGGCTTTCAGCTGAAGAAGGAAAAGTCCTTAGAGACAGATAAAGCCCTTGATGATGACTGGGACCAAGTCTAGAAAGAATGGTGGGGTAGGTAGCAGATTACAGCTAGTTCCTGAAGTCCAGTTTAGATATGATTAGGGCAGAATGAGGATGAAGAGTTCGTCTATTAGCTCTCCAAAAAAGATGGGGAATGGTTTTAAGAAGGTTCATACAGTTATGGTAAGCTGCTTTTAAGGTTATATGAGTCTTTCAGGACATTTGGTAATTAAACAAAAGGCCAAGAAATTTAATTAAATCTCGCTCAGGGATACAGGCATCATACATGAATAAAGCTATATTAGGGGCAAGAGGGCATCTTGAAAAAGTAATCTGATGCATTTTAGTTACAGAAATTTTAAACCCATGAGAGATGGCAAAAAAAAAAAAAAAAAAAAAAAAAAAAAAAAAAAAAAAAAAAAAAAAAAAAAAAAAAAAACAGTATTCTGGAGAGAGGCTGCAACAAAGTGACAGTCAGTGTCCACACAAACCTGGATGAAGTTGGGGAAAATTCATTATTAACCTAAACACAGAAATCTCTCTCTGACAAGAAATTATTAAGGAAAAGTGGCAGATTGCCCAAAAGGCCCAAGGAATATGCCTGGTCCAAGATGTAATACCTGGTTGTATTATATGCTTTCTCAAGATCAAAAAGACTGGATTTACTAAGTGTTTATTAGTGAAGGCATCACAAACATAGGTATCCAAGCAGAGTAAGGAGTTGATAGTGAACTGGCTCCTATGAAAGTCAAACTGACAAGGGAAGAAAATTATGAGTTTTGAAATAACATCAAATGTTTGTTTACCAAGCATTCTAATAACTTGCAAAACTGAATAAGTAAGAGCAATGGCTTTCTAAAAGGCTTATGAAAAGGTGGAACAGCAGTAGTTTTCCAGTGAAGAGAACAAGATAGCAGAGACGTTAGAGGACAGTGAGTGTTGTAGAATGCAAGTGTTGAAGTATACAGATATGGATACCATTAGGTCCAACTGTAGAGAGAGAGCAGTAAAAAGTGCTTACTCAAGTTTGTAGAGGATGAAGGGCACATTATAAGGTTCTTTAATGAAAGAAGTGATATCCTAAGATATTGATTCTTGCAGTTTTGGAGCAAAGAAATGAGGGGAAAAGATGGAACCCTTGAGACATATAAACATAATGATGCCCAATTTCTGTAGCAATCTTAGCAGGGTCTGCAACACTGATGCCAGCAACAGTAAGAATGGGTGCTGGGTCTGGAGTATACTTACCACTCAAATTTCATACCTTTTCCCAAACTGCACTCATAGAAGTAGTGGAAGTAAATATAAAAGCATATACCCACCAACAAGTACAGGAGGGCTCTGCTTATATGAGAGGTTAGATTCCAGGCTACCACCATAAAGTGAAAGTTGCTGCAAAGCAAATCACCCTTTTTGTTTCACTTTTAACCCTTTCAGGGTTTCCAACATACCAGTACGGCTTACGCACCAGGGTTTTTGACGTACTAGTACACGTAAATTCTAGCGCCCTCAAATCTAGCGAGAGAAAGCTGGTAGGCCTACATATGAAAGAATGGGTCTATGTGGTCAATGTGCGCAGTATAAAAAAAAATCCTGAAGCACACAGTGCGTAATGAGAAAAAAAAAACTTTGACCGTGTTTTTGGAATAAAACAGCGACTTTGCACTGTATTTTTGTATGGTATCTATTGTTGTATTCTAGTTTTCTTGGTCTCATTTTATAGAATGGAAGACATATTACAGAAATTTAGATGATTTTGACTGGTTTTCCAGTGAAAAGTACCTTGAAATTGAGCTCAAAATAGCAGAAATCTTCGATTTTTACCAAAGTTCAAAAGTAAACAAATCATGCCAAGCGTCCAATACACGTCACCTGGTGAGTCTAATATTCTTTCACAAGTGCGCTGATATTATTTATACCATTTCTATGCAGTACTCTGCATAACAGTAAATCTTCTATTTTTTGTAAGATTAAAAATTCAGTGGAAAGCCAAAGAAATATAAGAGGGGCCTGGGGATGTGACCAATGAACAGAGAACTTGTTATTTTAGTGCCAGGAATGTCTTTCTTGTTTATTCTGGACCCTATTCGGAAATCGGCATCTTTTGAAATTTGTGTGAAATTGGCAAAATTGCTAAATTCTGACCACTTTATTGGATAGTTGAAATCGGTAAATGGGTGGTTTCTTGTACTCATTCGATAGAAAAAATGGAGTTCTAGCAAAATAGTTATGATTTTTGTCGACTAGTACATTGGAATTGGCCGAAAATAGGGCTCAAAGTGGGCAAATCGCCAATGCGTAAACATCGTAGAGACCGCTAACTTCGAGGGAGCATAATTCCGTAAGTTTCCCATCAAATTTCGTACTTTTGGTGTCATTATGATTGAGAAAAGAT
Source organism: Cherax quadricarinatus (assembly GCF_038502225.1). Classification (NCBI taxonomy): domain Eukaryota; kingdom Metazoa; phylum Arthropoda; class Malacostraca; order Decapoda; family Parastacidae; genus Cherax; species Cherax quadricarinatus. Next base: position 6,947,312 of record NC_091312.1, on the reverse strand, counting down.
TCTCTATCTTTTCATAAGAAAAAATAATTTTTTGTTTTTTGAAATTTTGGCGACCCTGAGAACAAGTCTCTGAGAGGGCCTGGTGACCCCCAAAGGGTTAAATCGTCATGCAACTTCCTAGCCTTTTCACATATGGTCACTTGAGTGATGGTATCTCCTGCTATCTGTTTATCGTTTATCCACACCAATAACAGTCTCTCAACATCTTCGAGTACTTGCGATCTCTGTTTTGAAAACAAAGTTGCACCTTTTGCAAGAACAGCTTCCTTGATTGCCATTTTGTTGGCCACGATAGTAGCGATAGTTGATTGGGGTTTGGTTTACAACCTGGCCAGCTTCAAGACACGCACTCCACTTTCATACTTAGCAATTATCTCTTTCTTCATTTCCATAGTAATTTTCACCCTTTTTACTGCAGGGTTGGCACTAGAAGCTTTCTTGGGGCCCACGGTGACTTATTTTGCAGGTACAATCACTAAAAACACTGTGATAAAATGAAATGTACCGAATGTACGTGTGGATGCGACCGCACTGGCTGGCTTGTAAACACTGGCACCCACGGGGCAGCTGAGGCATGCTCAGGCCACACGTGGGACGTGTCCTGGACGCATCGCGTTAGGCGAGGCAAAATTTTTGCGTTCAAATGTATCGTATGGCAGATTTAACGTAACGCGATGGCATCGTAAGGTGGGGGTCCACTGCAATGTTAATGGAATTAATCTCTTCCAGACTCCCAGGAGTATCAACAAAAAAAAATTTTTTTACCTTAAAGGCAGAGTTACATGCACAAAAGAATGAACATTACACATGACACTTACCTTTATTGAAGGCTGCTGCTGCTGGAAGGAAGACAGGGAGAAAGGGAGAGGGAAAAGAGGTTATTCTTTGGAAGGGTAGTCCCCCTCCATAAGGACTCTAGGTACCAAGTCCTTATCTGGGGTCACTTCCCTCCTTTGTTTTTTAATGCCACTAGGACCAGCTTGAGAGTCACTGGACCCCTGTTGCACAAAATATTTATCCAGAGTGCTCTGTTTCTGGCATCTCTTTAAGATTTGCCTAAAATGAGACATTACATTGTCATTGTAAAAGTCACCAGCACAGATTGCAACAGCTTTCTCAGGGTGATGTTCCTCCACAAATGAATGCACTTTAGTCCACATTGCACAAATCTCTTTAATCTTTGAAGAAGGCACCTTCTTCCATCTCTCTTCCTCCTCCTTTGAAGCAATTTCCTCAGCTGTGGTCTGTTGCTGTTGCAGATGAAGCTCTTGCAGCTCATCAGTGGTTAGCTCTTCATTGTGGTCATCCACCAACTCTTCACATCCTCGCCTCTCACATACAACCCCATGGAATTCCCCAATGCCACAATTGATTCCACAACAGGCATAGGGTCGACAGGGTCAGCCTCAAACCCTTCAAAATCCTTTTTTTGGATACAATCTGGTCACAATTTTCCCCAAGCAGAGTTCATTGTCCTGGAAGTCACTCCCTGCCAAGTCTTGTCTACAAGGACTATGCAGTGGAAGATACTGAAGCGATTTTTCCAGAAATCTCTTAGGGTCAATTCAGAATCCGAGGTTATGTCAAAGCACCTCTGAAACATTCCTTTGGTGTACAGTTTTTTGAAGTTTGCAATGATCTGCTGGTCCATGGGCTGGATGAGAGGAGTGGTGTTAGGAGGCAAGAACTTCACTGTTACAAAACTGAATTCCTTAGACAACTGGTCTTCCAAGTCTGGAGGATGGGCAGGAGCATTGTCCATTAACAGGAGGCACTGGAGTAGCAATTTATTATCCAGGAGGTATTTTGTCACACTTGGGCCAAACACTTCACTGAACCATTCCAGAAAAATTTCCCTAGTGAACCATGCCCTACTGTTAGCCTTCCACATCACACACGATTTACTCTTGACAACACTGGGATTTTCAGAGTGATACACCAGTAAACGCTTCACTTTGAAATCTCCACTAGCATTATCACACAACAAGACTGTAAGCCTGTCTTTCATAGGCTTGTGTCCTGGGAGTGTCTTTTCCTCCTGCGTAATGTAGGTCCTCCTTGGCATTCTCTTCCAAAACAGGCCTGTTTTGTCACAATTGAACACTTGTTGGGGTTGGAATTTTTTGGCCTCTACATAACATTTGAATTCTCCCACGAATTTTTTAGCCACTTGTTTGTCTGAACTGGCACCCTCACCAGGCCTTACAACACTGTGTATGTCACTTCACTTCTTGAATTTTTCGAACCAGCCTTTGCTGGCCTTAAATTCACCTACATCAGCACTTGTTTCAGGCAGTTTCTTTATGAGATCATCATGCAACTGCCTTGCCTTTTCACAAATTATAGACTGCACAACACTATCCCCTGCTAACTCTTTCTCTCTGATCCACACCAACAACAATTTCTCCACTTCTTCAATTGTTTGGGATCTCTGTTTGGTTATCACATTCACCCCTTTCGCAACATCAGCTTCCATGATTTCTTTTCTCTTTGCCACAATGAAACTGATTGTTGATGGCGACTTCCCGTACATCCTGCTGAGTTCAGCAATGTGTATGCCACTATCATATTTTCTTAGGATTTCTTTATCCAGTTCTACAGCGTTCCTCACTTTCTTTACCAAATCACTAGCACTAGGAGCTCTCTTTGGGGCCATGGTCGCTTATTTGGCACACACACAAAAAACAAGTGGCAAAAACAATAGACTATTACAAAATGTTTCGTATGACCTGGCAGGATATGTTCACTCACCGTGAAACAACGCTACACTGGCTGAGAATGCGTGTGGGAGGTGGCTTTGTCTGCACGCTGGGCACTTGACAGGTTCCGTATGACTGACGAAAACGGAACCAAAAAATAGACGAAAAAAGTCGGCCAAAACCAAAATTGGCAATAACGGAGATTGACGAAAACGGAGGGTCCACTGTACATTATTATACATGCATTATTATTATATGTATATTATTATTATTATATTATATTATCATGCTATTATTATATGTTTTTTTTTTTCAACAAGTCAGCCGTCTCCCACCGAGGCAGGGTGACCCGAAAAAGAAAGAAAATTTTTATTATATGTATTATTATTATTATTATTATATAAATAATTTGTAATTTTTATTCACACAAAAAATAGAAGATTTACTGTTATGCAGACCACTGCATTATTGTAATAATTGTATAAATAATGTCAACCCATTCATGATGGCATAGTTTACTCTTGAACATCGCCAAAGAATTGAACATTTCTGCTACTTTGAGCTCAATTTCAAGGTACTTTTCATTGTGAAACCAATCAAAATCATATCTATTTCTGTAATATATCTTCCATTCTATCAAATGAGATAAAAAAAAAACGAGAATACAACCATAAAAACCACATGAAAATACCGCTAAGGGGCAGCTAATGGCTGAGAAGTGAACTCCGTTATTTATGGTCTGATTTCTTTCATTTTTTGTGTACATTAAGAAGCATCTTCCCATCATACATTGCCCAAGTTTCAATAAGGTAGTCCAACAAACAAATGAGATCCAATTCCCTAGATCAAGAGCAAGATCCCCTCACCAGTGTCAAGGAACCTCCCTTGAGGCCCGCTCGCATCTGGAAATTTCATTCGCGTCTGGAAGCAAAAAATTGAGTGAGCGACTGCTCATATCTGGAAAAACTCACACGTTGGTGCACTCGTAAGTAGAGGTTCCACTGTATTTAGGTACAGGTACACATAAGTACAATTATCAGAGTATATATAAATTACATAATAACTTTAAAATATTTGAAACTTTGGAAAGTTTCCAGACATAATCACAGAGAATGTAAACAAACATGAGTGGCATGCAGAGGCCATAATAGTAACTCAGGCAGCTGTATAAATGAATTTTTGGGTATAATTTTAAATACAGTACAGTGGACCCCCGCATAGCGACCTTAATCCGTGCAAGAGGGCTGGCTGTTATGCGAAATGTTCGGTATGTGAATGAATTTTCCCCATAAGAAATAATGGAAATAAAATTAATCCGTGCAAGACACCCAAAAGTATGAAAAAAAAAATTTTTTACCACATGAAATGTTAATTTTAGTACACACAAACTGAAAAAGGCATGCACAATTACATGACACTTACTTTTATTGAAGATCTGGTGATGATTGATGGGATGGGAGGAGGGGAGAGAGAGTGTTAGTGTTTAGAAGGGGAATCCCCTTCCATTAAGACTTGAGGTGTCGAGTCCTTTTCTGGGGTTACTTCCCTTCTTCTTTTAATGCCACTAGGACCAGCTTCAGAGTCACTGGACTTCTTTCGCACAACATATCTGTCCATAGTGGCCTGTACCTCTCGTTCCTTTATGATTTGTCTAAAGTGGTTCACAACATTGTCATTGTAACAGTCACCAGCACGGCTTGCAATAGCTGTGTGAGGGTGATTTTCATCAAAAAAGGTTTGCACTTCAAGCCATTTTGCACACATTTCCTTAATCTTTGAAGTAGGCAATTCCTTCAATTTCTCTCTCCCCTCCTTTGAACCAGTTTCCCCAGGTCTGGCCTCTTGCTCTTGAAGTTGATCTATCAGCTCATCAGTGGTTAGTTCTTCATTGTCCTCCTCCACCAACTCTTCCACATCCTCCCCACTAACCTCCAACCCCAAGGACTTCCCCAATGCCACAATTGATTCCTCAACTGGTATACTCCTCTCAGGGTTAGCCTCAAACCCTTCAAAATCCCTTTTGTCTACACATTCTGGCCACAGTTTCTTCCAAGCAGAGTTCAAGGTCTTCTTAGTCACTCCCTCCCAAGCCTTACCTATAAGGTTTATACAATTGAGGATATTAAAGTGATCTCTCCAAAACTCTCTTAGAGTCAGTTGAGTTTCTGAGGTCACTACAAAGCACCTTTCAAACAGAGCTTTTGTGTACAGTTTTTTGAAGTTTGCAATAACCTGCTGGTCCATGGGCTGCAGGAGAGGAGTGGTATTAGGAGGCAAAAACTTCCACCTTAATGAAGCTCATGTCCCCATAAAGTCGCTCTGCCACGTCTGTAGGATGACCAGGGGCATTGTCTAACACCAGGAGGCACTTAAGTTCTAATTTCTTTTCAGTTAGGTAATCTTTGACATTGGGGGCAAATGCATGGTGTAACCAGTTATAGAAAAAGTCCCTAGTGACCCATGCCTTACTGTTTGATCTCCACAGCACACACAAATTATCCTTGAGGACATTCTTTTGCCTGAACGCTCTGGGAGTTTCAGAGTGATACACTAATAAAGGCTTAACTTTGCAATCACCACTAGCATTGGCACACATCAACAAAGTAAGCCTGTCTTTCATAGGCGTATGTCCTGGGAGTGCCTTTTCCTCCTGAGTAATGTAGGTCCTGCTTGGCATTTTCTTCCAGAACAGGCCTGTTTCATCACAATTAAACACTTGTTCAGGTTTCAGTCCTTCAGTTTCTATGTACTCCTTGAATTCCTGCACATATTTTTCAGCCGCTTTGTGGTCCGAACTGGCAGCCTCACCATGCCGTATCACACTATGTATGCCACTACGCTTCTTAAATCTCTCAAACCAACCTTTGCTGGCCTTAAATTCACTCACATCATCACTAGTTGCAGGCCTTTTTTTAATTAAATCCTCATGCAACTTCCTAGCCTTTTCGCTTATGATCGCTTGAGAGACGCTATCTCCTGCTAGCTGTTTTTCATTTATCCACACCAATAAGAGTCTCTCAACATCTTCCATCACTTGCGATCTTTGTTTCGAAAACACAATTAAACCTTTGGCAAGAACAGCTTCCTTGATTGCCTTTCTGTTGCCCACAATAGTAGAGATGGTTGATTTGGGTTTCTTGTACAACCTGACCAGGTCGGTGATACGCACTCCACTTTCATACTTATCAATGATCTCTTTCTTCATCTCTATTGGAATTCTAACCCTTATTGCTGTAGGGTTGGAACTAGAAGCTTTCTTGGGGCCCATGGTCACTTATTTTCCAGAAACAGCACCGAAAACACTGTAATAATACGAAATATTCCGATTGTATGCTTGAATGTTACCGCGGAGGCTGGCTGGTAAACAATGCCACCGGCGGAACATATGAGGCTGGCTCAGGCCGCACATTGGACGCGTCTCGGACGAAGGGCGCTGAGCGGGTTTTTGGGCGGTATGCGAGGCAAAATTTTAGCGATCAAAGCGTCCGGTATGCGGATTGTCCGTTATGCGGATTGTCCGTTATGCAAGGCGTCCGGTATGCGGGGGTCCACTGTATATGTATTAGCAAATCGCCATAAAGTGGGGCCCTCCTATACATTTTGCTTTTCAAATTACATGAGGGGCAACTGCCCTTGCTCACTTAAAATCCAGGACTCCATGAGTGGTTCTACTATAATGGTAATGACCCCATGCAGCATGTTTCAATCACATTGTACAAGTGCAAGCTGGAGACTACCAGGGTGCACATCTCCAGGAATGTCTTGTGGAAGTTTGGGAAGATCGCAATTGAGGCTGCAGTTAAAAACAGAGGATACAAAAATTTGTAACAACTCGTCTAAAGAAGATGAAGGAGGAACCTTAAGAAGAGATGAATGGTGTGAGTTAAATGCCCAAACTGCCTGCTCAAACTGTCAACAGGAGTAACAAGGGGTCAGGCTGTGAATGAGAAGAACAGGGAAATGATCTTTGTTACACAGATCAGGTAGCATAGACTAAATGTCTAGTGCTTTAGATGCAGAGCAAATAGAACGATCTAGACAAGTAAGAGTATGAGTGCAAGTCATTTAAAACATGGAGGGGATGAGAAGTGAGAAAAGCTTCCAATTGGTCTCCATGTGCCATAATGAAAACCTTCTCAAAAGAAATGATGAATATTAAAATAACCAATAATAGGAATGGTGGAGGTAAGAAAGAAATCAGAAACTTAAAATCAGGAATAGATAATGGGCATGGAGAAGATACGAAGAGCTTATCATGGATATGATTGTCCATGATGGAGTTTTTTCTTCTGGATATAAAAGGGGTTGGGGAGAGGAAGGAAAGGAGGAGGACTGGCTCCAAGGAGAAACAAAGAGGGACTATATCCCCTCCCCTCCATGTCCAAGAGTACCTCAACATGGCTGGCAGTGCTGATACTGCATGGGACCTGCTCTCTACCTTTCATGCCAACAGACTAGTAATCCAGGATAGCAATCTCACATCAATCAACAGAAGAAGGGCAACCAGAAACCTGCTGAGAGGTATACCCCCTTCAGCTGCCACCTCCGTGCAGCCTTCAAAGATACACCTGTCACTTGAAGACACATGAAGTTGCCCTATGAAACTCTGGCACATCTCTACATGAACCAAATTCCATGGCAAACACCATCACCACCAACAATGTCCTCAATGGAATGATACAAAAATCCCCTTTCCCTCAACTTAGGAGCTGTAATTTACAAGGAAAATATCCCCAAAGATTAAATGTAGAGGGGAGGGGAGGGCACACAAGGGAAAGGGAGGTGGGTATAATTATATTTGGTTCAAGGAAGAAGACAAAATGTCTAATTCCTCAGATAAAGAGCCTCTTCACAGTGCCCAGGAACCTTCTTTTGAAGTCAATATATGTAAAATTAAGGTTGTCTTTAATACAGCGAAGACTCTGTAGTCACTACAGCTTGCTTAGTTTAAATAAAAGGCTAATAGATATGTCTAGGCTTTAATCTTTACTACATATCTTGGAACTAACCTGAAATAGATATTCTCTCTTGGAGGTGCTGGCAAGCGTGTAATCTTAAGAGGTAAGATGCCATGGGCTGATTTGTGATGCTGATTGATAGGGCGGTGACGGGCTCGTTCACCACAATAACCACATTCATATTCGGCACGGAAAAGCTGTTCAAAAATTTCTCGTCGTAGCTTCTTCACTTTTACTGGTCTATCTGCATGGATCTGATAAAATAAAATTCTATAATGATTTTTTTTAACAACATTCTTTGGAAACAATAATAACTGGTTGAAAAATTACAAAATTTAAAATATTTGCTTTTTACATGAAATTAAATCAATGAATTACTTACTTTTTTCATATGTGCTTTAAGTTCTTCTAGCTTCTCACTACTTTTCTTGCATAGTCCACACTTGTATATTAAATCTTCAGTTTCATTTTCTGAACTTGACTGCACAAGAGATTCATTCTCATCTACTATTTCACAAACTTCAACTGTTTCCTCTTCCTCAGTATCTACACTGTATCTACTTGGTGATTTCATGTCCTTACCACTTCCCCTTCGTTTTGCAATATGCAATGGGTTGATAATTGAACTTTCTGAGCTGCTGGTAATGACCGTGCTAGAGGCAACGCCTGTGGATGTTGCAGTGCTGATGCCACTGTCACTTGTGCTGACATCTGTGTCTTGTGCCATAGAATCACACTTGGCAGCTTCTGAAGTTGCTTGTGGCAGTTCTTTATCAGCAGTTGTGCTACTCACTACTTGGTTTGAAACTTCTCCATGATGCCGTAAAACCATTTTAATTTTAAAATCTATTAGAGGATGATTTTGAATCCAGTGATCCATTGCTTGAGCAAGAGATATACTCTCTGCAACACAATGTATACACTTGTATATATACACCTCTGTGAAGATCTTATCACCTTCTTCCTTTCTTACTTGATAAGGTAAGTCTCTGTGTTGCTTCTTTATGTGATCATCTATAGTGGCTTTATTTGAACGCTGGTTACAATGACAGCAGCTATAACTAACCTCAGACTCAAGACTGGCAGATGGTAGAGAAAACTGACTACCAGGAGTTGATAATTCACTGGTGGCAGTCTCTTGTACCTGACTAGATATCAGAGATGATGGCTTTGTGAAGGATTTTCTTGCTTTTGATCTTATTGGTTTTGGACCAGGACACAATTTTATTAACTTGCTGCCAATGGGCACTGATGAAACAGAACCTTCACTGCTTTCAACAGGACTAGTGTCTCCTTCTCCTAGAACTCCATCCTCATTTGTTTTGTCACAAACCAGGTGGGTAATGTTTGGCTTAAGCAGTTGATGTTTCCACCTGTGATGGCGTAGTGCATCTAAATTTGTGTTAAAGCGCCCATTACAATGAGAACACATAAAGAGACGTGTGTCTGCATGCTTACTACGTTTATGTTGATTAAGGCCTGATGCTGTACTTATTGTGAAAGGACAGAATGGGCAACTAAACGACTTCGGTGTCTCTTCTATGGGTGTGATTTCTTCTGTAATATCTTCACTAACATCTGATTTCACTTTATTTTTCAAATCTGTAGTATGGATTACCTTTCCAATTAAATTGGCAACCTGGGCTCCTTTAATCAGAGTTTTCCCTTGTGGTGTTTCTTCTCTTGTGCATACAGTGTCTTCACCCTCAACAGCAGCAGGTTTACATTTCTCCCAGTCATTCTCTCCTTTAATATCATTACTGGATACTGGCTCATCACCTTTATAGACTTTGCATCGTTGTGAAACATTTAGTACTTCATTCTGCAGTTTGGGATGCTTGATACTACTGTGTTGTTTTACTGCATCTTCACTGTTGCTTGCAAATGGACAATAATGACATTTGAATCTGGAAAATAAAAAAAAACTCTTGTTTTTATACAAGACATAAATTATAATTAATTTCATATCTGACTTTCATAACAAAAGACTGATGGTAAAACAAAAATATCGAATACAGTGGAACCTCGGCTTACGAATTTAATCCATTCCGTGACCTCGTTCGTATCCTGATTTGTTCGTATGCTGAGTCAATTTTCCTCAGTTAAATTAATTGAAATGGCATTAATCTGTTCCAGCAGAATTCCTGCTCTTAGGAGGCAAGACAAAATACTTCAGTATGATGCTAATATCAACTCTACAGCTTATTTATATATCACAGTTCATCTAATTTCACCATCACTCAAGGAATGCACAACAGGTGCATCACTGTCAGTGTTCAGCACTTCTTCGATGTCAGCTTCCTGTAATTACATTAGCACACAGTCAAGATGAGTAAATAGAATTGTCAACGCTTATTGCTTGGGTACGTTTATTCTGTTAGTGGGTTGGATCTGTGAAGGACCTGCCTAGTATGGGCCAACAGGCCTACTGCAGTGTTCCTCCTTTCTAATGTTATTATGTACCCACAACACCAATCATACCCATCCCCACCCACTCATATATTTGTCCAATCTCTTTTTAACCCTTTGACTGTCGAAGGGCCAAATCCTGAAGTTGCTTCTGGTGTCGCAAAATATTCGAAAAAAAAAAAAAATTATTTTTTCTTATGAAATGATAGAGAATCTTTTCCCGATTGTAAAGACACCAAAAAAACGAAATTTGATGGAAAACTGACGGAATTACGCTATCGCGAAGTTAGCGACTTCGGCGATATTTAAAAATCGGCAATTTCGCCCACTTTGAGCCCTATTTTCGGCTAATTCCGTTATTCCAGTCAACCAAACTCATAACTATTTCTTCAGAACTCTATTTTTTCTATCGATTGAGTACAAGAAACTGCCCATTTACCGATTTCAACTACCCAATAACATGGTCAGAAATTTGCAATTTGGCCAATTTCACGAAAATTAAAAAATATGACAATTTCAAAATAAGGTCCAGAATGAACAATGCAGACATTCCTGGCTCTAAAATAACATTTTCTTTGTTCATCAGTCATGTCTCCAGGTCCCTGTGATATTACTCTTGCTTTTTATTTTGAAATTTTATTCAAACAAAAAATAGAAGATTTACTGTTATGCAGACTACTGCAATACTGTAATAATTGTAAAAATTACATCAACCCATTCATGACTGCATATTAGAATGGCTATTTGGACATTTATTGGACAATGACATCATTTGTTCACTTTTGAACATCGGCAAAAATCAAACATTTCCTGTACTTTGTGCTCCATTTCCAGGTTCTTTTTATAGTAAAATTAATCAAAATCACCTCCATTTCTATAATATAGTTTCCATTCTATCAAATGAGACCAAGAAAACGAGAATACAACCACAAATACTATACGAAAATAGACCACAAAGTCGGCATTTTAATTAAAAAAAACGGTCGGAGTTTTTTTTTTCTCATTATGCACTGCGTGCTCCAGGATTTTTTTTATGTGGTGCACACTGACCACACAGACCCATTCTCTCACATGTGGGCCTACTAGCTTTCTCCTGCCTGATTTGAAGCCGCTAGAATTTATGAGTATATATACGTCAAACACGGTACCTCGCAAACGTATATATACGGCCGCGACAGTCAAAGGGTTAAAGCTACCCAAGGTTCTATCGAAGCTAAAACCTTGGGTAGTTTCAAATTTAGGTTGGATAAATACATGAGTGAGAGGGGTTGGATCTGAGTGGGACTTGCACGGGAGTAAATAGGATTTTTAAAGCTTATTGCCTGGGTAGCGTTCCTTGTTAGTAGGCTGGATTTGTGAAGGACCTGCCAAGTATGGGCCAGCAGACATGCTGCAGTGTTCCTCCTTTCTTATGTTCTTATGTTGATGAGTGGCACAATCTGCCTAGTATGGTTATTGAGGCTGAAACCTTGAGTAGTTTCAAATTTGTATTGGGTAATTACACGAGTGAGAGGGGTTGGATGTGAGTAGGGCCTACACATAAGTAAATAGAATTATAAGAACATAAGAACATAAGAACGAAGGAACACTGCAGAAGGCCTACTGGCCCATGCGAGGCAGGTCCAAGTCTCCTACCGGCTTAAGCCAATGCACCCAACCTAGTCAGGTCAGGTTACATTGACTTAAGGGAGGAACACGGCAACCGACCTGGTAGCACAAGCTATCAGGTCTAACTCACACCCACCCACATCTACTCATGTATTTATCCAACCTATTTTTAAAGCTACACAACGTTCTGGCCTCTATAACGGTACTTGGGAGTTTGTTCCACTCATCCACAACTCTATTACCAAACCAGTACTTTCCTATATCCTTCCTGAATCTGAATTTTTCCAACTTAAAACCATTGCTGCGAGTCCTGTCTAGGCTAGATATTTTCAGCACACTATTTACATCCCCTTTATTTATTCCTGTCTTCCATTTATACACCTCAATCATATCCCCCCTAATTCTACGTCTTTCTAGAGAGTGCAGTTTCAGGGCCCTTAGTCTATCCTCATAGGGAAGGTTTCTGATACATGGGATCAACTTTGTCATCCTCCTTTGTACATTTTCCAGAGAATTTATATCCATTCTGTAATAAGGTGACCAAAACTGTGCAGCATAATCTAAATGAGGCCTAACCAAGGATGTATAGAGTTGAAGAACAACCTGAGGACTCCTATTATTTATGCTTCTTGATATGAAGCCAAGGAATCTATTAGCTTTATTGCGAACACTTATGCACTGTTGTCTTGGTTTCAGATTACTGCTAACCAGAACTCCTAAATCTTTTTCGCAATCCGTAATATTAAGATCTACATTATTTAGTTTATATGTGGCATGGTTATTGTCCTGTCCAACATTTAGAACTTTGCATTTGTCTATATTAAACTGCATCTGCCACTTCTCCGACCACTGCATCAGTCTATTCAAATCTTCCTGGAGTGCTCGAATGTCCTCGTCAGAATGAATTCGACGGCCTATTTTGGTGTCATCGGCAAACTTGCCGATGTCGCTCTTTATGCCCTCATCTATGTCGTTTATGTAGATTGTGAACAGCAGGGGGCCCAACACTGACCCCTGTGGAACACCGCTCGTGACGCTTCCCCACTCTGATTTCTCCCCATTTATGCAAACTCTCTGCTGCCTATTTGTCAACCATGCCTCTATCCAGGAAAAAATTTCTCCTCCTATTCCATGTGCTTTAATTTTCCTCAATAGTCTCTGATGTGGGACCCTGTCAAAAGCCTTACTGAAGTCCATATACACAATATCATATTCATTACCATGATCTACCTCCTCAAATACCTTAGTGAAAAAAGTTAATAAATTCGTAAGGCAGGAACGCCCCTTTGTAAAACCATGCTGAGATTCGTTGATTAATTTATGCTTTTCAAGGTGGCTACGAACTGCCTCGGCAATTATTGATTCCATAAATTTTCCCACTATGGAGGTTAGGCTTATTGGTCTATAGTTCGAAGCTAAGGACCTGTCACCTGTTTTGAAAATAGGTATCACATTTGCCATTTTCCACTTATCTGGCACCATGCCAGTTTGTAGTGATATGTTGAAAAGATTAGCCAAAGGTGTGCTAAGCTCCTCTTTACATTCCTTTAGAACCCTTGCATACAGTTCATCAGGGCCTGGGGATTTGTTAGGTTTTAATTTATCTATTTGCCTAAGGACCATGTCACTTGTGACCCTAATCGTGCACAGTTTATTATCGTCCTGTTCTACATAATTTATCATTACTGGAATATCGCTGGTATCCTCCTGTGTAAAAACTGAGAGGAAGTATGTGTTAAAAATTCTACACATTTCCTTATCACTGTCAGTGAGCTGACCCGAGGAACTTTTGAGTGGGTCTATCTTGTCCCTGATCTTACTTCTGTATACCTGAAAGAATCCTTTTGGGTTAGTCTTCGATTCTCTTGCAACTTTAACCTCATAATCTCTTTTTGCTTTTCTAATTCCCTTTTTTATTTCTCTCTTTAACTGAATATATCGATTTCTTAATTGCCCCTCTCCTCTTTTGATTTGCCTATATATGCCTCTCTTTTGACCAATCAGATATTTTAATCTATTGTTCATCCATTTAGGATCATTTTTGTTTGATCTGATTTCCCTATTTGGAACATAATTTGACTGAGCAGCTAGAACTATGCCCTGGAAAGCATCATATCAGCAACCATCACCACCTACCTGACCCTCAGTCAGGTCATTCCAGTTCAGCCCACCTAAGTAATTTTTCAGTCCTATGAAATCAGCCAAGCGAAAGTCAGGGACGGAGACTTGATTGCCATTATTAGGGGAATTCCATGATATATTAAAACTGAGTGATTTGTGATCACTTTCCCCAAGCTCATCATTAACCTCAAGATTATTAATTAGTGTTTCCCTACTGGCAAGAACCAAGTCAAGGAGGTTATTTCCCCTAGTTGGCTCTGTCACAAACTGTTTTAAAAAACAATCCTGGATCGTATCAAGAAAGTCACCTGACTCTAAATTTCCAGTCAAATTGCTCCAGTCAATCTGTCTATAGTTGAAATCTCCCATTAGCACAACATTTTCGTATGTAGATGCCTTACGAATTTCGTCGCATAGAAGTTTACTGCACTCCCTATCAAGAATTGGGGCCCTGTAAATCACACCCAAAATTAGTTTTTCTCGGCCCTCGAGAAGCTGTAACCAAACAGATTCAGTGGCTGACGCTTCTAATTTAATATCTTGTCTAACACAACAATTTAAATTGTCTCTGACATACATCGCTACTCCACCACCTTTCCTGTTGACCCTGTCAGTGTGGAATAATTTATAGCCTTGTATGTGACATTCAGAGGGCATCTCTCTATCTTTCAGATTGAGCCAGGTCTCTGTTATAGCAATAATATCTATGTTTCCTGCACTTGCAATTAATCTTAGCTCATCTATCTTATTTCTTACACTCCTGCTATTAGTATAGTAAACCTTAAGGGAGCTAGTCCCTTGCTGCCCTCTGCTGTCCCCCTTTGTTTGCTGACCTGATCTATTGTCTTTATTTATAACTTCATGCTGAATGCCTTTTATACATTTACTGTTTCCAACCCAAGTGTTGCAACCTGCTTGTTTCCCACACACACCCATACCTCTATCTTCCATCAGTTTAAAATCATAGGCATTTCACCAATGGCCTTCTCAATCGAGTCTGCAAGTGCTACCACCCCAGCCCCAGAGAGATGTACCCCATCCCTTGCATACATATCATGTTTGCCATAAAAGTTGTTCCAGTTGTCAATGAATGGGATTGCAAGTTCCTTGCAGTATCTGTCTAGCCAGCAATTTACACCAATTGCCCTAGACAACCATTCATTTCCTACTCCCCTTCTAGGCAAGATGCTACATATGATTGGGATCCCTCCCTTAGACTTAATGAAATCTATAGCTGACCTGTACTTATCTAGCAGCTCTTCTCTCCTACCCTTCCCAATATCATTTCCACCAGCACTGAGACAGATAATGGGCTTGTTCCCATTACCTGACATGATATTATCCAGCCTGTTGACAATGTCCCCAACACCAGCTCCAGGGAAGCACACTCTATCTCTCATCTTCTTATTCCTATTACAAAAAGCACGGTCAATATATCTTACCTGAGAGTCACCAACCACAAGAATGCGCTTACCTCCATTAGCAGGGGCAGTAGTACCCTTACCTTCACTGGCCACTGAAGTACATTCATCCTGAAGAACAGAGAAGCGATTTCCTACCTTCAGATCTTCACTCTTAACTTTCCTTACTCTGATGCGCCTCCCATTACTGTGAACCACTCGCCACTTGTAGCAGGTGCTGGACTGCACCTCACTGCTGGTAGCCGTTGCTACCTCCCCAACTACAGCCTCCTCACAGCGAGAGACAGACTGCACCTCACTGCTAGAACCCTCATTCCCCACAACTCCAGCCACCTCACACTCTCTCCCAGACCCATTGAGGTGGACCTTCAGCCTCCTAATCTCCTCCTGGAGAAGCAAGACCTCCTCCTTCAACTCTCCAACCTCAATTTTTAAAACACTGCAGAAGCAAGCCATGTTTTGTAACCGTCCACGCTTATCCCCAAAGCAGCTCAGGGTCTGTGACCTCACGTGACGACTGACCACTGGCCACTGTGCATTATTATCAAAGCTTATTGCTTGGGTAGCATTGAAAATTGAGTTGGAAAAATATTCTGTTAGTGGGATGGATTGTGAAGGACCTGTCTAGTATGGGCCAACAGGCCTGCTGCAGTGTATTATTATTAGTACCTGTGCATTATTATAATAATAATATTATTATTATTAATTTAGGGAACTGGAGCACAGATCCAAGTCCCTTGATCAAGAGCCCCTCACCAAGGAACCTCCCTTGAGGGGGAAGTTCGCATCCTGACATTTCGTTCGTATCCAGAAGCAAAAAATCGATCGAGTGACTGTTCGTATCCTGAAAAATTTGCATAGTGGGGCATTCGTAAGCCGAGGTTCCACTGTACTACAACCGTGAAGACATTATAAAAGCAATTTATCAAAGTTTACAGAAGCTACTTTTATGTTAATTTCTGAAGAAAAAGAGTCTCCATCAATTTGCAACATAAGATATGAAAATGATACAATGTACTAACCCTATAATCTTCTCATACATGCAAGGTCTTTGATTATATTCAGAAATATTATTTTTCAAGCATGCTAGTCATTTTTCTCTCTGAATGTTTTAAGAAAAAACAAACACAAGAAATACTCTATAATTTTACAAAGAGTGTCAGGAACACTTTCACACTCCCCACTCTTAGCAACACCAAGGATTGATGTAAGGCTGATGCTCTCATCTATTTTCCTGACTGATCTATTTAATGTTAATCTTGAAAACAAAATTAAGCAACCAGTACTAAATTATAGGCACTTCTTTTCACATCATATATTTGATGCTATGGTTTTCCTGGAAGCCTTACAATGTGGTGGCAATAAAAATACTTTCAAACAGTTCTATTAGAACAATGGAAGCAAACTCCATAGAAGAGATTAAAAATAGATATAACAGCTAAGAGGCAATACCAAGAGCAAGAGCTAATACTCATAAGCTTAAGTAAGAGTGATAATGATAATAATAATTTGGGATTCTGTTATTTCTAAGCACCTTTTCATTCAAGAAATTCACAAATGCTTGCACACCAAGCCATAAATGCCACAACAATGATGAGGAAGAAATACCAAAATTTATATTCAAGAGTGAATGTGATCATAAACTCTGGAAAAAAGAAATTTGTTTTCAGCTGAGACTTTAAAGCATGAATAGAATCCAGACTCTTAATAGACATTAACAACCTGCTGAACAATCTACTCCCTATGTAAGAAAAGGCTTTTTCTGTGAATGACTTTACTTCAAGAACATAAGGTTCAATTAGTACCTAATAAATTTGCAAATCACACCAATTTAGGATGTAGCAAAGGTCAACCTCATTGGTTATGAAACTGCCATTGTAAAAAAGGCAATTTCATTACATGTATGTAATCAAAGAATCTTTTTTTTTTTTTTTTTGAATGTACAACCAAAATTTCCTCTGGCTCATCTCTCTCCAGTAAATCTAGCCCCAAGTACCTTTGAAGGCTTTCGTGAGTTTTCCCGTATTTGCAGCCTGGTCCTTGGCCAATTTTGTCTGGTGCATGCCTAATTCACCAGGTTGTTACTGCCAGAAGCCTGTTGACCCACACATTCATCACAGCCTGGGTGATCTGGCACTTGGCAGAGATACGTGTCCAGTTTCCTTTAAAAACTTCTACACTTGTTCCAGCAATGTTACTGATATCTTGTGGTAGTGTTAAACAGTTTGAGTCAACAAATATTGATACAATGTTCTTTTATTATACACCAGCACATAGGAGAGAGGAGTTTACAGTGACGTCTCGGTCTGGCTTGAACCATTTACAAAATCACAGTATTATGCCTTCTTGTTCTATCTCTTATTGTGACCAATATGTGCCTGTTTTTCACATGGTTTATTTCACACATTCTCCTGTATCTCACACTCCAGTATGCTGCTATGGCAGTGTGCAGATTTAGGATCAGGCTCTCAAGCATCTTCCCCATATATATTATCATGCATCTCTCTCCTCTACACTAAGGTATTCCCAGTAATTTAAATGCCTTATTGGCTCTAATCTCTTTCCTGCCCTGAAAGGCACAGTCAACATTGGACAATAATCTGTGTGTGTGTGTGTGTGTGTGTGTGTGTGTGTGTGTGTGTGTGTGTGTGTGTGTGTGTGTGTGTGTGTGTGTGTGTGTGTGTGTGTGTGTGTGTGTGTGTGTGTGTGTGTGTATGCATGCATGTGCGTGTGTGTGTGTGTGTGTGTGTGTGTGTGTGTGTGAGAGAGAGAGAGAGAGAGAGAGAGAGAGAGAGAGAGAGAGAGAGAGAGAGAGAGAGAGAGAGAGAGAGAGAGAGAGAGAGAGAGAGAGAGAGAGAGTGAGTGGAGAGAGGAGTAGAGGAGGAGGAAAGTGAGGTGAGGAGTGGAGTGAGAGAGTGAGAGTGAGTGTGAGAGTGAGTGTGAGAGTGAGTGTGAGAGTGAGTGTGAGAGTGAGTGTGAGAGTGAGTGTGAGAGTGAGAGAGTGAGTGAGAGAGTGAGAGAGTGTGTGTGTGTGTGTGTGTGTGTGTGTGTGTGTGTGTGTGTGTGTGTGTGTGTGTGTGTGTGTGTGTGTGTGTGAGAGAGAGAGAGATATAAAGATAGAGATAGAGATAGAGAGATAAAGATAGAGAGATAAAGATAGAGAGAGAAAAAGATAGAGAGATAGAGATAAAGATAAAGATAGAGAGAGATAGAGACACTGGATGAATCCAAAGTCAACTGTGTGGTAGCACTGGACATTGCTGGTGCTTTCGGCCGGGTGTGGCACCAGGGCCTCTTAGCAAAACTTCAAGCACTGGGAATTGCAGGCTCTACGCAATGTCTCCTCAGTGATTACCTTCATGATAGATCTCTAAGTGTAGTTCTCAATGGAACGGAATCAGCAAGACATCCTGTTGGGGCAAGTGTTCCACAAGGAAGCGTGCTGGGACCATTGTTATGGAATGTCTACTTCAACGACCTTCTTCATCTCATCCCAGAATCACATGCATATGCAGACGACTGTACACTGACATTCACTTATCCAAGAGAAGAAATGCCAGCTGCTCAAAGCTACATCAATCACCAGCTAAGAGCTACATCAGCTTGGGGAACTAGATGGCAAGTAACATTTGCACCTGAGAAAACGCAAATGATGATCGTCTCTAGGCACCATGATGGTAATGTTGGTGCAGTAGTAAGGATGAATGGGAGGGTGTTGGCACCTGGAGAAGAAGTTGATATCGTTGGGGTGAAATTTGACTTCAAACTAACCATGAAGAACCATGTTGTAAATCTAGCAAACAAGGCAGCAAGGAAGCTTACAGCACTACGCTATATCTCGCATCTGCTTGACAGTACGGGGTTGAAAGATTCTGTACGAGGCACAAGTACACTCACACCTTGAGTATGCTCCACTTTCTTGGTTTGCCTGCCTCCCCTCTCATCTGCGATTGCTTGACAGAGTGGAGAACAGAGCAAGACGTCTCATCTCTCGCCTGGACCCATCGTGGATAGATCTGTCATTTCAGCAGAGCCTTCAACACAGGAGGGATGTGGGTGGCCTTACTGTTATGTACGTATAAGGCCAATATTGTCAAAGTACCACACTTGGATCCGCTTCGAGGACAGCATGAAACAAGCTTTTACGCCACAAGACGGGCAGAAAGCAGCAACTTCACTCTGGCTGTACCCTTCTCCAGAACATC
>NC_091312.1:6742743-6927791 GCF_038502225.1 Cherax quadricarinatus | reverse complement strand
AGATGATTGCTGATGTTATGAATGAAAAGAAGTTGGATGTCCTGGCCCTAAGCGAAACAAAGCTGAAGGGGGTAGGGGAGTTTCAGTGGGGGGAAATAAATGGGATTAAATCTGGAGTATCTGAGAGAGTTAGAGCAAAGGAAGGGGTAGCAGTAATGTTGAATGATCAGTTATGGAAGGAGAAAAGAGAATATGAATGTGTAAATTCAAGAATTATGTGGATTAAAGTAAAGGTTGGATGCGAGAAGTGGGTCATAATAAGCGTGTATGCACCTGGAGAAGACAGGAATGCAGAGGAGAGAGAGAGAGATTTTGGGAGATGTTAAGCGAATGTATAGGAGCCTTTGAACCAAGTGAGAGAGTAATTGTGGTAGGGGACCTGAATGCTAAAGTAGGAGAAACTTTTAGAGAGGGTGTGGTAGGTAAGTTTGGGGTGCCAGGTGTAAATGATAATGGGAGCCCTTTGATTGAACTTTGTATAGAAAGGGGTTTAGTTATAGGTAATACATATTTTAAGAAAAAGAGGATAAATAAGTATACAAGATATGATGTAGGGCAAAATGACAGTAGTTTGTTGGATTATGTATTGGTAGATAAAAGACTGTTGAGTAGACTTCAGGATGTACATGTTTATAGAGGGGCCACAGATATATCAGATCACTCTCTAGTTGTAGCTACACTGAGAGTAAAAGGTAGATGGGATACAAGGAGAATAGAAGCATCAGGGAAGAGAGAGGTGAAGGTTTATAAACTAAAAGAGGAGGCAGTTAGGGTAAGATATAAACAGCTATTGGAGGATAGATGGGCTAATGAGAGCATAGGCAATGGGGTCGAAGCGGTATGGAGTAGGTTTAAAAATGTAGTGTTAAGAGTGTTCAGCAGAAGTTTGTGGTTACAGGAAAGTGGGTGCGGGAGGGAAGAGGAGCGATTGGTGGAATGATGATGTAGAGAGAGTAGTAAGGGAGAAAAAGTTAGCATATGAGAAGTTTTTACAAAGTAGAAGTGATGCAAGGAGGGAAGAGTATATGGAGAAAAAGAGAGAGGTTAAGAGAGTGGTGAAGCAATGTAAAAAGAGAGCAAATGAGAGACTGGGTGAGATGTTATCAACAAATTTTGTTGAAAATAAGAAAAAGTTTTGGAGTGAGATTAACAAGTTAAGAAAGCCTAGAGAACAAATGGATTTGTCAGTTAAAAATAGGAGAGGAGAGTTATTAAATGGAGAGTTAGAGGTATTGGGAAGATGGAGGGAATATTTTGAGGAATTGTTAAATGTTGATGAAGATTGGGAAGCTGTGATTTCGTGTTTAGGACAAGGAGGAATAACATCTTGTAGGAGTGAGGAAGAGCCAGTTGTGAGTGTGGGGGAAGTTCGTGAGGCAGTAGGTAAAATGAAAGGGGGTAAGGCAGCCGGGATTGATGGGATAAAGATAGAAATGTTAAAAGCAGGTGGGGATATAGTTTTGGAGTGGTTGGTGCAATTATTTAATAAATGTATGGAAGAGGGTAAGGTACCTAGGGATTGGCAGAGAGCATGCATAGTTCCTTTGTATAAAGGCAAAGGGGATAAAAGAGAGTGCAAAAATTATAGGGGGATAAGTCTGCTGAGTATACCTGGTAAAGTGTATGGTAGAGTTATTATTGAAAGAATTAAGAGTAAGACGGAGAATAGGATAGCAGATGAACAAGGAGGCTTTAGGAAAGGTAGGGGGTGTGTGGACCAGGTGTTTACAGTGAAACATATAAGTGAACAGTATTTAGATAAGGCTAAAGAGGTCTTTGTGGCATTTATGGATTTGGAAAAGGCGTATGACAGGGTGGATAGGGGGGCAATGTGGCAGATGTTGCAAGTGTATGGTGTAGGAGGTAGGTTACTGAAAGCAGTGAAGAGTTTTTACGAGGATAGTGAGGCTCAAGTTAGAGTATGTAGGAAAGAGGGAAATTATTTCCCAGTAAAAGTAGGCCTTAGACAAGGATGTGTGATGTCAACATGGTTGTTTAATATATTTATAGATGGGGTTGTAAGAGAAGTAAATGCAAGGGTCTTGGCAAGAGGCATGGAGTTAAAAGATAAAGAATCACACACAAAGTGGGAGTTGTCACAGCTGCTCTTTGCTGATGACACTGTGCTCTTGGGAGATTCTGAAGAGAAGTTGCAGAGATTGGTGGATGAATTTGGTAGGGTGTGCAAAAGAAGAAAATTAAAGGTGAATACAGGAAAGAGTAAGGTTATGAGGATAACAAAAAGATTAGGTGATGAAAGATTGAATATCAGATTGGAGGGAGAGAGTATGGAGGAGGTGAATGTATTCAGATATTTGGGAGTGGACGTGTCAGCGGATGGGTCTATGAAAGATGAGGTGAATCATAGAATTGATGAGGGGAAAAGAGTGAGTGGTGCACTTAGGAGTCTGTGGAGACAAAGAACTTTGTCCTTGGAGGCAAAGAGGGGAATGTATGAGAGCATAGTTTTACCAACGCTCTTATATGGGTGTGAAGCATGGGTGATGAATGTTGCAGCGAGGAGAAGGCTGGAGGCAGTGGAGATGTCATGTCTGAGGGCAATGTGTGGAGTGAATATAATGCAGAGAATTCGTAGTTTGGAAGTTAGGAGGAGGTGCGGGATTACCAAAACTGTTGTCCAGAGGCCTGAGGAAGGGTTGTTGAGGTAGTTCGGACATGTAGAGAGAATGGAGCGAAACAGAATGACTTCAAGAGTGTATCAGTCTGTAGTGGAAGGAAGGCGGGGTAGGGGTCGGCCTAGGAAAGGTTGGAGGGAGGGGGTAAAGGAGGTTTTGTGTGCGAGGGGCTTGGACTTCCAGCAGGCATGTGTGAGCGTGTTTGATAGGAGTGAATGAAGACAAATGGTTTTTAATACTTGACGTGCTGTTGGAGTGTGAGCAAAGTAACATTTATGAAGGGGTTCAGGGAAACCGGCAGGCCGGACTTGAGTCCTGGAGATGGGAAGTACAGTACCTGCACTCTGAAGGAGGGGTGTTAATGATGCAGTTTAAAAACTGTAGTGTAAAGCACCCTTCTGGCAAGACAGTGATGGAGTGAATGATGGTGAAAGTTTTTCTTTTTTGGGCCACCCTGCCTTGGTGGGAATCGGCCAGTGTGATAATAAAAAAAAAAATAATTAATGACAAAAAAAATTCACCATATAGCAGCCAGGAAAAATATTGATTTCTTTTGAACCCTTTTAGGGTCCGTGCCGTAGATCTACGGCTCTAGGTTGAGGGTCCAAACCGTCGATCTACGCCATGAGCTCAGCTCACTCTGAAAAGCTGTGAGCGGTAAATTTGGGCCTAGATATGAGAGAATACATCTATGTGGTATGTGTGCACCACATAAAATAAATCCTGCAGCATACAGTGCATAATGAGAGAAACCAAGACCGTAATTTTTTATTAAAACAGCGGCTTTGCAGTGTTTTTTGTATGTTTTTTATAGTTGTATTTGCAATTTCTTGGTCTCATTTGATAGAAATAGAGATGATTTTGATTGGTTTTAGTAATGAAAATGGCTTGAAACTGAGCTCAAAGTAGCGGAAATGTTAAATTTTTGTCGATGCTCAAAAGTAAAGAAATGACCTCACACGTCTAATACACTCCAGCTGGTGGGTCTAATATATGTTCACAAATGTGGACCAGGTGTTTACAGTGAAACATATAAGTGAACAGTATTTAGATAAAGCTGAAGAGGTTTTTGTGGCATTTATGGACTTGGAAAAGGCATATGACAGGGTGGAGAGGGGGGCAATGTGGCAGATGTTGCAGGTGTATGGTGTAGGAGGTAGGTTACTGAAAGCAGTGAAGAGTTTTTACGAGGATAGTGAGGCTCAAGTTAGAGTATGTAGGAAAGAGGGAGATTATTTTCCAGTAAAAGTAGGCCTTAGACAAGGATGTGTGATGTCCCCGTGGTTGTTTAATATATTTATAGACGGGGTTGTAAGAGAAGTAAATGCGAGGGTCTTGGCAAGAGGCGTGGAGTTAAAAGGTAAAGAATCACACATAAAGTGGGAGTTGTCACAGTTGCTCTTTGCTGATGACACTGTGCTCTTGGGAGATTCTGAAGAGAAGCTGCAGAGGTTGGTGGATGAATTTGGTAGGGAATGCAAAAGAAGAAAATTAAAAGTGAATACAGAAAAGAGTAAGGTTATGAGGATAACAAAAAGATTAGGTGATGAAAGATTGGATATCAGATTGGAGGGAGAGAGTATGGAGGAGGTGAATGTATTCAGATATTCGGGAGTGGACGTGTCAGCGGATGGGTCTATGAAAGATGAGGTGAATCATAGAATTGATGAGGGGAAAAGGGTGAGCGGTGCACTTAGGAGTCTGTGGAGACAAAGAACTTTGTCCTTGGAGGCAAAGAGGGGAATGTATGAGAGTATAGTTTTACCAACGCTCTTATATGGGTGTGAAGCATGGGTGATGAATGTTGCAGCAAGGAGAAGGCTGGAGGCAGTGGAGATGTCATGTCTGAGGGCAATGTGTGGTGTGAATATAATGCAGAGAATTCGTAGTTTGGAAGTTAGGAGGAGGTGCGGGATTACCAAAACTGTTGTCCAGAGGGCTGAGGAAGGGTTGTTGAGGTGGTTCGGACATGTAGAGAGAATGGAGCAAAACAGAGTGACTTCAAGAGTGTATCAGTCTGTAGTGGAAGGAAGGCGGGGTAGGGGTCGGCTTAGGAAAGGTTGGAGGGAGGGGGTAAAGGAGGTTTTGTGTGCAAGGGGCTTGGACTTCCAGCAGGCATGCATGAGCGTTTTTGATAGGAGTGAATGGAGACAAATGGTTTTTAATACTTGACGTGCTGTTGGAGTGTGAGCAAAGTAATATTTATGAAGGGATTCAGGGAAACTGGCAGGCCGGACTTGAGTTCTGGAGATGGGAAGTACAGTGCCTGCACTCTGAAGGAGGGGTGTTAATGTTGCAGTTTAAAAACTGTAGTGTAAAGCACCCTTCTGGCAAGATAGTGATGGAGTGAATGATGGTGAGTTTTTCTTTTTCGGGCCACCCTGCCTTGGTGGGAATTGGCCAGTGTGTTAATAAAATAAAATAAAATGTGGTGATGTTATTTATACAATTATTACAATATTGCATAACAGTAAATCTTCTATTTTTTTTGGTTTGAAAAAAAAAATTCATCATGTGAATAAAGAAATAAAAATAGAATTCATTTGTAAAGCCTGAAAACATAAGTAATGAACAGAAGAAATGTTAGTTTAGTGCCAGGAATGCCTGCATTGTTTATTCTGGACCCTATTTTGAAACTGGAATGTTCTGAACTTTGCATTAAATTGGCCAATTACCAATATCCGATCACTTTATTTTGTAGTTGAAACAGCTGGCTTGGCGATTTCTTGTACTCAATCGATAGAAGTAATGCTAGTGAAATAGCTAAGAATTTGGTCAACTGGAATAATGTAATTGGCCTAAAATGGGAGTCAACGTTGGCAAAATCGCTGATGCGTAAATATCGCTGACATCAAATTTCACGAGAGTATAATTTCATCAATTTTCCAGCAAATTTCGTACTTTTTGTTTTATTACTTTCAAAAAAAGATTCTCTACCATTTCATAAGAAAAAATAACAAAATTATTTTTTGAAAATTCTTGGACACTGGTGCACACTTTGAAATTTGGCCTCTGGACCCTGAAAGGATTAACTTAACAGCCGTCTCCCACCAAGACGGAGTTGACCAAAAGAAGAAAACACATTCACCATTATTCATTCAATTGCTGTGTTTCCAGATATCACAACTGGATTACCTTCTGACTGTAACATTTCAACCCTTCCTTCAGAGTGCAGGCACTGCACTTCCCAACCCAAGCACTCAAGTTTGGTTAACTGGTTTCCCCTGAATCCTTTCATAAAAGTTATCTTACTCACACTCCAACAGCAAATTCATTAAGAAACAACCTGCCTATATATTCCTATCTAATATGCTACCATGTCCACTTTCATTGCCTAGACTTTTCATTACCATCATAACCTTGTTCTTTTCTACATTCACTTTTAATTTCCTCCTTTTACATACTTCCCCAAATTCACCCACCAACCTTTGTAACATCTTCAGAATCCCCTTAAAGAACTGGGATAACTTCCACTTTGTATCAGATCCCACATTTTTCAATCCCACACCCGTTCTCAGCACTCTAGCATTCACTTGTTTCACACCCCCAGCTATGAATATGTTTAAAAATCATGGCAATATCATGCATCTCTGTAAGTCTTACTCTGACTCGGTAATAGTTCCCCCACTCTCCTTCCAACATACTCTAACATGTGCCTTGTTCTATGCATAAAAACTCTTTAACTACTTTTAGTAACCTACCTATTCCATACATTCGCAACATCTGCCACATTACTCCCCTGTCCACCCAATCATATGCTTTTTCTAAATCCATAAATGCAACAAACAGTTCTTTACCCTTATCTAGGTACTGTTCACTTACGTGCTTCAATGTAAATTCAGTGGACCCTCAGTTAATGATGCCATCAGATAGTGATAAAATCAGATACCAATGTGTTTTTGCGTAAAAATATTGGCTCAGCTAACAATGAAAAACTCAGTTAAGGACATTCGTCCAGAACGTGTCCACGTGGCCTGGGCTGCCCGCGGCTGCCTGGCCACTATGTACAGCCAGCGTGCCATTGTTTACAAGCCAGGGCGGATGATTCCACGCGTACATGTGATACATTCTGTATTATTCCATTGTTTTTAGTGCTTGTAACTGCTATATAAGCCACCATGGGCCCAAAGAAAGCTTCTAGTGCCAACCCTGTGGTAAAAAGGGTGAGAAATACTATCGAATTGAAGAAAGAGATAATCGCAAAGTATGAAAGTGGAGTGCGTGCCTCCGAGCTGGCCAGGTAGTATAACAAACCCCAATCAACCATCGCTACTATCTTGGCCAACAGAAAGGCAATCAAGGAAGCTGTTGTTGTGAAAGGTGCAGATGTGCTTACAAAACAGAGATCGCAAATACTCGAAGATGTGGAGAGACTGTTATTGGTGTGGATCAACAACAAACAATTATTAGGAGATAGTGTTTCACAGTCAATCATATGTAAAAAGGCAAGGCAGTTGCATGATAATTTAATTAAGAAAATGCCTGGAACTAGTGCTGACATTAGTGAATTTAAGGCCAGCAAAGGTTGGTTTGAGAGATTTAAGAATCGTAGTGGCATACACAGTGTGATAAGGCATGGTGAGGCTGCCAGTTGTGACCAAAAAGTGGCTGAAAAGTATGTGCAGGACTTTAAGGGGTACATAGGGGCTGAGAAATTAAAACCCCAACAAGTGTTCAATTGTGACAAAACAAGTCTGTTTTGGAAGAAAATGCCAAACAGGACCCACATTACTCAGGAGGAAAAGGCCCTCCCAAGACACAAGCCTATGAAAGACAGGTTAACTCTCATGTTTTGTAATAATGCTAGTGGGGATTGCAAAGTGAAGCCTTTACTCATGTATCACTCTGAAACTCCCAGAGTGTTCAAGAAAATCAGTGACGTCAAGGCTAATTTGTGTGATGTGGAGGGCAAACAGTAAGGCATGGGTCACTAGGGATATTTTCCACAATTGATTCTATCATGTATTTGGCCCCAATGTGAAAAAATACCTCCTGGAAAATAAATTGGAACTCAGTGCCTCCTGGTATCAGACAGTGCTCCTGCTCTTTCTCCAGACTTGCAAGAGCAAATTGTGTGTGTGTGGGCGGGGGGGAGGGTCGAGTTTCATAAAAGTGAAATTTTTGCCTCCTAATGCCACTCCTCTCCTCCAGCCCATGGACCAGCAGGTCATTTCAAATTTCAAAAAACTGTACACCAAAGCAGTGAAATGACCCTAAGAGAGTTCTGGAAAGATCACTTCAGTATCCTCAGTTGCATAAACCTTATAGATAAGGCTTGGGAAGGAGTGACTTGCAGGACTTTGAACTCTGCTTGGAGAAAATTGTGGCCAGAATGTGTACAAGAGAGGGATTTTGAAGGGTTTGGGGCTAACCATGAGGAGCCTATACCAGTTGTGGAATCTATTATGTCACTGGGGAAGTCCATGGGGTTGGAGGTTAGTGGCAAGGATGTGGAAGAGTTGGTGAAAGACGACGATGAAGAGCTAATCACTGATGAGTTGCAAGAGCATCTGCAACAGCAACAGACCACAGCTGAGGATATTGCTTCAGAGGAGGGGGAAGAGAGATGGAGGAAGTTGCCTTCTTCAATGATTAAGGACATTTGTACAATGTGGACAAAGGTGCAAACCTTTATGGATGAACATCACCCTGACGCAGCTGTTGCAAGCCGTGCTGGTGACTTTTACAATGACAATGTTGTGTCCCATTTTAGGGAAATCTTAAAGACACACCAGAAACAGAGCTCTATGGACAGATTTTTGGTGTTACAGAGGTCCAGTGACTGTCAAGTTGTTCCCAGTGGCATTAAAAAATGAAGAAGGGAAGTAACCCCGGAAAAGGACTTATTACCTCAAGTCCTTATGGAAGGGGATTCCCCTTCCAAACAATAATACACCTCCATCATCTCCTTTACCTAGTATGTTCAGCAGGCTTTTTTTTTTTTTTTTTTACACATCAGCCATCTACCACCGAGGCAGGGTGACACAAAAAATTAACACCTTCACCATCATTCACACACAATCAGTTTTTGCAGAGGCACCCAGATACAACGATTTAGATGTCACTCCAAATATCCATATCCAAAACCCCTCCTTTAAAGTACAGGCATTGTACTTCCCACCTCCAGGACTCAAGTCTGGCTAACCTGTTTCCCCCTGAATCCCCTCACAAAATATTATCCAGCTCACACTCCAACAGCTCGTCAGGTCCCAAAAACCATTTGTCGCCATTAACTCCTATCTAATACGCTCACACATGCCTGCTGCATGTCCAAGCTCCTTGCACACAAAATCTCTTTTGCCTCCTCCCTCCATCCTTTCCTAGAACAACCCCTACCCCTCCTCCCCTCCACTACAGATTTATAAACACTCCAAGTCATCCTATTTTGCTCCATCCTCTCTAAATGACAAAACCACCTCGACAACCCTCTTCAGCCCTCCGAATAATACTTTTAGTAATGCCACACCTCATCCTCCTAATTTCCACATGAATTCTCTGCATAATATTTACACCACACATTGCCCTTAGGCATGACACCTCCACTGCCTCCAGTTGCCTCCTTGCTGCAGCATTTACACTCATGCTCCACACCCATATAAAAATATTGGTAACACTATACTCTTGTACATTCTCTTCTTTACCTCCATGGATAACATTTTTTTTTTTTGTCTCCACAGATACCTCAGTAGTGGAACAGAATTCTTCCTCTGTAAGCCATGTGTGTCGTAGGAGGTGACTAAACTACCGGGAGCTGGCAAATTTACTCCCAAATACCTGAACACATTCACTTCTTCCATACACCCTCCCTCCAATTTGATATCCAATTTTTCTTTACCTAACTCATTTGATACCCTCATCACCTTACTCTTATCTATGTTCACTTTCAACCTTCTACCTTTACACACCCTCCCAAACTCATCCACTAACCAACAAATCCTACTGAAGTCTCACTAATAATTAAATCTAACTTGCCACCAATCATGTATAAAAAAGCAGCTCATGTGCTGTCCCTCATTACTGCAACACTATTTAACACATTGTTGAATCTTCAACAATCCCATCCATACTCAAGACAGCAAGGGTCACCCCGATCCTCAAAGGAGGTGATCCTACAGAACTAAATAACTACAGACCAATATCTAACTTGCCTTTACTCTCTAAAATCTTCAAAAAAATAATACATAAACAAATCTACTCCTACCTCCTATCCCATAACATACTGAACCCCTGCCAGTTTGGGTTTAGGCTGAAAAAAAGCACGAATGATGCAATTATTCAGATGTCTGAATTACTATATACAGCAAGTGAAAAAAAATGAATATCCTCCAAAATACTTCATGCATTTTGGAAACAGAGCATTAAATACCCAGCTAAACATATCAATAAATGGTTCACCCATTACAAGACACACTGAGGGCAAATTTCCAGGTCTCCACCTTGACTGTAATCTTATATTTCAGATCCACATCCAGCATATAACTAAGAAAGTTTCCAAAACAGTAGGTATCCTTTCCAAGATATGATACTATGCACCCCAATGGGCACTCCTTACTTTATATCACTGTCTAATATACCCTTACCTCACCTATGATATTTGTGCTTGGGGATCTACCACGGCCAATCGCCTTTAATAACCTTTAATATCCCAACATAAAGTGGAAGTGAGGATGATCACAAACTCCAGTGCCAGACAACACATCCCATCACTCTTCAAAAGCTTGAACTTACTTAATATACAACATATACACATTACTGTGCCTACTGTATATACAGAACATTAAACTCTAATATCACCCCTCCACTCAGACTTCTCCTAGACAGCTTCAACAGAACACACAGGCATCACAGGAGGCACAAAGCACTCTTTGACATCCCTCGTGTCCGTCTCACACCATGCAAAAATGCAATGCACATAAAGGGCCTGAAGATCTGGAACTCTTTGCCTGAAACAGCAAGAGGCCCCCTGCACACAAATCAATTTAGAACTATACTCAAAAAAATCATCTTACCTCTCAATAACAACCATACCTACACTATGCTCAACTCTAACCAAATTTATAGCAACTCTCCCAAATATTTTATTATTTCTTAACCTTTTGAGTGTCAAGACCCTTGATCCTGAACTCACATTCAGGGTAAAAAAAAAAAAAATTCTTATGAAATGATAGAGAATCTTTTTCCGATGGTAATGACACCAAAAGTATGAAATTTGATGGAAAACTTACAAAATTATGATCTTGCAAAGTTAGTGATCCTGACGCTTATAACACATCAGTGATTTTGCCCACTTTGAGCCCTATTTTTGGCCAATTCCTATGTTCCAGTCGACTAAAATTGTAGCTATATCGCTATAGTGCAACTACTCAATAAAGTGGTCAGAAATTGGCAATTTGGCCAATTTTACACAAATTTCAAAAGATGCCAATTTCAAAATAGGGTCCAGAATAAACAAGACAGACATTCCTGGCACTAAAATAACATTTTCTCTGTTCATTAGTCATGTCTCCAGGTCCCTCTTACATTACTCTTGCTTTCCATTTTCAGTTTTTATTCTAACAAAAAAATAGATTTACTGTAATGCAGACTACTGCATTATTGTAAAAATGGTATAAATAATATCAGCGCACTTGTGAAAGAACATCAGACTCACCAGTTGACGTGTATTGGACACGAGGCGTGATTTGTTTACTCTTGAACATCCGCAAAAATTGAACGTTTCCGCTACTTTGAGCACAATTTCAAGATACCTTTCATTGAGAAACCAATCAAAATCATCTCTATTTCTGTAATGTATCTTCCATTCTATCAAATGATAGAATACAACCATAAATACCATACAAAAATACACTGCAGACGGAGTTTTTTTCTCATGCACTGCGTGCTGTAGGATTTTTTTTTTTTATACTGCGCACACTGACCACGCAGACCCATTGTTTCATATGTAGGCCTCTACCAGGATTCTTCTACCAGATTTAAAGGCGCTAGAATTTTGGCGTATAAGTACATGACCGACACTGGCAGTTAAGATGTACATGTACGTGACCGACTCTCAAAAGGTTAACTATTAAGCCACTATTACAAACTTAAATATATATGTTTGTACCATTAATTGTACTATCTATTAATAATAAACAAACTTAATTACAAACTTAAAATTGTATGTTTGTATCATAAATTGTACTACCTCATATTAACCCTTTGACTGTTTTGGTCGTATATACATGTATACGTCTTACGAGCCACCATTTTTGACGCATATATACTCATAAATTCTAGCGGCTTCAAATCAAGCAGGTGAACGCTGGTAGGCCCTCATGTGAGAGAATGGGTCTGTGTGGTCAGTGTGCACCATATAAAAATAATCCTGCAGCACGCAGTGCATAATGAGAAAAAAAAAACTCCGACCATTTTTTTTAACGAAAATGCCGGCTTTGTGGTCTATTTTCGTACAGTAGTTTTCTTGGTCTCATTTGAGAGAATGGAAAACATATTATAGAAATAGAGGTGATTTTGATTGGTTTTACTATGAAAAGAACCTTGAAATGGAGCTCAAAGTAGGGGAAATGTTTGATTTTTGCCGATGTTCAAAAGTAAACAAATGATGTCATTTTCCAATAAATGTCCAAGTAGCCATTCTAATATGCAGTCATGAATGGGTTGACATTATTTATACAATTATTACAATACTGCAGTAATCTGCATAACAGTAAATCTTCTATTTTTTGTTTGAATAAAAATTCAAAATAGAAAGCAAGAGTAATATCAGAGGGGCCTAGAGACATGACTGATGAACAAAGAAAATGTTATTTTAGAGCCAGGAATGTCTGCATTGTTCATTCTGGACCCTATTTTGAAATTGTTATATTTTTTAATTTTTGTGAAATTGGCTAAATGGCAAATTTCTGACCACATTATTGGGTAGTTGAAATCGGTAAATGGGCAGATTCTTGTACTCAATCGATAGAAAAAATGGAGTTTTAAAGAAACAGCTATGAGTTTGGTCAACTGGAACAATGGCATTAACCTAAAATAGGGTTCAAAGTGGGTGAAATCGCCGATTCATAAATATCTCCGAGGTCGCTAACTTCGCAAGAGCGTAATTCCGTCAGTTTTCCATCAAATTTCGTTCTTTTGGTGTCATTACAATCAGGAAAAGATTCTCTATCATTTCATAAGAATTTTTTTTTTTTTTTTTTTGGAAATTTTGTGACACCAGCAGACACCTCAGGATTTGGGGTTGCGACAGTCAAGGGGTTAATAACAGAGTAAAATATTGAATACAGTGGTACCTCGAGTTTCGAACAGCTCCCAACTTGAACAATTATGTAAGTGTATTTTTGTATGTGCTTTTTAAAGTGTATTTTTGAGGGTCTGAAATGGACTAATCTAATTTATATTATTCCTTATAGGAACAAATTCGTTTGGTATCAACACTCTAACAGCCTTCTGGAACAAATTAAGTTTGTAACTCGAGGTACAACTGTACATTTGTATTCTACAACTCTTCAGTTGTCTAGACTTAAGTAGTCTATAAGCATAGGTTAAGTCTGCCCGAAATGCCTTGGCATGATAGTGGCTTTCTTTGTTCCAGTCAAATTATGAAATGTAAACAAACACTGTAATCTTAGCAAAGAAATAAAATTTTATTTGATCTTATTTATATTAATTTATTTGCTACTTCTCTTCAGAATCTCCCAAAAGTACAGTATCACCAGCAAAAAGTAACTGTGTTGCCTCCCATTTTGTATTTGATTCACCATAATTTAATCCCACCCCTCCCCAATTTGCTTTCCTCTTGCACTCCCTCACCACTCTCTTCACCTTTCTTTTACTCTCCATATTTCTTATATCACTTCTGCTTTGCAAAACCCTCTCATAAGCAAGCTTTTTCTCTTTTATCACACCCTTTACCTCATCATTCTACCAATCACTCCTCTTCCCTCCTGCCCCCACCCTCCTATACACACAAACTTTTGATCAGCATTCTCACACTGCATTTTTAAAACTATCCCACCCTTCTTCCTCCATACTACCTATACTCTCATTAGTCCATCTTTCTCCCAATAGTTGCTTATATCTCACCCTAACTTCCTCCTCGCTTAGTTTATAAACTTTCAACTCTCTCTTCCCTGCTGTTGCCATTTTCCTTTTGCTCCATCTGTCTTTTACTCTAACTGTACCTGTAGCAAAATAATGATCCAATATATTTGTTGTCCCTCTATAAACATGCACATCCTGAAGTCTAAACATCAACTTTTTATCCACCAAAATATAATCTAACAAACTACAGTGGACCCTCGGCTAACAATATTAATCTGTTCCAGAGAGCTCATCATTAGACGAAATTATCGCTAGCCGAATTAATTTTCCCCATAAGAAATAATGGAAATCCAATTAATCCATTCCAGACAGCCAAAAAAATTAAAAAAATAATTTTTTTTTTCATGAAATATACATTTCCCTACAAAGAAAACAATGAGACATGCACAATAACTATATAAATAAATGTTAGAATGACACACCTTTATTGAAGAGTACTGATGAGTGATAGACACTTTTTCTTGAACACTCTGGGATTTTCAGAGTGATACATGAGTAAAGGCTTCACTTTGCAATCCCTGCTTGCATTACAACAAAACAAGAAAGCCTGTCTTTCATAGGCTTGTGTCCTGGCAGTGCCTTTTCCTCCTGAGTAATGCAAGTGCTGTTTGGCATTTTCTTCCAGAACAGGCCTGTTTTGTCACAATTGAACACTTGTTGGGGTTGGAATTTTTCAGCTTCGCCATGCCTTATCACACTGTGTATGCCACTATGATTCTTAAATCTCTCAAACCAATCTTTGCTGGCCTTAAATTCACCTATATGAGCACTAGTTCCAGGCATTTTTTCCTGTTCATCTGGGTGTTAGTCGACTGGTGTGGGTTGCATCCTGGGGGACAAGATTAAGGACCCCAATGGAAATAAATTAGACAGTCCTCGATGACGCACTGACTTTTTTGGGTTATCCTGGGTGGCTAACCTTCTGGGGTTAATTGTTTCTCATTAAGCCACACCAACAACACTCTCCACATCTTCGAGAATTACAGCTGATGGTGGTGGAGCAACAGCTGATGGTGGTGCAGCAGCAGCTGACTGTGGTACAGCAGCAGCAGACCATTGTACAGCAGCAGCAGCAGCTGACCGTGGTACAGCAGCAGCAGCAGCTGACCGTGGTACGATAGTATTTCTCGCCCCTTTTTACCACAGGGTTGGCACTAGAAGCTTTCTTTGGGCCCATGGTGGCTTATTTAGCAGTTACAAGCACTAAAAACAATGGAATAATACAAAATGTATTGAATGTATGCATGGAACCGGCCACCCTGGCTTGTAAACAATGACGGCAGGGCAGCTGAGGTGCTCAGGCTGGATGGACAGGTTCAGGACGAATCACACTGGGCGAGTATTTCATTGTTGGGAGAGCCAAAATTTTTACACTCAAATGCTTCGTTAGGCGGATTTAACATTAGAGATGTTTTCGTTAGCCGAGGGTCCACTGTACTTTGATTATGTGCTATGTCATATCTTATATAAAGTGGCACCCTGAGTTTCGTATATAATTCATTCCAGAACGCTGTTCGAGTGCCGTTACCGAATAATATAAATTAGATTAGTCCATTTCAGACCTCAAAAAATACACTTACGAAAGCACTTACAATAATACTTACATAATTGTTCGAGCTGAGAGCAGTACGAAACTGGGGGTACCATTGTACTTATTTATCCTCTTTTTCTTAAAATATTTATTACTTATTACCAAACCTCTTTCTATGCATAGTTCAATTAAAAGCCCTCCATTTTCATTTACTCCTGGCACCCCAAACTTAGCTACTACTCCTTCCATAACAGTTTCACCCACTTTAGCAGTTAGGTCCCCCATCATAAGTACTCTCTCACTTGGTTCAAAATTCCCCATGCACTCAAAATTTCCCAAAATCAATCTCTGTCTCCTCTACACTTCTCTCTTTTCCAGGTGCATAAACACCTACTATAACTCACTTTTCACATCTCTTATTTTATTCCACATAATCCTTGAATTTATTTATTTATTTATTTTTTTTTTATTATCACACTGGCCGATTCCCACCAAGGCAGGGTGGCCCGAAAAAGAAAAACTTTCACCATCATTCACTCCATCACTGTCTTGCCAGAAGGGTGCTTTACACTACAGTTTTTAAACTGCAACATTAACACCCCTCCTTCAGAGTGCAGGCATTGTACTTCCCATCTCCAGGACTCAAGTCCGGCCTGCCAGTTTCCCTGAACCCCTTCATAAATGTTACTTTGCTCACACTCCAACAGCACGTCAAGTATTAAAAACCATTTGTCTCCATTCACTCCTTTCAAACACGCTCACGCATGCCTGCTGGAAGTCCAAGCCCCTCGCACACAAAACCTCCTTTACCCCCTCCCTCCAACCTTTCCTAGGCCGACCCCTACCCCGCCTTCCTTCCACTACAGACTGATACACTCTTGAAGTCACTCTGTTTCATTCCATTCTCTCTACATGTCCGAACCACCTCAACAACCCTTCCTCAGCCCTCTGGACAACAGTTTTGGTAATCCCGCACCTCCTCCTAACTTCCAAACTACAAATTCTCTGCATTATATTCACACCACACATTGCCCTCAGACATGACATCTCCACTGCCTCCAGCCTTCTCCTCGCTGCAACATTCATCACCCATGCTTCACACCCATATAAGAGAGTTGGTAAAACTATACTCTCATACATTCCCCTTTTTGTCTCCAAGGACAAAGTTCTTTGTCTCCACAGACTCCTAAGTGCACCATTCACCCTTTTCCCCTCATCAATTCTATGATTCACCACATCTTTCATAGACCCATCCGCTGACACGTCCACTCCCAAATATCTGAATACATTCACCTCCTCCATACTCTCTCTCTCTCCAATCTGATATCCAATCTTTCATCACCTAATCTTTTTGTTATCCTCATAACCTTACTCTTTCCTGTATTCACTTTTAATTTTCTTCTTTTGCACACCCTACCAAATTCATCCACCAATCTCTGCAACTTCTCTTCAGAATCTCCCAAGAGCACAGTGTCATCAGCAAAGAGCAACTGTGACAACTCCCACTTTATGTGATTCTTTATCTTTTAACTCCACGCCTCTTGCCAAGACCCTCGCATTTACTTCTCTTACAACCCCATCTATAAATATATTAAACAACCACGGTGATATCACACATCCTTGTCTAAGGCCTACTTTTACTGGGAAATAATTTCCCTCTTTCCTACATACTCTAACTTGAGCCTCACTATCCTCGTAAAAACTCTTCACTGCTTTCAGTAACCTACCTCTTACACCATACACCTGCAACATCTGCCACATTGCCCCCCTATCCACCCTGTCATACGCCTTTTCCAAATCCATAAATGCCACAAAGACCTCTTTAGCCTTATCTAAATACTGTTCACTTATATGTTTCACTGTAAACACCTGGTCCACACACCCCCTACCTTTCCTAAAGCCTCCTTGTTCATCTGCTATCCTATTCTCCGTCTTACTCTTAATTCTTTCAATAATAACTCTACCATACACTTTACCAGGTATACTCAACAGACTTATCCCCCTATAATTTTTGCACTCTCTTTTGCCTTTATACAAAGTAACTATGCATGCTCTCTGCCAATCCCTAGGTACCTTACCCTCTTCCATACATTTATTAAATAATTGCACCAACCACTCCAAAACTATATCCCCACCTGCTTTTAACATTTCTATCTTTATCCCATCAATCCCGGCTGCCTTACCCCCTTTCATTTTACCTACTGCCTCACGAACTTCCCCCACACTCACAACTGGCTCTTCCTCACTCCTACAAGATGTTATTCCTCCTTGCCCTATACACGAAATCACAGCTTCCCTATCTTCATCAACATTTAACAATTCCTCAAAATATTCCCTCCATCTTCCCAATACCTCTAACTCTCCATTTAATAACTCTCCTCTCCTATTTTTAACTGACAAATCCATTAGTTCTCTAGGCTTCCTTAACTTGTTAATCTCACTCCAAAACTTTTTCTTATTTTCAACAAAATTTGTTGATAACATCTCACCCACTCTCTCATTTGCTCTCTTTTTACATTGCTTCACCACTCTCTTAACCTCTCTCTTTTTCTCCATATACTCTTCCCTCCTTGCATCACTTCTACTTTGTAAAAACTTCTCATATGCTAACTTTTTCTCCCTTACTACTCTCTTTACATCATCATTCCACCAATCGCTCCTCTTCCCTCCCGCACCCACTTTCCTGTAACCACAAACTTCTGCTGAACACTCAACACTACATTTTTAAACCTACCCCATACCTCTTCGACCCCATTGCCTATGCTCTCATTAGCCCATCTATCCTCCAATAGCTGTTTATATCTTACCCTAACTGCCTCCTCTTTTAGTTTATAAACCTTCACCTCTCTCTTCCCTGATGCTTCTATTCTCCTTGTATCCCATCTACCTTTTACTCTCAGTGTAGCTACAACTAGAAAGTGATCAGATATATCTGTGGCCCCTCTATAAACATGTACATCCTGAAGTCTACTCAACAGTCTTTTATCTACCAATACATAATCCAACAAACTACTGTCATTTCACCCTACATCATATCTTGTATACTTATTTATCCTCCTTTTCTTAAAATATGTATTACCTATAACTAAACCCCTTTCTATACAAAGTTCAATCAAAGGGCTCCCATTTTCATTTACACCTGGCATTTACACCACACCCTCTCTAAAAGTTTCTCCTACTTCAGCATTCAGGTCCCCTACCACAATTACTCTCTCACTTGGTTCAAAGGCTCCTATACATTCACTTAACATCTCCCAAAATCTCTCTCTCTCCTCTACATTCCTCTCTTCTCCAGGTGCATACACGCTTATTATGACCCACTTTTCGCATCCAACCTTTACTTTAATCCACATAATTCTTGAATTTACACAATCATATTCTCTTTTCTCCTTCCATAACTGATCCTTCAATATTACTGCTACCCCTTCCTTTGCTCTAACTCTCTCAGATACTCCAGATTTAATCCCATTTATTTCCCCCCACCGAAACTCCTCTACCCCCTTCAGCTTTGTTTCGCTTAGGGCCAGGACATCCAACTTCTTTTCATTCATAGCATCAGCAATCATCTGTTTCTTGTCATCTGCACTACATCCACGCACATTCAAGCATCCCAGTTTTATAAAGTTTTTCTTCTTCTCTTTTTTAGTAAATGTCTACAGGATAAGGGGTTACTAGCCCATTACTTCCGGCATTTATATTCCCTCTTCTCCTGCCATAAATGATCCTTCAATATTATTGCTACTCCCCCTGACCTAATCCCATTCATTTCTCTGAACTGAAACTCTCCTACTCCCTTTAGCTTTGTTCCACTTAGAGCCAGGACATCCAACTTTTTTTCATTCACAATATCCACAATCATCTCTTTCTTATCATCCGCACTATATCCAGGCACATTCAGACATCCCAACTTAAAGGTTTTCGTCTTTTTATTTATATTAAACTGTACAGGAAAAGCGGTTACTAGCCCAATGCTCCCGGCATTTTAGTTGACTTTTATAACACGCACGGCTTATGGAGGAAAAATTCTTATTCCACTTCTTCATGGATACGAAAGGAAAATAATAAGAACAAGAATTATTAAGAAAAAGCAAAGAAAACTCAAATGAGTGTGTATACATAAATGTGTACATGTATGTGTAGTGTGACCTAATTGTAAGTAAAAGCAGCAAGATATACCTGTTATCTTGTGTGTTTATGAGACAGAAAAAAAAGATACCAGCACTCCTACCATCATTTAAAACAAATACAGGTTTCTGTCTTACATTTATTTGGTAGGACAGTAGTACCTCCTTGGGTGGTTGCTGTCTACCAACCTACTATAATTCTTACATTCTCTCTCATCCATCTACCTTATATGAGAGAACTATACATGCTCTGGTTAGGTTAGGTAAGGTTCGTCAGGAAACAGGAGAAGTGTCTCCTGAAGCAGGTCTTAGTCAGATGATGACCTGCTGTTGGAGCTTTTGGTCATTTGACTGAGGCCTTCTGCTGGCTTACCAGTCCACCCCTTTAAAAATTATGGTCATGGTTATAACCATTTTTTTTCATACACGCTTTCTGCTAACCCTTTGGCACCTTGCCTTCTTTTTTGCATATACTGAACCAACACACCAACCACTCCAAAAACTATATCCCTAGCTGCATTTAACATTTGTCTTAATCTCAATATCAATAATCAATATATTCAATTAGAGAGAGAAATATAAAAAAGGAATAAGAAAAGCAAAAAAGGGATAATGAAGTTAAAGTCGTAAGGGATTCGAAGACTAACCCAAAAGAGTTCTTTCAAGTATACAGAAGTAAGATTAGGGACAAGATAGGCCCACTTAAGAATAACTCAGGTCAGATCACCGACAGTGATAAGGAAATGTGTGAACTCTTCAATACCTACTCCTCTCAGCTTTTACTCAGGAAGATACTAGTGAAATTCCAGAAATAATAAATTACATAGAACAGGATGATGATAAACTATGCACGATTAGGGTTAGGGTAACTAATGATATGGTCCTCAGACAATTAGAGATATTAAAACCTAACAAATCCCCAGGCCCTGATGAACTGTTTGCAAGCGTTTTAAAGGAATGTAAAGAAGAACTCAGCATACCTTTGGCTAATCTTCTCAATATATCACAACAAACTGGCATAGTGCCAGACAAGTGGAAAATGGCAAATGTAATACCTATTTACAAGGCAGGTGACAGGTCCTTAGCTTCAAACTATAGACCAATAAGCCTTTCTTCCATAGTTGGTAAATTTATGGAATCAGTAATTGCCAAAGCAATTCATAGCCATCCTGAAAGGCATAAATTGATTTATGAATCTCAGCACAGTTTTACACAGGGGCATTCCTGTCTTACGAATTTACTTTCTTCACTAAGGTATTTGAGGAGGTAGATCATGGTATTGAATATGATATTGTGTATATGGAGTTCAGTAAGGCTTTCGATAGGGTTCCACATCAGAAGCTCTTGAGAAAACTTAAGGCACACGGAATAGGAGAATTTTTTTTCCTCGGTAGAGGCAAGGTTGACAAATAGCAGCAGAGTTTGCATTAATGGGGAGAAATCAGAATGGGGGCACATCACAAGCAGTGCTCCACAGGGGTCAGTGTTGGGCCCCTTGTTCGCAATTTACACAAACGACATAGACGAGGGAATAAATAGCGACAAAAGCAAATTTGCTGACAACACCAAAATAAGCTGTTCAGTTCATTCTAATGAGGATATTAGAGCACTCCAGGATAATTTGAATAGACTGATGCAATGGTCAGAGAAGTGGCAGATGCAGTTTAATATAGACAAATGCAAAGTTCTAAATGTTGGACAAGAATATAACCATGCCACACAAGTTAAATAATGTAGATCTTAACATTACAGAGGGTGGGTGCTGGAGAAAAGAGGAGTAATTGGTGGAATGATGAAGTAAAGGGTGTGATAAGAGAAAAAGGTAGCTTATGAGAGGTTTTTACAAAGCAGAAGTGTTATAAGAAAAGCAGAGTATATGGAGAGTAAAGGAAAGGTGAAAGAGAGTGGTGAGAGAGTGGAAGAGGAGAGCAGATGATAGAGTGGGAGACGCACTGTCAAGAAATTTTAATGAAAATAAGAAAAAATTTTGGAGCGAGATAAACAAGTTAAGAAAACCTAGGGAACGAATGGATTTGTCAGTTAAAAACAGAGTAAGGGAGTTAGTAGATGGGGAGCTTGAGGTATTGGGTAGATGGCGCGAATATCATGAGGAACTTTTAAATGTCGATGAAGAAAGGGAGGCGGTAATTTCATGCACTGGCCAGGGAGGTATAACATCTTTTAGGAGTGAAGGAGAGCAGGATGTGAGTGGGGAAAGGTGCGTGAGGCATTATGTAGAATGAAAGGGGGTAAAGCAGCTGGAACTGATGGGATAATGACAGAAATGTTAAAAGCAGGGAGGATATAGTGTTGGAGTGGTTGGTATTTTTGTTTAATAATTTATTATTTTATTTTATTTTTATTATCACACTGGCCGATTCCCACCAAGGCAGGGTGGCCTGAAAAAGAAAAACTTTCACCATCATTCACTCCATCACCGCCTTGCCGGTTATTTTTATATATCCAGACTTGATTACTGGATATGGGAAGTACAATGCCTGCACTTTAAATGAGGGGTTTGGGATATTGGCAGTTTGGAGGGGTATGTTATATATGCTTCTAAACTGTTGTATCTGGGCACCTCTGCAAAGACAGTGATCACGTATGAGTGAGGTGAAAGTATGTTCTTTTTCTGGATATTCTTTCTTTTTGGGTCACCCTGCCTAGGTGGGAGATGGCCAACTTGTTAAAAAAAACATTAATTCTTTCTAGACACCCAAAAATATTAACAAAAAATGCATTTTTTAAAGATTAACTATAGTTTTACATATACAAAACAATAAGAACTAACTAAAATAAATAAATGAACATTTAAATCACTATTACATACCTTTATTGAAGACTCTTGTTGGCTTATGGAAGACAGGGAGGAGGAGAGAGGGAGGATTGATTATTGTTTGGAAGGGGAATCCCCCTCCATAAGGACTTCAGGTATCAAAGCCCTCTCTGGGGTTATGTCCCTTCTTTGTCTTTTACTGCCACTGGGACCAGCTTGAGAGTCACTGGACTCATCACACACATACACACACACACACACACCACAACACACAAAAAAAAAAAAAAAAAAAAAAAAAAACTGTCCAGATAGCTCTGTTTCTGGCATCTCTTTAAGATTTGCCTGAAGTGGGACAGGGTTTTGTCACTGAACATGTTGCAGATATGGCTTGTTTGAGCTTGGACAGGGTGATATTTTTCAACAAAAGTTTGCACCTCCCTCCACTTGCACAAATGTTCTTAATCACTAAGAAAGCACATTCTGCCCTCTCTCTTCCTCCTCCTCTGAACCAATTTCCTCAGCTGTGGTCTGTTGCTGTTCCAGATGAAGGTCTTGCAGCTCTTCAGTGGTTAGCTCTTCCCTGTGGTCCTCCACCAACTCTTCCACATCCTCGCTACTCACCTCCAACCCCATGGACTTCCCCAAAGACACAATAGATTCCACAACAGGCATAGGGTCGTCAGGGCCAGCTTCAAAAACTTCAAAATCCTTGTCGAGGGCACATTCTGGTCGCCATTTTCTCC
Organism: Cherax quadricarinatus; assembly: GCF_038502225.1. Lineage (NCBI taxonomy): Eukaryota > Metazoa > Arthropoda > Malacostraca > Decapoda > Parastacidae > Cherax > Cherax quadricarinatus. The sequence continues at coordinate 6,904,881 of NC_091312.1, read as the reverse complement.
AGAGTTCAAAATCCTGGAAGTCACTCCCTGCCAAGCCTTACCTATAAGGCTTATGCAATGGAGGATATTGAAGTGATTCCTCCAGAACTCTCTTAGGGTCAAGTCAGTGTCCGAGGTTACTTCAAAGCACCTTTGAAACACTGCTTTCGTATAGAGTTTTTTGAAGTTAGAAATGAGCTGCTAGTCCATGGGCTGGATGAGAGGAGTGGTGTTAGGAGGCAAGAACTTCACTGTTATAAAACTTAACTCAACAGACAATTGGTCTACCAAGTTTGGAGGATGAGCATGAGCACTGTCCAGTATCAGGAGACACTTGAGTGACAATTTATTTTCCAGGAGGTATTTTTTCACACTCGAGCCAAACACTTCATGGGCCCAGTCAATGAAAATGTGCCTTGTGTCCCATGCCTTATTATTAGCCTTCCACAACACACACAATTTACTCTTGATGACATTGTTTTTCTTGAACACTCTGGGAGTTTCAAAGTGATACACCAGTAAAGACTTCACTTTGAAATCCCCACTAGTGTTACCACAGAGCAAAAGAGTAAGCCTGTCTTTCACAGGCTTGTGTCCTGGCAGTGCCTTTTCCTCCTGCATGATGTAGGTCCTCTTGGGCATTTTCTTCCAAAAGAGGACTGTTTCATCACAACTGAACACCTGTTGGAGGAGGAATCTTTTAGCCTCTATGTGCCCCTTGAATTCATCAACAAATGCTTCGGCTGCACATTTGTCAGAACTTGCAGCCTCGCCATGCCTTACAACACTGTGTATGCCACTACGCTTCTTAAATCTCTCAACCCAGCCTTTGCTGGCCCTAAATTCACTAACATCAGTACTCGCTCCAGGCATTTTCTTTACGAGATCCACATGCAACTGCCTTGCCTTTTCAGAAATGATCGACTCTACAACACTATCTCTTACTAATTGTTTTTCGTTGATCCACACCAACAATAACTTCTCCACATCTTTGATTATCGGTGACCTTTGTTTTGTTAGCACCTTTATCTCTTCCGCAACATTAATTTCCTTGATGTCTACTTTCTTTGCCAGGATGGAAGTGACTGTTGATTTGGATTTCCCATATATCCTGGCAAGTTCAAGCATACGTACACAACTCTCATACTTTTCAATAATTTCTTTCTTAAATTCCATCGTGTTTCTCACTTTCTTTACTGAAGGAACTTTACTAGGAACTTTCTTTGGGCTCATGGTGGCTTATTTTGCAGTTGCACTCAATCAATAACCACAAAACACAATGGATTATAGTGAAATGTTTGGATGAATGTGCGGAGGCTTCCTCACTCGCCCACAGACACAGCCAGACTGACTCATGAAAGGAGTGGCGGGTGGATGCATCCAATATGGCCATTCTCCGAAATAGCGGCTGATAACCGGGATAGAATTTCGGCCAAAAAGTGGGCGAAAACCGGATTGGCCGATATCCGGAATGGCCGATAACCAAGAGTCCACTGTATATGATATTTTTACCGACATTTACAAGTGACTGATTGTGGTAGTGGCAGCCATGGCAAGTGATAGTTGTGGAACCACCTGTCATAAGTTGTACAGAGTTATATCAACTCTCTTTTTACATTTCTATCAACAAGCAATGACAGCTAGTACGTAAAGAATGGAAAACTAGATCATATTTGAGTCCTGACAAATTATAAAGGTTCAGAAATTTTTTTTTTGGCATGTTTGGGAATTCCAGAAACGTACGTTATTTTCAAAAACACAATTATAAACCTAATCAAGTTAAATGTAATCTTTCGTATTTTGTGATTACTATAAATGTCCTCACTCTGCGAGAAAACACGATATTTTGTAAGTAACTGCACACATTCTGTCATGAAATAAAAGAGTTGTGTGCACTAATGAATGACTGATTAATAAAATGCTGCCACAATCATGATTTCTTGTTAACAAGAAAAGGTGATTATGGCATTATTTTATTAATCAATCACTGCTGCACACAATTATTGTATTTTATAAGAAAATGTGAATGATAAATTGTTAAATAAGTTTCTTTTCTTGAGAATAAGCAATGAAACATTTATAGAGATTCAGAGAAATATACTAGTTAGACTCAGTCTTGAAGGTGGGAAAGAAAGTGCCTGCACTCTGAAGGGGTGTAGGATATTGTAGTTAGACAATCATTTGAATTGTGATGTTAGCAGACTTTAGCAAGACAGCAAATAAATGATGGTGAAGGTGGTTTCTTTTTTGGTCATCTTATCTTAGTAGGAGGTAGAGGAGGTTAAAAACAGAGTAAAAAAATCTTCTCTACTCCTAAAGAAATGTTCAGAGAAATGTAACTTTGAGTGCTAGAAATAAATAACCAAAGGCTAATTGCACCTGAAGAAAGCTAATTGCACCTGAAGAAAATACAGACGTTACTGCAATAACCAAGCTCTGGTTCAAGCCAAATAATAGGAACATGCTTGCTGAATGCCACTTACCAGGTTATCAATTATTATTCCACACTTGAACATTTATAATATCCTCTTCCCTTTCTTTTTTCTTAGAGCCCCAGGCACTATCATCTTTATATTCATCATAATTATTTGTTTCCTCCTTGAAGAACATAATATGCTGCTGAAGATAATCTCTATTTTTTCCATAATTGTATTTAACAATGTAAACAAGAAGAATCAGCTTTATTCATATGAAAAAAAAAGTGCCTGGAATTCTTTGGCAAATGTCCAAGTTGGGTTTTCAATAAAGAGTAGATATCATCAAAAGACAAATATCTGAGAAACAACCCATATATAATCTATGCAATATTTTTAGAAGAGGCCAAAATTGTATATTTTTTCTTCAATTTGGAAGCCTAGCTACCTCCTTTTTCAGTGGACAGCCTCAGGTAGGAAGCTTTCCATACTTAAAAGATGTATAAAACTATAAATTACTGATTTTACTACATAACTTTGATTCTACAGTTCTGGTATTATTAAACTACTGTTTAATTGTATGCAAACATAACTGCAGACTACTATGCAAATTTTAGTAACTTTGCTATCACTAGAGTAAAGCTGGGTGCTTAAAGGCCACAAGTCATATCATCAGCAGACCTGGCTTGGTGCATGGCAGTGGTATGGCTCTTGAGTCCAGCAGATGATCGGAACTCTGACCCACAAGTGTCACAGACGAAGCGACCCCGCTCACTGCCAGAGTCGTGCAGAACAACACCACCTTGCTGGGGGGAACCCTCACCTAGTGGATGGGGGTAAGGTACCAGAGGCAGATGGAAGGAGTGGGAGGTGTTCATTAAATATCTTTGCACTACATTTTTCATCAAGAATAACTTAAATGGTAAGGGGACTACATCTCTACGCAAATTATTTAAAGAGATTTATGAAAAAATTCAAATTAATGCCATGATAAATACCCATTAAACTACTATAGCTCAGAAGCCATGTAAATAAACATAAAACCTTGATAATACACGTAGCTCATTTTTAATAAATTAGATCTAAATGCTACTGCTAGGCTCATCTAATTTGAAATAGAGTGACATGGGAAAACTTATCATAATCTTTAACAGTATTATCTAATTTTAGGATAATTCTGATAAAACTTTTTGCAAATTAAATATCAAAACTGCTAATCACTATGAATTTAATAATAATCTACTAATATACTCAGGTAGGTCTCCAGTGAAAAACTCCCATTTGAAGAAAGTTGTGTTAATGAAGTGTTTAAACAATTTTAAACTGAGGTGTTCATTCATCAACATTTTCCATGCATATAACAGTAACAGTGACAAATTATACTGAACACACTGTGCTTGAATTAAAATACTTGGAAGCAATATTTTATTTAGCATACAACTTGAAACTATCCATGACAGTATTTCTGAACTCCAGTAGTGAACCATAATCAAATTTCAAGACATACAGTAGTATCACATAGATCGGTTAAATAAATCATATCAATCAAGAGTAGACACATCATTGATAATTCCAGTGCTTTGCTAAAAAAAAAATGGTGGTGTTCACACAAAAGTACAAGTGTTCTCCCACACATACGCACAGAACGTAGCCATGTAAATATGATCAAATGCATATATTTAAGTTACACAATAGGAGGCTATGGGTAAATACTGAAAAAAACTTACTTGAAGCAGAGTCAGACGTAAGATTTGTTAAAGAGCGACGTGTGCTAGCTGAAGCCCTGGCAGGAGCAGCATGTTGAGCTCCTACTGTATATGATGATATGGATTCAGAACTAACTTCAACACAACCCTTCTCTTGCCAAACTCTGATCAAATGCTGCTGGTGGATGATGACATTTTCAACCTTTCAAAGAACAATAAAAATACATATACAGTGGTCCCTTGAGTTACAATGGTTTTAAGTTACAAAGTACCCTTATAAAGGAATTTAATATGGGATTGCTAAGAAAAATTTGAGATATGATACGCACAATGATCGGTGCACGGGGTGGGTCTCAGCCCAGAGACAAGACAGGGTGAATGGGAGGGACAGGGAGTAACGGGTGGGAGTGGGGGAAGGTGGAAGGAAGGAAGGCAGCCAGAGGAGGGAATGAGACTGTACATGTACCAGACGTGGGCAGTAGGAGACTGCAGCCGATCTCTGCCTGTAATGCCTGCCCTGCTTTGCACTGCACTCCTCGTTCCTCTCCCTGCCTGCTTTGCCCTGCCCTACCAGCTCTAGCCTACCCGCCCTTCCCAACACTACCACACCACCAACTCTTCAAGGCTAAGCCACAGTAAACATTGCACTTCTGGGGTCTTAGAATGAATTACCATAAAACCATCTATTTTGGGGTTTGAGATAAGTTAGTTTTCTGGTATGATATATCTTTTGGAACAGATAAATACTGGGACCATTGTACTGTGCTGTAATTGGCCATAAAATGGGACAATGATGCAATGTTTCAATTAAGCCACACTGATTCTCATAATAAACTTCTCAAAGAAAAGACAGATACAGAGCAAGCATTAATAGTGACAACAGAGTTTTCTCTAGTCACAGACTTGATATGGTTCTCCACAAGAGTGAAACATTACCCCATAAATGCCTACGTTACACCTGTTTTTGTTCATTACTGTCAGCAGTGTGTCTTTGTATCTTATGTATAGTAGCATTTCATTTCTATGGATGCAAGCATCCTCTCCTTAGAGAGAGAGGAGGACAATTTTTGCTTGTGGTAAAGAGAGTAGTGTAAAAAAGTTACATGTCTCCTAACGTATAAAAGAAACATCATTTTAAGATTTCCCTCTCCTACAAAGAGTTAAACAAACTTACCCAGGCCTCTTTATCATCTTCTACAGGAAGATTAAGATAGCAATCAGACGTAAACGGTGCATGATGCATTTTAGTGAAATGGCGCTGCAAGCTGGGAAGAAGAGCATTACAGACTCCACATTCCACACACTGGTACCTGTAACAAAATATCAAATTATCAATGGTCTTTTAATTACATATAGAAATATATATTTTTCAGACTTCAGATTACAACCCTTTCACTGCTGAGAACATAATATCAAAGAACAGTATTGTGCTTCTCTATTGTGGAAACTGAAATTTCACTGGCTAACAAAAAACTTTCTGACCATCTTGTGTGCTGCACTACAATATCTCACTGTTTAGAAGAAACTTCAGTCCTGGATATTAGTCATCTGATGTTCCTTGACTTTAAGGTTTAACCCTTAAACAGTGTTCAAAGTAGTAGTGTGCAGATGTCAAACACAGAAAGAGCACTATACCTGTCATAATCTGCTTCCCTACATAGGTGAGAACGAAAGGTAGCAAGGCAAGCAGTTTTGAAGGAACCACATCTGGGGCACACAAACTCGTCCTTATCTGGCTTCCCTGTTCCAGTCTGTTTCAGCCAGTCCTGCAGTACAGAAAAAGGAATAAAAACCATACATAATTGCAAGTGCATATTCCCAAGAATTCGTTTTTATAAATAATCAGAAATGTCATACTTCCTGGCGATATAGTGAAAATTTGTAAAACAAATAACACAATCTTTGTGTGAAAATGTAATTCTGGTACTGTAAAGGTATTGCACTATTTGTACTTTGTATTTCACATGCTCTGTTGTATGAAATTTATCAAGAGCATAAGGAGCATAGAAATTAGAAGACAATGGTGAAATGAAAGGTTGGATACACAAGCTCTACCACATGAAACCTTCTCCCTCCAAGCCTTTCAGGAATGTCTCTTACACCTTGTTCCATCTGCCCTCTTGGTAATATGATTTTGAATTATTCTTTATAAATGACAGAACCATCCTAACAATTCCTGAAGGATACCTAAAGGATGTTTTAGTGTGTCAATGATCAGGCCCTTTGGTGGATCAAGGCCTGATCAACTAGGTTATTACTGTTGGCCACATTCAGTCCAACATACAAATCACAGCCTGGCTTATCAGGCAGATTCAAGAAACCTACAAAGTTCCTTCTGGAAGACAGCAAGGGTCTGTTGGTGATCCTCCTTATATATAATTGGAGCCCACTGAAATGTTTTGGTTTTCTGACACTTAAGTATTATCTCAGTGTACTCATTACACCCTTTCTTTTAAGGGGGATTTTTACACCATACATCAAGCCTCTTTTTTGCATACAGTGATATCTGTGCAGATTTGGGCAAATTCCTCTAGGATTTTCCAGGTATAAATTATGACATATTTTTTGTTTGCAATCCAAGGAGTTCAGGTCAAGGGACTGTAAACAGTTCCAATAATTTAGGTGCTCTACTGAATTTATACATGCAGTGAAGATTCTCTGTACATTCTCAAGATCTGCAATTTCTCCTGCCTTAAAAGAGGCTGGTCATTCTGTGCACTGTACTGTTCATATCAACATGTTGTGTTCTAATTTCTGTACTCTTTACCACACATCAGGCTTAAACATGATATCTCCACTGCCACAAGTCTCTCTCTCTGTAACATTCAAAAAGTGAATACTCATTAAAAAATAGTGGCTTCACTATCCTCTGATACATTCACCCCTTTTATCTCTACTGATAAATTTCTTTCTTTCCAAAAATACTTCCACATTCTACCTACCTTTTCCCTCCCTTGTCTATTTAATGACTCACCTAGTCCTTCAAACACCTAACTGCTCATACATCTACTCTCAAATATCTAGATACAGTCACTTCCTTCCTCCTCCCTCCAATCTGATTCCATGTATACATGCTTATTTCTTTAAGCCACCAGCCATCTCCCACTGAAGAACGAGGAAATGCATTCATCATTCACTCAATTGCTGTTTTTAATAGGGCAAACACCATAAAGTTCCCCACAGTAGAGATGCATACTTACAATGTGATTTATTTTTAACACGCTGGCCATCTCCCACCAAGGTAGGATGATCCAGAAAAAAGAAAGACTTTCACCATCATTCACACTATCATCGTCTTGCCAGAGACACACAGATATGAGTTTAGATGTGTTTCTAAACAGCAAATATCTCAAACCCCTCCTTTAGAGTGCAGGCACTATAATGTGTTTAGTATACAAAAATTACCCTTTTCCATTCAGGGTCATCTTCAATTAGAATACCACGGATATGACGAATACGTTCTGGATCATTTCGTTTCCAAAGAGGTTCATGACAGTGAGGAGTACCTCCTTGATGCAGAGGTTCAATATCTTCAGAATCCAAGCGGTAATACATACAAAGCACCTGTTAAAAATGCACCAAATAGATTATACATAAATATAACTGAGACAAAGTTTTAAAAGCTTCATATTATACAACACAAGTATATTACTGTACTGGCAAGCAATAATTTTTAGTTTAAAACTTAATATTGTGTGTTAAAGACTGATGATCTTTCTCACTGGAATAACAGCCTGTATTCTACTTGCTCCTCCACACTGGAAGATAGTAATGAGAAATGCTATCACATGGCAAACAGGCATGGTTAGAGTACCTAGATGAAACAACATTGGGTTTACGTGGGAATGTGAACACCTATGGTGATGTGAGTTTGGGTTCAGTGGATCATACACCATTTACTAACAAATCTGCTCAGAAAAAACTACATATCTCCACAGTGATTCTTTCCTAGTTTTATGAAAGAACTTTCCACTTCTTGAAAGCTAATGGATAAAGTGATACTGTCTGCATTAATGCCTAGTAAGAGGTCTCCCATTTCTAACTACCCAGCATCGGGAATTTTTTCCTTGACTTTTTTGAGCAACTTTTAGGTACACATGGCTCAATCTATTGTAAATAATTCAATAATAAGAGACATGATCCTGGTAAAAGTAGGTCTTAGACAGAGATGTGTAATGTCACCATGGTTGTTTAATGTATTTATAGATGGGGTTGTAAAAGAAGTAAATGCTAGGGTGTTTGGGAGAAGGGTGAGATTAAATTATGGGGAATCAAACAATAAATGGGAATTGACACAGTTACTTTTTGCTGATGATACTGTGCTTATGGGAGATTCTAAAGAAAAATTGCAAAGGTTAGTGGATGAGTTTGAGAATGTGTGTAAAGGTAGAAAGTTGAAAGTGAACATAGAAAAGAGTAAGGTGATGAGGGTATCAAATGATTTAGATAAAGAAAAACTGGATATCAAATTGGGGAGGAGGAGTATGGAAGAAGTGAATGTTTTCAGATACTTGGGAGTTGACGTGTCGGCGGATGGATTTATGAAGGATGAGGTTAATCATAGAATTTATGAGGGAAAAAAGGTGAGTGGCGCGTTGAGGTATATGTAGAGTCAAAAAACGTTATCTATGGAGGCAAAGAAGGGAATGTATGAAAATATAGTAGTACCAACACTCTTATATGGGTGTGAAGCTTGAGTTGTGAATGCAGCAGCGAGAAGGCGGTTGGAGGCAGTGGAGATGTCCTGTCTAAGGGCAACATGTGGTGTAAATATTATGCAGAAAATTCGGAGTGTGGAAATTAGGAGGTGTGGAGTTAATAAAAGTATTAGTCAGAGGGCTGAAGAGGGGTTGTTGAGGTGGTTTGGTCATTTCGAGAGAATGGATCAAAGTAGAATGACGATCTGTTGGAGTGTGAGCAGGGTAATATTTAGTGAAGGGATTCAGGGAAACCGGTTATTTTTATATAGCCGGACTTGAGTCCTGAAAATGGGAAGTACAATGCCTGCACTCTAAAGGAGGGGTTCGGGATATTAACAGTTTGGAGGGATATGTTGTGTATCTTTATACATATACGCTTCTAAACTGTTGTGTTCTGAGCACCTCTGCAAAAGCAGTGATTGTGTGTGAGTGAGGTGAAAGTGTTGAATGATGATGAAAGTATTTTCTTTTTGGGGATTTTCTTTCATTTTGGGTCACCCTGCCTAGGTGGGAAACGGCCGACTTGTTGAAAAAAAAAAAAATGATCTGGGACTAGACTGCTGTAGCCTTGAGTGGTAAGTGGAAGTGTAGAGCGTGCTGTTTGTATTCCTAATGGGTAAACAGCATCATCACAGAACAATCTTCAAAGATTATTCTCTAGTCAGGAAAATAGTCATGATTAATATTACTTTATGGTGTAATTAAAAACAGGAATACATTATATATTTTTTTTTTCAACTTTTCCTTGCCATTCGTGGAGACGAGAGAGGAAGATACACCCATTTTACTGATTTACACTAACTATTACTGTTGAGTAATAACCTTATATGCTAAGGAATATAGCCAGAAAAATCTTTAAAATTTGGACTTGCATTTACAATAATTGATAAAAACAATTACAACTAATAAAATCTGATATGAAGGCACTTGGTATAGAGCAAGCTTTTATTATAAACAACATACCTTGTTACAAAGGAAACCTTCATTAAAGACAACATATCCCTCTGGTTAAGAACTTTAACACACCAGTTCCACCCAGAGCAAAACATCATCTATAACAGAGGTTTGCTCTGCACTAAGAGTCTTTCTATAAGACCTGTTGGCAATACTTCAATAAAATATAAAGTTTCCCTATACATAACTCTTTTATACCACAATGGTCGTCTCCCACCAATGCAGACTCACCATCATTTAACCCCTTGACTGTCGCGGCTATATATACACGTTCAGAAGTAAACAAATGATGTCATTGTCCAATAAATGTCTAACTAGCCATTCTAATATGCAGTTATGAATGGGTTGATGTTATTTATACAATTATTACAGTATTGCAGTAGTCTGCATAATAGTAAATCTTCTATTTTTTGTTTGAATAAAAATTCAAAATAGAAAGCAAGAGAGGCCTGGAGACATGAGTGATGAACAAAGAAAATGCTGTTTTAGAGCCAGGAATGTCTGCATTGTTCATTCTGGACCTAATTTTGAAATTGTCATATTTTTTAATTTTCGTGAAATTGGCCAAATTGCAAATTTCTGACCACGTTATTGGGTAATAGAAATTGGTAAATGGGCAGTTTCTTGTACTCAATCGATAGAAAAAACAGAGTTCTAAAGAAATAGCTATGAGCTTGGTCGACTGGAACAATGGAATTAGCTGAAAATAGGGCTCAAAGTGGGCGAAATCGCCAATTTGTAAATATCGCCAAGGCGCTAACTTCGCGAGAGCATAATTCCATCAGTTTTCCATCAAATATAATTTTTTTGGTGTCATTACAATCTGGAAAAGATTCTCTATCATTTCATAAGAAAAAAGAATTTTTTTTTTTAAATTTTGCGACACCAGGAGACACCTCAGGATTGAGGGTTGCGACAGTCAAGGGATTAATAACTGGACCTGAGTCCTGAGGTTAGGAAAGACAGTGCCTGCACTCTGAAGGAAGGGTAGGGATGCTGAAGTCAAAGGGTAACATGAACTGTGGCATACAGTACATTTCTGGCAAGACAGCAATTGAATGGATGATAGTAAATGTTTCCTTCTTTGGGTCACCCTGCCTAGGTGGAAGATAGCCACTTGAGATAAAAAAAAAAAATTCTTGACACTTTTTTTTTTTAATTTCTGCATAAAGTTGTGCATAACAGATGTAGTAAATGTGAAATGAATTACAAATTTGAACCCAGCTAGATACTGACATTAAAACATAAGACTAACCCGAAAAGGCTGCGTTGGATGCTTAGCAGCAAAGTGTGCATCAAAACTGGTACGAACAGATGATCTGACGCTACAATACCCACACTTGAACTGGCTCTTAATAGCATGCTTCAGACTAGTATGATTGACCATCTCTTGCTGAGTCACAGAGCTAAACTTGCATAGCCCACACTGCCACTGAGGCTCTTGGGGAACTGGAGCAGGAATATACGCTACATGTTCCTGCCATGCCAAAGAAAATATAGAAAATAATAAATGATAATAATAATTATAGTAATGACAAAAAAAATTGAATACAAATAAAATTTGAGCACACATTTTATATGTCACCCTGCCTCGGTGGGAGACGGCTGACTTGTTGAAAAAAAAAAAAAAAAAAAATTATATGTACATAAATATTATTGTAACCACGGATGAGTGGTATTTAATCAATAACAACACTGCGATTAGCCAAGGACTTGAACCCGTCGTTTTGGCATGCTTAATGGTGAGTGAAAATCACAGTGTTATGCGATTTTCGTTCACCACGAGGCGGGGCCAAAACGACATGGGTTCGAGTCCTCCGCTAGTCGCAGCGTTGTTACTGATACATAAATATATATATGAATAACTAAAGTATAATGAATGAATGCTTGTCAATGCTCAATAATAACCTACACGGAGACAGAAATTCAGGAGATTAATTGATCTGCATATTGTGACTCCCTTCTGGGATCCTCTTCAGAGGATCCCAGAAGAGGGTCGAAATGTACAGATCAACTAATCTCCTGGGTTTCTGTCTCCATGTGGATTATTACTGAGCATAAATAAATAAATAAATTGTGAACATACGTAAGAGTAAGGTGATGAGGGTATCAAACGAGTTAGGTAAAGAAAAAGTGGATATCACACTGGAGGGAGGGATGGAGTATGGAAGAAGTGAATGTGTTCTGATATTTGGGAGTTGATGTGTCAGTGGATGGGTTTATGAAGGATGAGGTTAACCACAGAACTGATGAAGAAAACAAGGTGGGTGGTGCATTGAGGTATCTGTGGCGACAAAAAAATGTTTTTCAAGGAGGCAAAGAAGGGAATGTATGAGAGTATAATGGTACCATCACTCTTAAATGGGTTTGAAGCATGGACTCTAAATGCTGCAGCAAGGAGGATGATGGTGGCAGTGAAGATGTCATGTCTAAGGACAATGTGTGGTGTAAACATCATGCACAGAATTCGTAGTGTGGAAATCAAGAGGAGGTGTGGAATTGCTAAAAGTATTATTCAGAGGGTTGAAGAGGGAATGTTGAGGTGGGTTGGTCATCTAGACAGGATGGAGAAAAATAAGATGACTTGAAAGGTGTATAAATCTGCAGTGGAGGGGAGGAGGAGGGGTAGGGGTTATCTTAGAACAGGATGGAAGGGGTGAAAGAGGTTTGTGTGCAAGGGGCTTGGACATAGATCAAGTACATTGGAGCGTGTTAAGATAGAAGTGAATGGGGACGATTGGTTTTTGGGACTTGATGAGCTGTTGACATGTGAGCAGAGTAATATTTTATGAAGGGATTCAGGGAAACCAGTTAGCAGGACTTGAGTCCTGGAGGTGGGAAGTACAATGCCTACACTTTAAAGGAGGGGTCTGGGATACTGGCTATTTGGAGTGGTATCTGAGCAGTCATATCTGGGCGCCTCCGCAAAGACAGTGATTATATGTGAATCGTGAAAGTCATTCTTTTTTGGGTCACCCTGCCTTGTTGGGAGATGGCCAACATATTTAAAAAATAATTTTTTTTTCAACAAGTCAGCCGTCTCCCACAGAGGCAGGGTGACCCAAAGAGAAAGAAAATCCCCAAAAAGAAAATACTTTCATCATCATTCAACACTTTCACCTCACTCACACATAATCACTGTTTTTGCAGAGGTGCCCAGAATACAACAGTTTAGAAGTATGTATATACGTATAAAAATACACAATATACACCTACCATCCGACTTACGGCCGAGTTCGGTTCTGAGAAACCGGTTGTAAGTCGAAATGGTCGTAAGTCGAACTTTACTACTGAATATCAAAATAACATTTTTGTAATGACTATTTTATTGTTTTATTTTGGTATTTCATGTTTTACTTCACTTTTTATGCTGTTAGTACTGTATTTTATACTGTAAGGTTTAGGATATACACTGTGTACAACACAAACACTTGTTTATTTCCCAGAAATTTGGCATAAAAAAGCACGGTCGTAAGTCGAGTCGTCGTAAGTCGAGCAGGTCGTAAGTCAGATGGTAGGTGTATCTCTCAAAACTGCCAACATCCCAAACCCCTCCTTTAGAGTGCAGGCATTGTACTTCCCATTTCCAGGACTCAAGTCCAGCTATATAAAAATAACCGGTTTTCCTGAATCCCTTCACTAAATATTACCCTGCTCACACTCCAACAGATCGTCAGGTCCCAAATACCATTCGTCTCCATTCACTCCTATCGAACACGCTCATGCACGCCTGCTGGAAGTCCAAGCCTCTCACCCACAAAACCTCCCTTACCCCTTCCTTCCAACCTTTTCGAGGACGACCCCTACTCCACCTTCCTTTTCCTACAGATTTAAATGCTCTCCATGTCATTCTTTTTTTTTAACAGTGATAGAGGCTTTACAAGTTGTTTTAGCATTAAAAACAGGGAAATAAACTCATTACACTATTTCCATTATTTCAACATTTACTATAAATTTCTTCTAATAACTGTGTTCTTATTTCTAATGATTGTTGTGTTTCAATACTGTGAGCAGTGACTTATTATATTACAATTATTTTAGGAGGGGTTTGGGATACTGGATGTTTGGGATGACATCTAAACTGTCGTATTTGAGCACTTCTGGAAAGACAGTGATTATACATGAATGGTGGTGAAAGTGTTGAATGATGAAAGTTTTTTCTTTCTTTTAAGTTTTTCTTTCTTTTTGGGTCACCCTGTCTCGGTGGGAAATGTGTGAGGTGTTAAAAAAAAAAATGTTTCAAGGTGGGATGGTCCTTGAAACATGGAGACAGGCACAGTGCCATATTGCACAACTTACAGCAATATTATATATCTTACGGTTAGATACTGCTAAATAAAAGTGAATGGAGGGAAGTGGTTTTTGATTTGACATGCTGTTGGAATGCGGACAAAGGAACATGAATGAAGGGATTCGGGGAAACTGGTTAGCCAGACATGAGTCCTGGGGGAGGGAAGTACAGTGCCTGCACTCTGAAGGAGGGGTGGGGATATTTGCAGTTTTGAACTGCACTATCGGCACCCCTCAGGCAAGACAGTGATGGAGTGAATGATGGTGAAACTGTTTCTTCTCTTTTTTGGGTCACCTACCTCAGTGAGAGACAGCCAGTTTGATGAAGAAAAAACAAAACTGTCTCTACATTCTGTAAGTGCCAACTCAGTCAGGTTGTGATGACTATGTAGGTTAGGAGCCTGGTGGATCAATTAGTCAAGAAAGAAGTCTGACCTCAGGATAGGCTGCCAGGGTACAACCCTCAAATCTGGTCACAAGGAACAGAGAGAGGGTAAGAGGGAGGGAAGGGTGAAGGGAAAGGGAGACAGGTTGAGGGGGGGGGGAGAGAAGGGGGGCAAAATGGGGGGGGGGGGTTAGAAATATAGATAGGGGACAGTAGAAAGACAATGGAATTATAGTATTATTATATTTATGGGAAAGGACTAAAGCTGTATGTGCCATGTAACACCAAGACATCCCCCAGGATGAGACAGGAAGAGAAGATCAACAAAGGGAGAGACAAGAAATCAGAGAACAGTTATGTTCCTATTCTGAAAAATAAAAGTATCATAACTTCAATATTCTTACTTCGACTTGGCCATCTTCACTTTTCTTTGGGGCATCAGGATCCTCAGGTTCCCTTATTATAAAGTCAAATGCCTTCTTTGCAATGTGCTTTTCTTTCATGTGTCTTTCAACCACATTCCTTTTATAAGAGATATAGGAACACCAGCCACATCTGAAATGACATGAGATACACATGAAAAAATATATGAAAATTTTTCTCATACTCAGAAACTTTTGTATGAAATTCTCCTAAGATCAAAAAATAAAATTATAAATTTGAAATGATATACAGTATTCAAAATACATGTGGGTGCTTGATTATCTGAACTATATATACAGAACCTTGGCCAAATTTAGGGGTATTTTAATTAAAGTTGACATGAAGTCAATTTTTTTCTTTTTAGGGATGAGAAGGTTGGAGCCATTAGATAGAACAAGTCACTGCAAGTATATTCATATACAGTGAAACCTCTGGTCATGACCATAATTCGTTCCAAAAGTCTGGTCACGACCCGATGTGGTCATGACCCGAACTTAATTTCCCCATTAGATTGTATGTAAATACGATTAATCCATTTCAGACCCCTATGAACTGTATGTAAATATTGTTTTTTTTAAAGATTTTTAAGCATAAAAATAGTAAATTATACCACAGAATGCACACTGTAATAGTAAACTAAATGTAAAAACCTGATATAACACTGAGAAAACCTTGAACAGAGAAAACTAACATTGTACAAGTCCATTCTAGACCCCTACGAACCGTTCGCTGTAAACAGTTTTCTTTTAAGAGTTTTAAGAGACGTCTAATGGCTGAGAAGTGAACTCCATTATTTATCATCCGATTTCTTTCATTTTTGGTGTATGTTAAGAAGCATCTTTCCATCATACATTGTCCGAGTTTCAATAAGATAGCCCAACAAACAACTGAGAAAAAAAATATTTACCAAAAATCATACATGGCAAGTCCTAGCCACGTACTGGCACAGCGAGAAGCTGCTTGTTCACTACCTGCTGATAAAACATTGCTAATCCGAATTTATCATGATGGTAATTACTGTAATTTACGTATAACTTACTTCCGAAATTATCAACAAAAATGAGCGAGCATAAAAAAAAAAAAAAAATCAAGAAAATAAGTCACTGTCTGACTTTTCTGGGCTATCCCAGGTTCAATACACATATGCTGCTATGTATGACAATCTATGTAACTGTATTTGTGTACCTGAATAAACATACTTAGTTTTATATTGCATTACGAGTGTATATCACAGTTAACAATGTACTACACTACATTTTCTCTAATATAAGTACCCAGGAGAGGATAAGAGGATGGTACATTATCCCTTATCGAGTTCAGAGCGAATGAACACACATCTGACCAAGACCAACTACAAGGGGAGGGTCTCTGTTAGGTGTACACAAACATCAGGAAGTGGGGAAAACTAGCACATGCAAAAAAAATGGCGTGGAATGTGAAAATTGGCATGGCTGTGTTTGTTCGGCACCCGATTAGGTGTTTGTGACCAGGTGAAAAAATTTGGCGAATTTTCTGTCCGTGAACTGATTTGTTTGTGTTCGGAAGCATTTGTGACCTGAGGTTCCACTGTGCAGTAATACATAGATATACTTTATGCAGTAGCAAGCAAAAAAACTTTAAATAAAAAATAAATCTCAACAACAGCTGTCAAAAAAACTGCACCAAACAAAAAGGGCCATATTACACCCACACCAAATCCTCATTCTGTATACTACAAATAAATCTTCTTCTTTCAACAAACTGGCATATCCCACTGAAGCTGAGTGGCCCAAAGAGAAAAACAAAAGTTTCTCTTTATAACTCTAGTAATGTATACAAGAGAAGGGGTTACTAACCCCTTGCTCCTGGCATTTTAGTTGCTTCCTACGACACGCATGGCTTACGGAGGAAAAATTCTGTTCCACTTCTCCATGGAGATATTAGGAAATAAGCAAGAACAAGAACTAGTAAGCAAATAAAAGAAAACCCAGAGGGGTGTGTATATATGTGCTTGTACATGCATGTGTAGTGTGACCTAAGTGTAAGTAGAAGTAGCAAGATGTACCTGAAATCTTGCATGTTTATGAGACAGAAAAAAGACACAAGCAATCCTACAAATAAATATATCTGATAAAACAGCAACAGAAAAACAGCAGTTACTCTTACCAATAGCTATAGAAACACAATGTATTATTTTTTTTTATTTTCAATATGTCGGTCATCTCCCACCAAGGCAGGGTGACCCAAAAAAGAAACACTTTCACTATCATTCACTGATTTTGCAGAGGCACTCAGATACGACAGTTCAGATGTCACTCCAAACAGTCCATATCCCAGGACTCAAGTCCAGCTAACCAGTTTCACACTCCAACAGCTCCTCAAGTCCCAAAAGCCATTCGTCTCAATTCACTCCCATTTAACACACACACACACACACATGCCTGTTGTATGTCCAAGCCCCTTGAACACAAAACCTCATTCACCCCTCCCTCCATCCTTTTCTAGGACAACCCCTACCACTCCTCCTCTCCACTACATATTTATACACCCCAAGTCATCCTATTTTGCTCCATCCTCTCTAAATGACCAAACCACCTCAACATCCCCTCTTCAGCCCTCTGAATAATACTTTTAGTAACTTCACACCTCCTCCTAATTTCCACATCATAAATTCTTTGCATAATATTTACACCATACATTGCCCTTAGATACAACATCTCCACTGCCTTCAGTCACCTTGCTGCAACATTTACATCCCATGCTTCACACCCATATAAGTGTGTTGGTCTCACTGAATGAATACCTTGAGTTCCAAGATGACAAAACCGAACAAGTTGTCTGATGCACATTCCTAGCGACATAACCCAAGCCCAGTGCAAAGAAATTCCTATCAGGATAATACATGACTACATACAAGTTATTGTGCAAAGCAATGAAATCAAAAAAATGCGTTTGCTAGGAAAACAAGGTGGCAAACACAGTATTATGATTAGAATTCATTCATATGATAGAAAAAAAGACCTAATTAAAGCAGCAATTACAATGAAAAATGAAGTGAACATCAACAAGTGTCTAACAAGAAAACGTCAAAATCTTCTGTTCAGGTTGAGAAAACTTAAGAGGAAAACAAAATACATCAGTGCTTCACTCGAGATGGTAAAATACTAGTTAGAAAAACAGCAACAGGACAACAATAGACCATCTCAAATGAACCTGATTTCTCTACCTTCCTTAGAAAAGCTGACATTTCCATAACTGATTAGCTAAGTGTCCTTAACACATATATATGTGTGTGGTTCATATAGTGTATGTTCCTATTATTTTATTGTGCAATTCCTTGTATTATCTTTTACTAGCTAGTACCAACTACCTCATATACTTTCATTTTTATTTTTTTAGTGCTATTAATTGCTCAAATTTTGTGTTCCAAGTCAAATCTTACTCCTAAGTTAATATTACACAGTGGTCCCCCGGTATACGATATTAATCCGTTCCTGAGAGCTCATCGTATGCCAAAATTATCAAAAGGCGAATTAATTTTCCCCATAAGAAATAATGGAAATCAAATTAATCCGTGCAAGACACCCAAAAGTAAGAAAAAAAAAAAATTACCACATGAAATATTAAGTTTAATGCACACAAACTGAAGACATGCACAGTTTGTAGTACTCTACTAACAATAGAATACATGACACTTACCTTTAATGAAGATCTGGTGATGATTGATGGGATGGGAGGAGGGGAGTGTTGAACTTATTGTTTAGAAGGGGAATCCCCTTCCATTAGGACTTGAGGTAGCAAGTCCTTTTCCGGGGTTACTTCCCTTCTTCTTTTAATGCCACTAGGACCAGTTTGAGAGTCACTGGACCTCTGTCACACAACAAATCTGTCCATAGAGCTCTGTACCTCCTGTTCCTTTACAATTTGTCTAACATGGGCCACAACACTGTTATTGTAATAGTCACCAGCACGGCTTGCAATAGCTGTGTTAGGGTGATTTTCATCCATAAAGGTTTGCAGTTCAACCCACTTTGCACACATTTCCTTAATTTTTGAAGTAGGCACAATGGATTCCACAACTGGCATGGGCTTCTCAGGGTTAGCCCCATACCCTTCAAAATCTTTCTTAATTTCCATACTAATTCTCACCCTTTTTACCACAGGGTTGGCACTAGAAGCTTTCTTGGGGCCCATAGTGACTTATTTTGCAGAAACAAGCACCAAAAACACTGTGATAATATGGAATGTACCGAATGTATGCCTAGATGCGAGAACACTGGCTGGCTTGTAAACACTGGCACGCACGGGGCAGTTCAGGCCACACGTGGACACGTCTCGGACAAATCGCGTGTGGCGGTTTTTTTAACAAGTGGCGAGGCAAAATTTTTGTGTTAAAATGTATCGAATACCAGATTTATCGGATACCGATGCCATCGAATACCGGGGGTCCAATGTATTGTGGTTGCTATCTGTCCATTTAATTTTGTTTATCACTACTTATTTTAGTCCCTCTTATATTGTGTGGTGCATTTAGTGTATGTTCCTATTACATTATTGTGCAATTCCTTGTACTATCTTTTACCAGCTAGTACCAACTACCTCATATACTTTTTACTTTTTTTTTAGTGTATTAATTGCTCAAATTTTATATTACAAGTCAAATCTTACTCCTAAATTAATATTATATCATAGCTACTGTCTGTCCATTTAACTTTGTTTACCACTACTTATTTTAGTCCCTTTTATATTTTCTCCTAAAATAGTTTTCTACATACCAATACCTCGTACTGCCCTTTATTCAGTAATTCCTTTACTCATAGTTTTAATAATATTTCAGGCACTAAAGTGTTTTACATTCACTGTTTTAAAATTATATTCACTAGATCATTTATTTTAATTTTAACCCTTTGACTGTTTCGGTCGTATATACATCTTACGAGCCACCGTTTTTGACATATATATACAGTGGACCCCCGGTTAACGATATTTTTTCACTCCGGAAGTATGTTCAGGTGCCAGTACTGACAGAATTTGTTCCCATAAGGAATATTGTGAAGTATATTAGTCCATTTCAGACCCCCAAACATACACGTACAAACGCACTTACATAAATACACTTACATAATTGGTCGCATTCGGAGGTGATCGTTATGCGGGGGTCCACTGTACTCATAAATTCTAGCAGCTTCAAATCAAGCAGGATAAAGCTGGTAGGCCCACATGTGAGAGAATGGGTCTGTGTGGTCAGTGTGCACCATATAAAAAAAATCCTGCAGCACGCAGTGAATAATGAGAAAAAAAAAAACAACCGTTTTTTTTAATTAAAATGCCAACTTTGTGGTCTATTTTCGTATAGTATTTATGGTTGTATTCTCGTTTTCTTGGTCTCATTTGAAAGAATGGAAAACATTTTATAGAAATAGATGTGATTTTGATTGGTTTTACTATGAAAAGAACCTTGAAATGGAGCTCAAAGTAAGGGAAATGTTTTATTTTTGCCAATGTTCAAAAGTAAACAAATGAAGTCATTTTCCAATAAATGTCCAAGTAGCCATTCTAATATGCAGTCATGAATGGGTTGACATTATTTATACAATTATTACAATATTGCAGTAGTCTGCATAACAGTAAATCAGAGGGGCCTGGAGACATGACTGATGAAGATAGAAAATGTTATTGTAGAGCCAGGAATGTCTGCATTGTTCACTCTGGACCCTATTTTGAAATTGGCATATTTTTTAATTTTCGTGAAATTGGCCAAATTGCAAATTTCTGACCACATTATTGGGTAGTTGAAATCAGTAAATGGACAGTTTCTTGTACTCAATCGATAGAAAAGATGAAGTTCTAAGGAAATAACTATGAGTTTGGTTGAATGGAACAATGGAATTAGCCGAAAATAGGGCTCAAAGTGGGCAAAATTGCCGCCTCGTAAATATTGCCGAGGTCGGTAACTTTACAAGTGCAAGTCCGTCAGTTTTCCATCAAATTTTGTTCTTTTGTCTTTTGGTGTCATTACAATCGGGAAAAGATTCTCTATCATTTCATAAGATTTTTTTTTTTTTTTTGGAAAATTTGCGACACCAGGAGACACCTCAGGATTTGGGGTTGCAACAGTCAAGGGGTTAACTACCATAGTTCACATATTCACATTTGTTAAAATAATTAAAGTACTGATTCAGGTGCTAAATTGTTTTCCTTTCACTGTTTTATTAATACTGTATATTCAGTAACTCCTTTAATTTAGCTTTAAATAACTACCTTAGTTCATTTATTTACATTTGTTAAAATAATTAAGGTGCTATTTCAGGTGCTGAAGTGTAATACTTTCATTATTTTACTATTATTTTCCCTAGCTCCTTTATTTTTTAGCTTTAGAATATTTACATTGTTTTATTCTTAAGTCTAGTTATAGAATCACTCTCAATCTTATGATTACAAGCACTGATCCTGATACCAACCTTTTACTAAATGACTTACATGAATCCAACAGCAACTGTAATTATTACACAGCAGAACAAGCAAAGGCACTTCTCAGAGCCAACAACAACATAACTGTCTTTAACTACAATGTCAGATCTTTAAGCAAACACTATGATGATCTCACAGTGTTATTACTAAATTCCCTGCATGCCAGTATGTCCATCATCACTCTCACCGAAACCTGGCTAAAGCCTGATGCTACAAATGTCTATGCCATTCCTGGTTACACAGCCATACACAACTGTAGGCCAGACCAGCAATGGGGTGACACAGCTATATACTACTCAGACCAACTTGAATGTATCAATAATACTTGCACAAGGGATAAACATTGGGAATATATAATAGCTAAATTTAAATCCAAATACAGTGGACCCCCGGTTAACGATATTTTTTCATTCCAGATGTATGTTCAGGTGCCAGTACTGACCGAATTTGTTCCCATAAGGAATATTGTGAAGTAGATTAGTCCATTTCAGATCCCCAAATATACACGTACAAATCTCACAGTGATAAACATCTACAGAGTGCCACAATCAAATATTAACCAATTTAGTGAAAAACTAGGAAGCATGATAACTGATGCATACATGAACAAAGACTACTTACTGCTCACAGAGGACTTCAATATAAATCTCCTGCAAGACCAGGACCCACAAGTAAATGAATTCACAAACACTATGAGCAACTGCTTGCTGCTACCAACAGTAACAAAACCTACAAGAATTTCACAGACTAGTGTTTCCTTATTAGACCACATCTGGACCAACACCATATCCCCTTTAAAATCAGGCATAATCACAGATAACACCACAGACCAATACTCTACCTTTCTCATAACCAATCTAGATAAATTACCCCAAGACACTACTAAAGTTGTTAGGTAAGACACATATGCAACAGTTAGGTATCTTTATTTCGAAATGTTTCGCCTACACAGTAGGCTTCTTCGGTCAAGTACAGAAAAGTTGATAGAAGAGACGTGAAGACGATGTAATCAGTCCATCACCCTTTAAGTTTTGAGGTGGTCAGTCCCTCAGTCTAGAGAAGAGTATCATTTCATAGTCTGAAATAATATGAAGCTGAAGTGACAGGATGGAGCCTTATATACCGCCAGGAGGTGATATGAAGGCCACTAGTAAAGGTAAGAATGTAGTCGTTGGGAGGTCACGTCCCTCTCAAATCCAGCCATTCTCACTAGTAGAAGTTGTCCAAGTTGTTTTTTGGTTCTGTACCAAGATACCATTGTGTTGCAGTGTCTGACAGAGTGGATATTAAAATGGTATAAAATACCGACAGGTTGTTAGGTAAGACACATATGCAACACAATGGTATCTTGGTACAGAACCGAAAAACAACCTGGACAGCTTCTACTAGTGAGAATGGCTGGATTTGAGAGGGACGTGACCTCCCAAAGATTACATTCTTACCTCTACTAGTGGCCTTCATCTCACCTCCTGGCGGTATATAAGGCTCTATCCTGTCACTTCAACTCCATATTGTTTCAGACTATGGAATGATACTCGTCTCCAGACTGAGGGACTGACCACCTCAAAACTTCAAGGGTGATGGACTGATTACATCGTCTTCACGTCTCTATCAACTTTTCTGTACTCGACTGAAGAAGCCTACTGTGTGGGCGAAACGTTTCGAAATAAAGATACCTAACTGTTGCGTATGTGTCTTACCTAACAACCTGTCGGTATTTTATACCATTTTAATATCCACTACTAAAGTTACTTTCAGATTTCATGAGACAGCTATTAATAACTTCACAACAGCAATGACAAACATCAACTGGCAAACTGAGTTAGAAATCTACACAGATACTGATGAATGTATTAATAATTTTCTAAAAAGACCCAGCACCTCTATAACATGCTTTGCCCTAAAAAACTAAACAGATCACAGCTAAGAGACTGAAGAGTCCCTGGCTAACACCCAGCATCCTCAAATCCATAAATATAAAGCACCTATATGAAAAACAGTACAGAATGGGCCAAACAACCAGAGACCAAACAAAACGTTATTCGTCAATCCTAACCAGCCTGATAAAAAGGGCAAAAAAAATTGTATTATGAAAACAGATTACTTAACTTAAAAGGTGATATGAAAAAGACCTGGAAAACCCTATCTGAAATTCTAGGAACTAAAAAGTTAACAGGAAACAGAACAATCAAACTAACAAAACCAGGTGAACCCCTACTCCCACCGACTGAAACAGCAGAATCAATGTTTTCTTCTCCACCATAGGAAAAAACCTGGCGAGCAAAATCCCAAGCTCAAACACCCCACCTAATGACTACCTCAGTGGCACCTACCCTTTATATACAAAAAAACTTCTCAAGTGCTGTCACCAATTATTGCAACTTTTTAACAAATCCATCGAATCCTCTACCTTCCCCTCAATTCTCAGAATAGCGAGGGTCACCCCAATACACAAAGGAGGAGATCAAACAAGACCTGAATAACTACAGGCCAATATCTAACTTACCCCTTCTCTCTAAAATCTTTGAAAAATTAATTCATAGGCAGATCTATTCCTACCTCATCTCCCACAACAAACTCAACCCCTGTCAGTTTGGGTTCAGGCCTAATAAAAACACGAATGATGCTATTATACACATGCTAGAACTAATATACACTGCACTCGAGAAAAAAGACGTCCTATTGGGAATTTTCATTGATCTTCATTGACCACGATTTGCTGCACATAAAATTATCACATTATGGTATAAGAAGGTACTCCCTCAGCTACCTAAAGCCATACCTTAGCAAGAGAACCCAATATGTGTACACAAATGGAGCTAACTCTTCCACACAACCAATTACAGTTGGTGTCCCACAGGGAAGTGTCCTTGGCCCACTTCTCTTTCTCATTTACATAAACAACCTACCAAATGTATCGCAACTACTCAAACCCACACTATTTGCAGATGACACTACATACGTCTCCTCTCACCCAAGCCCAGACATACTAGCCAATACTGTAAATACTGAATTACAGAAAATATCTACCTGGATAATGATTAACAAGCTTACTCTCAATATTGACAAAACCTATTTCATTCAGTTTGGGAACAGAGCTACAAATGTTCCCCTTAACATAATGATATATGGAACACCTATCACAAAACTCTCAGACTGAAAATTCTTAGGAATCCACCTTGATAATAGTCTCAAATTTCAGATGCATATACAACAAATTTCCAAGAAAGTCTCCAAGACTGTAGGCATATTATCGAAGATACGGTACTATGTTCCACAAGCAGTCCTCGTTGCCCTGTATCACTCATTTATTTACCCCTATCTCACCTATGGAATCTGTGCATAGGTCTCAACAACAATAAATCATCTCAGACCATTAATTACCCAGCAAAAGGCTGCAGCCAGAATCATAATAAATTCCCACTCCGGACAGCATACTCCACCAATATTCAAAAGTCTAAAGTTAATCACCATACAAAGCATCCATACTTATTATTGTGCCTACTACATACATAGAACACTAAATTCAGATATAAACCCTTCCCTCAAATTTCTCCTTACCAACCTTAACAAAACACTTGACCATAACACAAGGCACAGATCACTCTTTGATGTTCCCCGTGTGCACCTCACACTATGTAAAAACTCAATGCACATAAAAGGCCCAAAAATTTGGAATTCATTACTAGTGATTACCAAAGAAACACTGTCTGTACATCAATTCAAGACTTCTTATAAACCACCTAGTCACCCAAAACTAAATACAGTGGACCCCCGCTTAACGATCACCTCCAAATGCGACCAATTATGTAAGTGTATTTATGTAAGTGCGTTTGTACGTGTATGTTTGGGAGTCTGAAATGGACTAATCTACTTCACAATATTCCTTATGGGAAAAAATTCGGTCAGTACTGGCACCTGAACATACTACTGGAATGAAAAAAGTTCGTTAACCGGGGGTCCACTGTACACAGTATTTAATTTAGCTTTACCTACACAGTTAACAAATTACTTTCTACTGCCTCAAAATATCATTACTCACTGTGTTACTCCCCTAGCCTTAGGACCCCATAAATAAATGCTCAAAGATCAATAAATTCTCTTATCTAATCTAATGCAAATATTGAATAACTTATATTTCATAAATGTACAACCCAGTTGTATAATTAGAGAAACCTAATCAAACTATGTTATTATAGCATTACCTAATAGAATAATCCATTCTCTTGAATGCACTTTAACTCGTCTAATTACCATATGAACTGCTACTGCACTACAGATCATCGATTTGATTTGATTAGATCTGATTAATAAATTGTACGACTACATATAGTAAATTGATCACTTTGTTATATTATTCACTGTAAAGTTACAAAATTGTACAACTATAATGCTTCAAAATTGAAATGTTCAAATTTCATTGTTTAAAATACTCAATTATACTTGATATTGTAAATTGTCTACAGTAACTGTTACCATTAAATCTATTATAGCTTATATAATCTTAAGTTAATTTTAAGCTGCCCATAATGCTCTGCATACAAGGGGCTTTTGACATGTACACCCAACTACTATAATACCCTGTACGATTATGTATCATGTCCTAATATTTTTTTTTTTTTTAACAAGTCGGCTGTCTCCCACCAAGGCAGGGTGACCCAAAAAGAAAGAAAATCCCCAAAAAGAAAATACTTTCTCATCATTCAACACTTTCACCACACTCACACATAATTACTGTATTTGCAGAGGTGCTCAGAATACAACAGTTTAGAAGCATATATGTATAAAGATACACAACATATCCCTCCAAACTGCCAAATATCCCGAACCCCTCCTTTAGAGTGCAGACATTGTACTTCCCATTTCCAGGACTCACGTCCGGCTATATAAAAATAACCGGTTTCCCTGAATCCCTTCACTAAATATTACCCTGCTCACACTCCAACAGCTCGCCAGGTCCCAAATACCATTCGTCTCCATTCACTCCTATCAAACACGCTCACGCACGCTTGCTGGAAGTCCAAGCCCCTCGCCCACAAAACCTTCTTTACCCCTTCCTTCCAACCTTTTCGAGGACGACCCCTAATAAAATATTATTATTATTATACTTTTGTACATTCCTTTCTTTGCCTCCATGAATAACATTCTTTGTCTCCACAGATGCCTCAATGCACCACCCACCCTTTTTCCTTCATCAATTCTATGGTTTACATCGTCCCTCATAACCCCATCCGTTGACACATTCACTTCTTCCATACTCCCTCCCTCTAATATGAAAACCAATTTTTCTTTACCTAAATCGTTTGATACTCTCACTACCTTACTCATATATATTCACCTTCAACTTTCTTCTTTACACACCCTCCAAAACTTGCCCACTAACCTTTGCAACTTCTCTTTAGAATATCCCAAAAGCACAGTATCAGCAAGAAAAACAAAAGTAACTGTGTCAACTCCCATTTTGTATTTGATTCCCCATAATTCATGACCCCTTATACGGGTCATACAGTAACATGCAATATAAAAATCCACATTTCTTGACAAAGATGTATCAAACTAACAGGAACCTAATCCATCTTCACTCAGCAACCTCATCTCAAGAAAAAAGTTTAATAAAGTACAGTGGAACCTCAAAAATCGAACGTATCACATATCGAACGCTTTGAAAACAGGACCATTTTTTCGGACAAACTGTGTCCCTATTATCGAAAGCACCCCTATTTTCGGACCGCCGGGTACGGGACCTGTCTGACGCCCGCTCTGTCCACGTCCCCGCGCAGGTGCCGTGAGCAGTCTAGCTTTGTTTATGCTTGAGTGAACATTAACCTGCGCTCTCATTCACGCATTTTACGATTATTTCGTTGTGTTTAGTGCTTGTGGGACTGTGAAATAAACTGCCATGGGCCCAAAGAAACTTGCTAGTGGTACCCCTGTGGTAAAGAAAGTGAGAAACACCATAGATGTGAAGAAGGAAATAATACAGAAGTATGAGAGTGGTGCGAGACTCGTTGAGCTTGCCAGGATGTATGGGAAAAACAAGTCGACCATCGGTTCTATGCTGTCAAAGAATGAGCAAATCAAGGAAGCTGATGTTGCGAAAGGTGTTAATATAGGGAGTGGATGAGGTGCCTTCTTCAAAGATTAAGGAGATTTGTGCCAAGTGGAATGATGTCCAAATGTTTGTGCACAAGTACCACCCTGAGCAAGCTGAAACAAGCCATCTTTGCAACAAGTTCAGTGACAGAACCATGTCCCATTTTAGGGAAATGTTAAAGAGGCGCCAGAAACAGAGGACTGTGGACAATTATTTTGTGAGACAGGGGTCCAGTGACTTTCAAGCTGGTCCTAGTGGCATTAAAAGACAGAGAAGGAAAGTAACCCCAGAGAGTGCTTTACCTGAAGTCCTCATGGAGGGGGATTCTCCATCCAAACACTAACCCCAACTCCCTCTCTCCTCCTCCCTATCTTCCAGATGCCATCACCAATCTTCAATAAAGGTAAGTAAAAATATTATTTTACATGTATTACTATACATAATTAAAAACTATAGTATTTGCTGTATGCAAAACTGTAATTAATCTCTATAAAATATATTTTTTGTGTGAATACTTTTGGGTTTCTGTAACGGATTAATTGTATTTCCATTACTTCTTATGGGAAATATTGCTTTGAATTTCAGACTTTTCAAATTTAGAACTAGCTCCTGGAACGGATTAAGTTCGATTATTGAGGTTCCACTGTAAATAAGAAATACAGTGGACCCCCGCATAACGATGGCATCGCATAGCGATTTTTCCGCATAACGATTACTTTTATCGCAAAATTTTTGCCCCGCATACCGATTAAAAACCCGCATACCGATTTTCGTCCGAGACGCGTCCAATGTGCCCTCAGCCAGCCTCACATGTGCCGCTCCGTCCCATTGTTTACCAGCCAGCCTCCGCGGTAACATCCAAGCATACACTCGGAATATTTCGTATTATTACAGTATTTTCGGTGCTGTTTCTGGAAAATAAGTGACCATGGGCCCCAAGAAAGCTTCTAGTGCCAACCCTGTGGTAAAAAGGGTGAGAATTAGTATGGAAATTAAGAAAGATTTTGAAGGGTTTGGGGCTAACCCTGAGAAGCCTATGCCAGTTGTGGAATCCATTGTGCCTACTTCAAAGATTAAGGAAATGTGTGCAGAGTGGGTTGAACTGCAAACCTTTATAGATGAAAATCACCCTGACACAGCTGTTGCAAGCCGTGCTTGTGACTATTTCAATGACAATGTTATGGCCCATTTTAGGAAAGTCTTGAAGGAATGGGAGGTACAGAGCTCTATGGACAGATTTGTTGTGCGACAGAGGTCCAGTGACTCTCAAGCTGGTCCTAGTGGCATTAAAAGAAGAAGGGAAGTAACCCCAGAAAAGGACTTGCTACCTCAAGTCCTAATGGAAGGGGATTCCCCTTCTAAACAGTAAGAAGATAATGCTCTCCCCTCCTCCCATCCCATCAATCATCACCAGATCTTCAATAAAAGTAAGTGTCATGTAATTGTGCATGCCTTTTTCAGTTTGTGTGTATTAAAATTAACATTTCATGTGGTAAAAAAAAATTTTTTTCATACTTTTGGGCGTCTTGCACGGATTAATTTTATTTCCATTATTTCTTATGGGGAAAATTCATTCGCATAACGATTATTTCGCATAACGATGAGCCCTCTTGCACGGATTAAAATCGTTAACCGGGGGTCCACTGTAAAAAGAAAAACACTAACTAACAAAAAGCTTAAAAATTATAGTATAAAAAGGGATAAGGAAGGGTACCATATAGGACAGACAAGGATCTTACAAATAACCTTGAGCCACTTTAACCTTTAAACTGTCCAAGAAGATCTATGTTCACATGTGTAGTGCTCCAAAAGTAGATCTACGTTTTCTTTTACATATTTTCAAATTCTTTCTTCTTTCAACACATCGGCCGTATCCCACCAAGGCAGGGTGGCCCAAAAGGAAAAACGAAAGTTTCTCCTTTTACATTTAGTAATATATACAGGAGAAGAGGTTACTAGCCCCTTGCTCCCGGCATTTTAGTCGCCTCTTACAACACGCATGGCTTACGGAGGAAGAATTCTATTCCACACGTTTTCAAATGTAAAAAAAGAAAAGAAGATCAACTTTTTTTACATACTTTCAAATGTTGAAAAAACGTAGATCTATGTTTGGACAGTTTAAGGGTTAATAACCGAAGTATAATTAATTTTATTTCTATTTTTTAGGGGGCATTTTAGGACATTTTTTGACATTTCTTTCTCTGTGAGTATGGAAATTAGAACAGCCTGTGCTCTTATCCAGTTGTTTTCAGAGTGGCTGTTTGGCTGATACTTCCAGTTAGCAGAAATCATTATACAGATAAGAAAGCACCCATTGTATGTATAAAAAAAATTATAATTTAAACATCCCCAATCAAAAATAAGTCTCTAAATATGACTAACAACAAAAAATAGAGATGGAAGTTAAAAGAGAACGGTAAGGCCATATCATGAAATTTTGCAGCAAAAATTGAAACATTTCAAGAGATAAATAAGTAAGACCAGACAAGTGAGGGTAAAATGGATGTCTATTGACAGTAAAAACAGTAAGATGATAGTTATGGAGGAAGAAATGTCAGAGATATGGAAATACAGTGGAACCTTGAGTAACGAGTGCCCCAACATGCGAGTTTTTTGAGATACGAGCCATCAATCAGTCCATTTTTTGCACTGAGTTACGAGCCAACATTTGAGTTACGAGCCAGCTCCCCCCTCAACCCAAAACCTGGACACCTCTCTTGTTTATTTATGATTTCATGCTTTAATTCCATGGAAATCATTCTCTTTTTCTTACCAGCACTGTCCTTTACAATTACTTTCTTAGAACCCATGGTTATTATTATTATTATAATAAAAAAGAAGCGGTAAGCCACAAGGGCTATACAGCGCTGGACCCATGGTTAGAAAAGCGAAATTTGGCCAAATGACTGTCAAAAATGTAAGAAAAGCAGGAAAGAACTCCTCCCACTGTGAGGTAAACAGTGCACCGAGTTGACTTTGTTCTGAAGCTCTCGTCGTTATAATAATGTATTATTATTATTAATTTAGGGAACTGAAGCTCTATCGTTATTGTAATAATTATTATAGTTATTATCATTGATAATTTAGGGAACTGAAGCTCTATTGTTTTAATTATTATTATTATTATTAATTTACAGAACTTGAGCATATATCCAGTTCCTTACATTAAGAGCCCCTTACCAGCATCAAGGTTCCTTAGACACTGGTGAGGGTCTCTTGATCTAGGGAATTGGATATATGCTCTTGTTCCCTAAATTAATAATAATAATAGTAATAATTACAGGTAGTAGGTTGGTAGACAGCAACCACCCAGGGGAGTACTACCATCCTGCCAAGTGAGTGTGAAACGAAAGCTTGTAATTGTTTTACATGATGGTAGGATTGCTGGTGTCCTTTTTTCTGTCTCATGAACATGCAAGATTTCAGGTACGTCTTGCTACTTCTACTTACACTTAGGTCACACTACACATACATGTACAAGCATATATATACACACCCCTCTGGGTTTTCTTCTATTTTCTTTCTAGTTCTTATTCTTGTTTATTTCCTCTTATCTCCATGGGGAAGTGGAACAGAATTCTTCCTCCGTAAGCCATGCGTGTTGTAAGAGGCAACTAAAATGCCGGAAGCAAGGGGCTAGTAACCTCTTCTCCTGTATATATTACTAAATGTAAAAGGAGAAACTTTCGTTTTTCCTTTTGGGCCACCCCGCCTCGGTGGGATATGGCTGGTGTGTTAAAAGAAGAATAGTAATAATAATAACAATAATAATAATAATAATAATAATAATGACAGAGCTTCAGTTCTCTAAATTATCAATAATAATAAACAATAATAATTATTATTATTACTGCAATGATGATAGAGCTTGTTCCCTAGATTAATAGTAATAATAATTATTATAACAATAGAGCTTCAGTTCCCTAAATTATCAATAATAATAATAATAATTATTATTATTATCCTAGGTAGTAGGTTGGTAGACAGCAACTACCCAGGGAGGTACTACCGTCCTGCTAAGTGAGTGTAAAACGAAAGCCTGTAATTGTTTTACATGATGGTAGGATTGCTGATGTCTTTTGTCTGTCTCATAAATATGCAAGATTACAGGTATGTCTTGCTACTTCTACTTACACTTAGGTCGCACTACACATACATGTACACGTTTATTTATACACACTCATCTGAGTTTTCTTTGATTTTATCTTAATAGTTCTTGGTCTTATTACTTTTCCTTTTATATCCATGGGGAAGTGGAATAAGAATCTTTCCTCCGTAAGCCATGCGTGTTGTAAAAGTCAACTAAAATGCCGGGAACAATGGGCTAGCAACCCCTTTTCCTGTAAAGAGTACTAAAAAAGAATAAGAAGAAGAAAATTGTCAAAGTGGGAAGTCTGAATGTGCGTGGATGTTGTGCAAATGATAAGAAAGAGACAATTGTGGATGTTATGAATGAGAAGAAGCTGGATGTCCTGGCTTTAAGTGAAACAAAGCCGAAGGGGGTGGGAGAGTTTCAATGGAGAGGAATAAATGGGATTAGGTCAGGGGTTTCAAATAGAGTTAGAGCTAAAGGAGTAGCAATAATGTTGAAGGATAAGCTATGGCAGAAAAAGAGGGACTATAAATGTATTAATTCAAGGATTATGTGGAGTAAAATAAAGATTGGATGTGAAAAGTGGGTTATAATAA
The DNA here is from genome assembly GCF_038502225.1 of Cherax quadricarinatus. Lineage (NCBI taxonomy): Eukaryota > Metazoa > Arthropoda > Malacostraca > Decapoda > Parastacidae > Cherax > Cherax quadricarinatus. The sequence continues at coordinate 6,872,797 of NC_091312.1, read as the reverse complement.
GCGTATGCATGTGGAGAAGAGTCTAGGTAGTAGGTTGGTAGACAGCAACCGCCCAGGGAGGTACTACCGTCCTGCCAAGTGAGTGTAAAACGTAAGCCTGTAATTGTTTTACACGATGGTAGGTTGGCTGGTGTTTTTTCTGTCTCATAAACATGCAAGGTTTCAGGTACGTCTTGCTACTTCTGCTTACACTTAGGTCACACTACACATACATGTACAAGCATATGTATACACACCCCTCTGGGTTTTCTTCTATTTTCTTACTAGCTCTTGTTCTTGTTTATTTCCTCTTATCTCCATGGGGAAGTGGAACAGAATTCTTCCTCCGTAAGCTATGCGTGTTGTAAGAGGCGACTAAAATGCCAGGAGCAAAGGGGCTAGTAACCCGTTCTCCTGTATATATTACTAAATGTGAAAGGAGAAACCTTTGTTTTTCCTTTTGGGCCACCCCGCCTCGGTGGGATATGGCTGGTGTGTTGAAAGAAAGAAAGACCTGGAGAAGAGAGAGAGATTTTGGGAAATGTTGAGTGAATGCGTGGGGAGTTTTGAATAAAGTGTGAGAGTAATGGTGGTTGGGGATTTCAATGCTAAAGTGGGTAAAAATGTTATGGAGGGAGTAGTAGGTAAATTTGGGGTGCTAGGGGTATGCTATGTGTAGAAAGAGATTTGGTAATAAGTAATACATATTTTATGAAAAAGAGGATAAATAAATATACAAGGTATGATGTAGCACGTAATGAAAGCAGTTTATTAGATTATGTATTGGTGGATAAAAGGTTGATGGGTAGGCTCCAGGAAGTACATGTTTATAGAGGGGCAACTGATATATCGGATCATTATTTAGTTGTAGCTACAGTTAGAGTAAGAGGCAGATGCGAAAAGAGGAAGGTGGCAACAACAAGTAAGAGGGAGGTGAAAGTGCATAAACTAAGGGAGGAGGAAGTTCGGGTGAGATATAAGCGACTATTGGCAGAAAGGTGGGCTAGTGCAAAGATGAGTAGTGGGGGGGGTTGAAGAGGGTTGGAATAGTTTTAAAAATGCAGTATTAGAATGTGGGGCAGAAGTTTGTGGATATAGGAGGGTGGGGGCAGGAGGAAAGAGGAGTGATTGGTGGAATGATGAAGTAAAGGGTGTGATAAAAGAGAAAAAGGAAGCTTATGAGAGGTTTTTACAAAGCAGAAGTGTCATAAGAAGAGCAGAGTATATGGAGAGTAAAAGAAAGGTAAAGAGAGTGGTGAGAGAGTGCAAAAGGAGAGCAGATGATAGAGTGGGAGAGGCACTGTCAAGAAATTTTAATGAAAATAAGAAAAAATTTTGGAGTGAGTTAAACAAGTTAAGAAAGCCTAGGGAAAGTGTGGATTTGTCAGTTAAAAACAGAGTAGGGGAGTTAGTAGATGGGGAGATGGAGGTATCAGGTAGATGGCGAGAATATTTTGAGGAACTTTTAAATGTTAAGGAAGAAACAGAGGCAGTAATTTCATGCACTGGTCAGGGAGGTATACCATCTTTTAGGAGTGAAGAAGAGCAGAATGTAAGTGTGGGGGAGGTACATGAGGCATTATGTAGAATGAAAGGGGGTAAAGCAGCTGGAACTGATGGGATCATGACAGAAATGTTAAAAGCAGGGGGGATGTACAGTGTTGGAGTGGTTGGTACTTTTGTTTAATAAATGTATGAAAGAGGGGAAGGTACCTAGGGATTGGCGGAGAGCATGTATAGTCCCTTTATATAAAGGGAAAGAGGACAAAAGAGATTGTAAAAATTATAGAGGAATAAGTTTACTGAGTATACCAGGAAAAGTGTGCGGTAGGGTTATAATTGAAAGAATTAGAGGTAAGACAGAATGTAGGATTGCGGATGAGCAAGGAGGTTTCAGAGTGGGTAGGGGATGTGTAGATCAAGTGTTTATATTGAAGCATATATGTGAACAGTATTTAGATAAAGGTAGGGAAGTTTTTATTGCATTTATGGATTTAGAAAAGGCATATGATAGAGTGGATAGGGGAGCAATGTGGCAGATGTTGCAAGTATATGGAATAGGTGGTAAATTATTAAATGCTGTAGAGAGTTTTCATGAGGGTAGTGAGGCTCAGGTTAGGGTGTGTAGAAGAGAGGGAGACTACTTCCCGGTAAAAGTAGGTCTTAGACAGGGATGTGTAATGTCACCATGGTTAATATATTTATAGATGGGGTTGTAAAGGAAGTAAATGCTAGGGTGTTCGGGAGAGGGGTGGGATTAAATTTTGGGGAATCAAATTCAAAATGGGAATTGACACAGTTACTTTTTGCTGATGATACTGTGCTTATGGGAGGTTCTAAAGAAAAATTGCAAAGGTTAGTGGATGAGTTTGGGAATGTGTGTAAAGGTAGAAAGTTGAAAGTGAACATAGAAAAGAGTAAGGTGATGACTGTGTCAAATGATTTAGATAAAGAAAAATTGGATATCAAATTGGGGAGGAGGAGTATGGAAGAAGTGAATGTTTTCAGATACTTGGGAGTTGACGTGTCGGCGGATGGATTTATGAAGGATGAGGTTAATCATAGAATTGATGAGTAGTACCAACACTCTTATATGGGTGTGAGGCTTGGGTGGTAAATGCAGCAGTGAGGAGACGGTTGGAGGCAGTGGAGATGTCCTGTTTAAGGGCAATGTGTGGTGTAAATATTATGCAGAAAATTCGGAGTGTGGAAATTAGGAAAAGGTGTGGAGTTAATAAAAGTATTAGTCAGAGGGCAAAAGAGGGATTGTTGAGGTGGTTTGGTCATTTAGAGAGAATGGATCAAAGTAGAATGACATGGAAAGCATATAAATCTATAGGAGAAGGAAGGCGGGGTAGGGGTCGTCCTCGAAAGGGTTGGAGAGAGGGGGTAAAGGAGGTTTTGTGGGCAAGGGGCTTGGACTTCCAGCAAGCGTGCGTGAGCGTGTTAGATAGGAGTGAACGGAGACGAATGGTACTTGGGACATGACGATCTGTTGGAGTGTGAGCAGGGTAATATTTAGTGAAGGGATTCAGGGAAACCGGTTATTTTCATATAGTCGGACTTGAGTCCTGGAAATGGGAAGTACAATGCCTGCACTTTAAAGGAGGGGTTTGGGATATTGGCAGTTTAGAGGGATATGTTGTGTATCTTTATATGTGTATGCTTCTAAACTGTTGTATTCTGAGCACCTCTGCAAAAACAGTGATAATGTGCGAGTGTGGTGAAAGTGTTGAATGATGAAAGTATTTTCTTTTTGGGGATTTTCTTTCTTTTTTGGGTCACCCTGCCTCGGTGGGAGACGGCCGACTTGAAAAAAAAAAAATAAAAAAATAAACAGTTTATTATTTCTTTACATTCTGTAGTATATTATGATTTATTATGTGTTTATATATGATATTTTCAGTGTTTTCCTTAGAAAAATAGTGATCTATTGCAGTTAGCCTCAAAAATACTCTGTTTTCTCTTACAATAAGAGCACGGGAAGCTACTCTCAGTATATACACACAGGAAATGGAGGACATATTCACTGCTGCCTCTGCCACTGTATTATGGCCTATTTTATTAATTCTAGAGTATATATCATGTTTCTGTGTTAATTATATTGTTTATTATGTCATATTAGATGAATTGTGATATACAAATAAGCCGTATAGTTGATAATAGTGTTATATTCAAGTATTTTTATCTTGGCTCTCCCGAGTTCAGGAACAGATTAATGGCTTTTCAATTAATTTAAAAGAGGAAAATTAATTTGATATACGAGTAAATTGAGTTACGAGCTTGCTCCTGGAACGGATTAAACTCGTAAGTCAAGGTTCCACTGTATTCTGAGAAGCTGTTGAAAATATATGAAATGGAGAAAGAAACTTCATGCTTAAGATAAGGAGGAAATGATCAGTCAAGTAAGGGAATAGGCAGAAGCAAGTGGCAATAAATAGGCTAAAAGAGAATAAAAGTTGTAGGGATAAATGAGATTAGAAGTGAAATACTGAAAGGTTAGTGAATTTGTTCAACAAACATATAAATAAATATAAGAATTATAGAGAAATAAGTACACTGAGTATACCCGATAGAGTTTGGCAGAGTAGTCCCATTGTGATGGGAAAATGGTAAGGTATAAATGTAGAGAAACAATAGTTATTTAGAAAAGAAATGGAATATATGGCATAACTCTTTCCATTTTTCATTATGAAAAAACAGCTATTTGTTGTATTTATGGATTGGGAAAGAGATGATAGGGTGGGCAGAAAAAACAATGTGGCTGGTGTTGCCACTGTATGGAATAGGTGGAAGGTTGTGGAAATCTGAAGAAATAAAAAAAAAAAAAACCTTATGAAAGGGAAAGAATATTTTCCAATAAAATTTGTGAGTGCTATTGAGAGAAAAGCAGTGTAGTTTAGAAGGTAAAACAGATAGGCTGTAAGCCTAGTATGTACTTTATTAAAATCTTTTTTTTTTTCCCGACATACCAGCTATCTCCCACTGAGGCAGGGTGACCCAAAAAAGAAGAAACAGAAGATTTTCTTCTTTTTACATTTAGTTATTTATACAGAGTTACTGGCTCCTTGCTCCTGGCATTTTAGTGGCCTTTTATAACACGCATGGCTTTAGTGAATGTTTTCAGATACTTGGGAGCTGACGTGTCAGCGGATGGATTTATGAAGGATGAGGTTAATCATAGAATTGATGAAGGAAAAGAGGTGAGTGGTGCGTTGAGGTATATGTGGAGTCAAAAAACGTTATCTATGGAGGCAAAGAAGGGAATGTATGAAAGTATAGTAGAACCAACACTCTTATATGGGTGTGAAGCTTGGGTGGTAAATGCAGCAGCGAGGAGACGGTTGGAGGCAGTGGAGAAGTCCTGTCTAAGGGCAATGTGTGGTGTAAATATTATGCAGAAAATTCGGAGTGTGGAAATTAGGAAAAGGTGTGGAGTTAATAAAAGTATTAGTCAGAGGGCAGAAGAGGGGTTGTTGAGGTGGTTTGATCATTTAGAGAGAAGGGATCAAAGTAGAATGACATGGAAAGCATATAAATCTATAGGGGAAAGAAGGCGGGGTAGGGGTCGTCCTCGAAAGGGTTGGAGAGAGGGGGTAAAGAAGGTTTTGTGGGCGAGGGGCTTGGACTTCCAGTATTCTGAGCACCTCTGCAAAAACAGTGATAATGTGTGAGTGTGGTGAAAGTGTTGAATGATGATGAAAGTATTTTCTTTTTGGGGAATTTCTTTCTTTTTTGGGTCACCCTGCCTCGGTGAGAGACAGCCGACTTGTTGAAAAAAAAAATGGCATTATTAAAACCTACATACAAAAAAATATGTTAGAAAGCAGAAATCAGTACTACCACAGAAAACCTGTTACTTTAACATACATTATATTTCTGTATTGAAAAAATAAATCAGAAGAATTGTATAGAACCGAGAACTTTACCTGTACAGTCTTTCTCCATGTAATTTGAAGTGAGAACTAATCTTCTCCACAGTTATTGAAACATCTGTGCAATGTGGGCAAGGAAATGATGTAATATCTGCATGAAGAGTACGGATGTGATATTTTAGCATCATATCATCACAAGAGAGATACTGGCATCCTTCAATCCCACAGGAATGAAGCCTTTCTTCTGGAACAAACTTTGGTAACTTCTGATATTCTTCAGGTGGTATGGGATTCTTGGTTCGTAAATCCGTATCTTCTTTTTTCTTTTTGCACTCGAAACTGCTGCCTGCTAGATTCATCATTTTGTCAAACATTAGCTCTTTGCGGTCTAAACACGGCACAGGATTTACAGGCTGTTTTACTGGAATGGGACTGTTGTTACCATTTGTTATGTACAATTTCTCGGGTATGCCATCCGGATGTTTTTCATGAAGCTGGATGTGTTTAATTAAGTTCAATCTAACTTTGGATGAAAACTGGCAATAATAACATTTTAAGTCATGGTATGAAACATGTGAACGTGGAATGCGATGAATATCTTCAATAGCATATTCATTTTTCCTTTTTCTATGCCCTTCTCTAATTAGTGGGACAGCATCTTTAGGATACACTACAAACTCTTGAGTTTCTGGATCTCTGTTTTTGGGATCTTTTAACAGCTGCTTAAATCCAGAGCACCGGTGAATCTGTTTCATATGGTTTTTAAAGTAATGTACCATTGTTGCTCGATAATCACAACTTGTTACCCCACAATAATATCTCTTTGGTCCATGAACTCGAAGATGCTCAAAGAGGGTGCTCAAGTGTCGGCACTGTTTACCACAGTGATAGCACTTGAGAATAGTGGAATCCTGTGCAAGGTCACAAACCTGAAGGTGTTCCCTCAGCTCCACTTGAGATATGCTGGTATACTCACAACCTTCATTTCCACAGCGATACAAAGCATGACCACTTAAATCTGTTTTCTCTGTTGTCTGGGAGGAAGAACTGTCCTCACCTCCCAGGCTTTGGCTTCGAAAACTACTGTTCCCATCTTCATCCCCTAATAAGGAAAAGAAATATACATTGTGATTAATGAAAGAAAAATATTTTTTTAGTTATTATTGAATTATAAGAAAATCTATGATTAAAGGGAAGTTTGGGAATTACATATGGTGTTATTCAGAGGGCAGAAGATTGGCTGTTGATATGATTTTCAGTTAGAGAGGATGGAACAGAATAGGATGACTAAGATGGTGTATAAATCCAGAATGGAAGAGGGATAGAATGGAATGAAGGAGGTTTAAAGTGGCAGAGGGTTGAACACAAAGTATGATTGAATCTGGTAACAGAATGGGGAAAGAATGATTGATTTAAAGTAATTTCTGACTGAATTACTGCATTGATCATAAGAGCAGATTAGTGCTTGTAAGTACAGTAGACCATTGATTAACATGTGATCCTTTATCATGTTTTCTCCATTACACTAATTACACTATTGCAAGATTGCGGCATATTTTCAACTAACATTCCGTAAAATCTGACTAACGCAATGTCACTTCTGGGGAAAAAATTTGGAGCACCATGAGCTGGACTGCAGGATTTTTCACCTCCATCTAGTGGGCTTGTGGGCAGCCTAACTATGGGTCAGTCCACTGTCCTTGTGAGGGAAACCTAGCTTCCTTCCCCATCCCACCTCTCATCAGTCCGTATATACGACTCTCAGATCTTTGTTTGTGATTAAATTAGTTGATTCCTGCATACCAGTCAATATATGCAGTGTTTTAATATCAGTAGGTCACAATGACATTTTTTGGATTATCCTAGCTAATTTACACTATGTATGATAATTGTACTTATGTGTACCTATGCCTAAATAAACTTACTGTCCTCAAATGTAAGCTTGCTGGAGACACTGTTTATATACAAATTGGGAGGGCAGACATGAACTGCACCTGTCCATGTAAGTGACCTTCCCAGTGTTTATTTACCCTCTGCTTATCTTTTTTTGCACAATAAAGGTTAAAAGATGAAAGGAACCTGAAGGATTCTTTCAGGTATAAAAGAGTAAGATTAGGAACAAGATAGGCCCACTCAAAAGTCACTCGGGTTAGCTCACTGAGAGTGATAAGGAAATGTGTAGAATTTTTAACACTTGCTTCCTTTCAGTTTTTACAAAAAGATACTAGCAATATTCCAGAAATAATAAATTATGTAGAACAGGACAAAAGTAAAACCTAACAAACCCCAGGCCCTGATGAACTGTATGCAAGGGTTCTAAAGGAATGTAGAGGAGCTTTGCAAACCTTTGGCTAATCTTTTCAACATATCACTACAAACTGGCATAGTGCCAGATAAGTGGAAAATGACAAATGTGATACCTATTTTCAAAGCAGGTGACAGGTCCTTAGCTTTGAACTATACACCAATAAGCCTAACCTCCATAGGGGAAATTTATGTAATCAATAATTGCCAAGGCAATTTGTAGCCATCTTGAAAAGTATAAATTAATCAATGAATCTCAGCATGGTTTTACAAAAGGGCATTCCTGCCTTACAAATTTATTAACTTTTTTCACTAAGGTATTTGAGGAGGTAGATCATGGTAATGAACATGATATTGTGTATATGGACTTCAGTAAGGCTTTTGATAGAGTCCCATATCAGAGACTACTGAGGAAAATTAAGGCACATGGAATAGGAGAATTTTTTTTCCTGGATAGAGGAATGGTTGACAAAGAGGCAGCAGAGAGTTTGCATAAATGGGGAGAAATCAGAGTGGGGAAGCATCATGAGTGGTATTCCACAGGGGTCAGTGTTGGGCCCCTTGTTGTTCACAATCTACATAAACGACATAGATGAGGGAATAAATAGCGAAATTAGCAAGATTGCGAACGACACCAACATAGGCCAGCGAATTCATTCTGACAAGGACATTAGAACACTCCAAAATGAATATAAATGCTCTGGAAAATGTACAAAGGAGGATGACAAAGTTGATCCCATGTATCAGAAATCTTTCCTATGAGGACAGACTGAGAGCCCTGAATCTGCACTCTAGAATGGCACAGAGTTAGGGGGGATATGATTGAGGTGTATAAATGGAAGACAGGAATAAATAAAGGGGATTTAAATAGCATGCTAAAAATATCTAACATAGACAGGACTCGCAGCAATGGCTTTAAGTTGGAAAAATTCAGATTCAGGAAGGATATAGGAAAGCACTGGTTTGGTAATAGAGTTGTGGATGAGTGGAACAAGCTCCTGAATACAGTTATAGAGGCTAAAACATTGTGTAGTTTTAAAGATAGGTTAGATAAATGCATGAGTGGGTGCGGGTGGGTGTGAGTTGGACCTGACTAGCTTGTGCTACTATGTCAGATGCAGTGCTCCTTCCTTAAGTGACTGTGACCTGACCTGACTAAGTTGGGGCATTGGCTTAAGCCAGTAGGAGACTTGGACCTGCTTCGCATGGGCTAGTAGGCCTGCTGCAGTGTTCCTTCTTTCTTATGTTCTTATGTTAATGTGCATACAGTACCTACTTCACATATATTTGTGCATCAGTTTAGTTGGTACACTTGTATATTATTTGTTTTAGGATATGTGCGAGAATTTGTTGTTGTAGTAGGGGTTAAGGCTGTGAGCATCCCACCCTTCCTTATATTGGTATTTTTATTACTGAAAATGAAGGGGAAATCACTTTTTTTTCCTTTAACCCTTTCAGGGTCCGTGTCATAGATCTATGGCTTTATGTTCAGGGTCCAAACCATAGATCTACGCAATGAGCTCAGCTCACTCTGATAAGCTGTGAGCAGTAAATTTGGGCTTAGATATGAGGGAATACATCCATGTGGTATGTGTGCACCACATAAAACAAATCCTGCAGCACACAGTGCATAATGAGAGAAAAAACAGACCGTAATTTTCGATTAAAACAGCAACTTTGCAGTGTTTTTTCATATGTTTTTCATAGTTCTATTTGCAATTTCTTGGTCTCATTTGATAGAATGGCAGGCATTTTACAGAAATAGAGATGACTTTGATTGGTTTTAGTACTGAAAATGGCTTGAAACTGAGCTCAAAGTAGCGGAAATGTTAAATTTTTGCCGATGTTCAAGAGTAAACAAATGACCTCGCATTTGTAATACAAGCCAGCTGGTGGGTCTAATATACGTTCACAAATGTGCTAATATTATTTATACAATTATTACAATATTGCATGACAGTAAATCTTCTATTTTTTGGTTTGAATAAAAATTCATTATGTGAATTAAAAATCAAAATGGAATTCATTTGTAAAGCCTGAAAACGAAACTAATGAACAGAGGAAATGTTAGTTTAGTGCCAGGAATGCCTGCATTGTTTATTCTGGACCCTATTTTGAAACTGGAATATTTTGAACTTTGTACTAAATTGGCCAAATTACCAATTTCCAATCACTTTATTTTGTAGTTGAAACAGTTGAGTTGGCGATTTCTTGTGCTCAGTCAATATAATAGAAGTAATACTAGTGAAATAGCTAAGAATTTGGTCGACTGGAGTAAGGTAATTGGCCTAAAATGGGAATCAAAGTCGGCAAAAGTCGCCGATGTGTAAATATCGCTGACACATCAAAATTTGCAAGAGCATAATTTCGTCAATTTTCCACCAAATTTCATACTTTTTGTTTTATTAGCTTCAGAAAAAGATTCTATACCATTTCATAAGAAAAAAATAACAAAATTATTTTTTGAAAATTCTTGGACACTGGTGTGCACTTTGAAATTTGGCCTCTAGACCCTGAAAGGGTTAATGTAATAAATTTATTATTATTTTTTCAAGTGACCTAAAAAGAAAAAACTAAAGTTTTTCTTTTAAATTTAGTAATTTATACAGGAGGAGTTACTAGTCCCTTGTTCCTGGCATTTTAGTCGCCTCTTAAGCCATGCATGGCTAAGGAGGAAGAACTCTTTTCTACTTCCTCATGGGGATAAGAGGAAATAAATTTATGTATTTGAAATAAATAGTATATCCTCCATGGGGTAGTGGAACAGAATTCTTCCTCCGTAAGCCATGCGTGTTGTAAGAGGTGACTAAAATGCCGGGAGCAAGGGGTTAGTAACCCCTTCTCATGTATACATTACTAAATTTATAAGAATATAAGAAAGAAGGAACACTGTAGCAGGCCCAATGGCCCATGTGAGGTAGGTCCAATTCTCCTACTGGCTTTAGCCAATACCCTAACCTTGTCAGGTCAGGTCACATTCACTTAAGGAGCACGGCATCTGACCTAGTAGCACAAGCTAGTCAGGTCCAATGCACACCCACTCATGTATTTGTCTAACCTATTTTTAAAACTACACAGCGTCTTAGCTTCTATGATGGTACTCGGGAGTTTGTTCCACTCATCCACAACTCTATTACCAAACCAGTGCTTTCCTATATCATTCCTGGATCTGAATTTTTCCAACTTAAAGCCATTGCTGCGAGTATTGTCTAGGCTAGATATTTTTAGCATGCTATTTACATCCCCTTTATTTATTCCTGTTTTCCATATATACACCTCAATCATATCCCCCCTAATTCTACGCTTTTCTAGAGAGTGCAGATTCAGGGCCCTCAGTCTATCCTCATTCAGAAGATTTCTGATACATGCTGTATTCTCGTTTTCTTAGGCTCATTTGATAGAATGGAAGATATATTACAAAAATAGAGATGATTTTGAATGGTTTAAGGACAAAAACTACCTTGAAATTGAGCTCAAAGTAGCAGAAATGTTTGATTTTGCCTACATTCAATAGTAAACAAATCACATCATGCATCCAATACACGTCAACTGGTGGGTCAAAATGCACTGATAGTATACCATTTTTACAATAATGCAGTAGTCTCCATAACAGTAAATATTCTATTTTTTTGTGTGAATAAACATTCAAAATGGAAAGCAAGCGTAATATAAGAGGGGCCTGGATATGTGACTAATGAACAGAGAAAATGTTATTTTAGTGCTAGGAATGTCTGTATTGTTAATTCTGGACCCTGTTTTGAAATTGGCCTTATCTGAATTGTGTATGAAATTGACCAAATTACCAATTTCTCATCATTTTGTTGGGTAGTTGAAATCAGTAAATAGGCGGTGTCTTGTACTCAATCGATAGAACAAATGGAGTTCTAGCAAAATAGCTATGAGTTTGGTTGACCGGAACAATGGAATTGGCTGAAAATAGGGCTCAAATTGGGCGAAATCACCGATGCGTAAATATCGCCGAGACCACTAAATTCGTGAGAGCATAATTCCATAAGTTTTCCATCAAGTTTTCTTTTTTTGGTGTCATTGCCATTGGGAAAAGATTCTCTATCATTTAATAAGAATTTTTTTTTTGGAAAATTCTTCGAAACTGAGAGCAAGTTTGTGAGCAAGGGTCTCAACAGCTTATGCGGGCTGGGTCATGTGATCCAACCTCATGTCAGGTTAGCAGACTCAGAGTCAAGTAGTCTGCTCCATGGTCCAGCCCTGTGTACAGAGACTATATCTTTCCTCTCATTGCTTGGTTAAGTTTCACAATTCTTTGAGAATCAGAGTTCCGGGTGACTCTAAGTTTACTCGGTGTATTGTTGGAGAACTGCGTTATTCTTAGTCTCATTCAATTGTGTAGTCTTTGGACGTATGTATACGTTTTTCAGACATTGGTCGTTTGTCTATTTTCCTCCATTATAGGAGACAGATCTTCTCACTGTGCATAACTATGTTTAGACGTAGTTGGCCGTATTAGTGTCTAGCCACTATTTGACTTTCTACATTAAAGTTTTTAGCAATGGTCATTATTCCATATCATTATTCCTGACTTAGAAGAGATTTTTTTTTTATTAACACACCGGCCAATTCCCACCAAGGCAGGGTGGCCCGAAAAAGAAAAACTTTCACCATCATTCACTCCATCACTGTCTTGCCAGAAGGGTGCTTTACACTACAGTTTATAAAACTGCAACATTAATGCCCCTCCTTCAGTGTCCAGGACTCAAGTCCGGCCTGCCGGTTTCCCTGAATCCCTTCATAAATGTTACTTTGTTCACACTCCAACAGCACGTCAAGTATTAAAATCCATTTGTCTCCATTCACTCCTATCAAACACGCTCACGCATGCCCGCTGGAAGTCCAAGCCCCTCGCACACAAAACCTCCTTTACCCCCTCCCTCCAACCTTTCTTAAGCCGACCCCTACCCCGCCTTCCTTCCACTACAGACTGATACACTCTTGAAGTCATTCTGTTTTGCTCCAATCAAACAATATCTTGGTTTGAACTGGAGATTAAGGAACATTATTTGAAATCTCTTATGATCTGTCAATATGTGTGTCATATGATACTTCTACTGAAACTGCATTAATAACTTATATGTAAATTTATTATCGTGACTTAAAGAATTATATATAGTCAAACAACTGTGCCTACAATATTAAGGTACATGAAATACTTTGTAGTATTTAATTTATAAAGAGAAGAACAGTGTGTTGTGATTAAACACTTTATAATTAAAGATCATATATTTTTCTGTTGGACTTTGTTTCCTAGTGAAAATTACATCATACACAAATAACCAGTACATAGAAGAGAGGAGCTTACGATGACGTTTCGGTCCAACTTGGACCATTTACAAAGTCGTCGTAAGCTCCTCTCTTCTATGTGCGGGTTATTTGTGTATTGTTATAGTCACTATATTGTGCCTTTTTGTTATTTATGTAAAATTACATCATCACTAGGATTAATGCTGTTCCAATACCTCATTGCTAGTTAGGGGCAATCTAGTTGCAGGCTAACTACTAATGGAGCTTCTTCATAGAACTCCAAGAAATAATATAAACCTTTTTCAAATTCCTTACTTGCAACAATACGAAGGTACTGGTTTGGTAATAGAGTTGTGAATGAGTGGAACAAACTGCTGAGTACCATCATAGAAGCTAAGACGTTATGTAGTTTTAAAAATAGTTTGAATAAATACACGAGTGGGTGTGATTTGGACCTGACTAGCTTGTGCTAGTAGGTCTGATGCTGTGCTCCTTCCTTAAGTGGATGTGACCTGACCTGACTAGCTTGGGTCATCGGCTTAAGCCGGTAGGAGACTTGGACATGCCTTGCATGGGCCAGTAGACCTGCTGCAGTGTTTGGCCATCAGTAATCCGGTTCCATCAGTAATCCAGCACTAATTTCGGCTACCCTAACTTCAAATTTCCGGGGTTGCCACACCAACCTGCCGATAAATGCTGCATAAGTCTTTCCAATTTCTTTTTCTCCATTTAATGTTATAACCTTCTCACTTTTAGCCCTAGCCATAGTTCCAACAAATAAAAGAAATGCTTCTCATTGTGTAGAGCACATACACCATGCATTGTCCATAAAAGATAAGGTGGCTTTGACGCCACTGTTGGTCACTATGAGGTCAGCTCACTCAGGTAAGCTGTGACCAGTAAATTTGGGCCTATATATGAGAATAGGTTTGTGGTAAGTGTGCATTATATAAAAAAAAAAAATCAGGCAGTACGCAATGCATAATGAGAAAAAAGTGAAAATTTTATGGTCGTAGTATTCACGTTTTTTGGTCACATGTGATAAAATGGAAGATATACTACAGAAATAGATACAATTTTGATTGGTTTCACAACGAAAAATACAGGGGAACCTTGGTTTTCGTCATTAATTCATTCCAGAAAGTCTGACAAAAACCGAATTCGACAAAAACTGAAGCAATATTTCCCATAAGAAATAATGTAAATCCAATTAACCAGTTCCAGACACCCAAAAGTATTAACAAAAATTATATTTTATAGAGAATAACTATAGTTTTACATACAGAAAACAATGAGAAATAAATATAAAGGACTAATGAAATGGATAAATGAACATTTAATATCATTTTTACCTTTACTGAAGACTCTTGATGGCATATGGAAGATGCAAAGAGGGGAGAGGGAGGAGGAGAGGTTATTGGTTGGAAGGGGAATCCCCTTCCATAAGGACTTCAGGCATCAAGTCCCTATCGACAGCTACTTCCCTTTTTTGTCTTTTACTGGCACTAGACCCCTGTCGCACAAAAAATCTGTCCAGAGAGGTCTGTTTCTGGCGTCTCTTTAAGATTTGCCTAAAACGGGACAAGGCATTGTCATTGAACATATTGCAGACACGGCTTGCAACAGCTTTGTCAGGGTGATATTTCTTAACAGAACTTTGCAACTCACTCCACTTTGCACACATGTCCTTAATCACTGGAGAAGGCACTTTCTCCCCTCTTTCTTCCTCCTCCTCTGAAGCAATTTCCACAGCTGTAATCTGTTGCTGTTCCAGTTGAAGGTGTTGCAGCTCTTCAGTGGTTAGCTTTTCCCTGTGGTCATCCTCCAAATCTTCCACATCCTGGCCACTTGCATCCAACCCCGTACTTTGCTATGAGTTCTTTCTTGAATTCTATTGTGTTTCTCGCCTTCTTTATCAAAGAGCTGGCACTCGGAACTTTCTTTGGCCCCATGGTGGCTTATTTAGCAGTCACACTCAATAAACAAGCAGAAAAAACAATGGATTACAGTGGACCCGCGACCAGCGATGGCATCGATTAACGATAAATCAGACTAGCGATACATTTTAACGCAAAAATTTTGCCTCAACTAACGCTTAAAAACCCGACCAGCGCTATTCGTTCTGTACCATACACGTTCACTTTGGCCTGAGAGCGCCTCACTTGTCCCTTGGGTGCCAGTGTTTACAAGCCAGCCAGCCACCGCAGTCGCTTCCAAACATACAACAACTGGAACATTTCATATTATCACAGCCTTTGTAGTGATTGCACCTGCAAAATAAGTCACCATGGGCCCCAAGAAAGCTTTTAGTGCCAACCCTACAGCAAAAAGGGTGAGAATTACTATGGAGATGAAGAAAGAGATCATTGCTAAATATGAAAGTGGAGTGCGTGTCTCTGAGCTGGTCAGGTTGTATAATAAACCCCAATCAACCATCGCTACTATTGTGGGCAACAAAACGGCAATCAAGGAAGCTGTTCTTGCCAAAGGTGCAACTATGTTTTCGAAACTGAGATCGCAAGTGACAGAAGATGTTGAAAGACTGTTATTGGTGTGGATAAATGAGAAACAGATAGAAGGAGACAGCATCTCTCAAGCGATCATATGTGAAAAGGCTAGGAAGTTGCATGACGATTTAATTAAAAAATGCCAGCAACTAGTGATGTGAGTGAATTTAAGGCCAGCAAAGGTTGGTTTGAGAGATTTAAGAAGCGTAGTGGCATTCATAGTGTGATAAGGCATGGTGAGGCTGCCAGTTCGGACCACAAAGCGGCTGAAAAATATGTGCAGGAATTCAAGGAGTACATAGACAGTGAAGGACTGAAACCTGAACAAGTGTTTAATTGTGACGAAACAGGCCTGTTTTGGAAGAAAATGCCAAGCAGGACGTACATTACTCAGGAGGAAAAGGCACTCCCAGGACATAAGCCTATGAAAGACAGGCTTACTCTGTTGATGTGTGCCAATGCTAGTGGTGATTGCAAAGTGAAGCCTTTATTGGTGTATCACTCTGAAGCTCCCAGAGTGTTCAGGAAAAACAATGTCCTCAAGGCTAATTTGTGTGCTGTGGAGGGCAAACAGTAAGGCATGGGTCACTAGGGACTTTTTCTATGACTGGTTACACCATGCATTTGCCCCCAATGTGAAAAATTACCTAATTGAAAAGAAATTAGACCTTAAGTGCCTCCTGGTATTAGACAATGCTCCTGGTCATCCTTCAGACTTGGCAGAGCGACTTTCTAGGGACATGAGCTTCATTAAGGTGAAGTTTTTGCCTTCTAATACCACTCCTCTCCTGCAGCCCATGGATCAGCAGGTTATTTCCAACTTCAAGAAACTGTACACAAAAGTTATGTTTGAAAGGTGCTTTGTAGTGACCTCAGAAACTCAACTGGCTCTAAGAGAGTTTTGGAAAGATCATTTTATCATCCTCAATTGTGTAAACATTATAGGTAAGGCTTGGGAGGAAGTGACTAAGAGGACATTGAACTCTGCTTGGAAAAAACTGTGGCCAGAATGTGTAGACAAAAGGGATTTTGAAGGGTTTGAGGCTAACCCTGAGAATCCTATGCAAGTTGAGGAATCCATTGTGGCATTGGGGAAGTCCTTGGGGTTGGAGGTTAGTGGGGAGGATGTGGAAGAGTTGGTGGTGGAGGACAGTGAAGAACTAACCACTGATGAGCTGCTAGATCATCTTGAACAGCAAGAGGGCAGACCTGAGGAAACTGCTTCGGAGGAGGGGAGAGAGAAATTGAAGAAGTTGCCTACTTCTAAGATAAAGGAAATGTGTGCAAAGTGGCTTGAAGTGCAAACCTTTTTTGATGAAAATCACCCTGACAGCTACTGCAAGCCATGTTGGCAACCTGTACACTGACAATGTTGTGAACCACTTTAGGAAAGTCATAAAGGAATGAGAGGTACAGGTATCTATGGACAGATATGTTGTGCGACAGAAGTCCAGTGACTCTGAAGCTGGTCCTAGTGGCATTAAAAGAACAAGGGAAGTAACCCCAGAAAAAGACTTGCTGCCTCAAGTGCTAATGGAAGGGGATTCCCCTTCTAAACACTAACACCTCTCCCCTCCTCCTATCCCATCAATCATCACCAGATCTTCAATAAAGTTAAGTGTCATGTAACTGTGCATGTAATCTTCAGTTTGTGTGTATTAAAATTAATATTTCATGTGGTAAAATTTTTTTTTTCAATACTTTTGGGTGTCTTGCACGGATTAATTTCATTTCCATTATTTCTTATGGGGAAAATTAACTTGACTAACGATAATTTTGACTAACGATGAGCTCTCAGGAAAGGATTAATATCGCTGGTTGAGGGTCCACTGTATTATGAAATGTTTCGGATGAACATGCGAGGTAATACTCACTTGACGAGAAACAAAGCCCGACTGACAGAGAACGCATGGGATGCTTTGTGTGGGCGCAGGCAGGCAGATACGTTCGGTATGGCAGACTAACAAAAACCGAGGTGATGAACGAAAACTGGGACAAAATTTTGACGAAAAAAGTCATTGAAAACCAAATTCGACGAAAACCAAAGAAAACGAAAAACAAGGTTTCACTGTACCTTGAAACTGAGCTCAAAGTAACAGAAATATTTGATTTTTACCGATGTTCAAGAGTAAACAAATGTCACCATCCCACATGTGCCCAACTGGCCGGTCTAATACGCAGTCATTATTTATACAATTTACTATAATAATGCAGTAGTCTGCCTAACAGTAACTCTTCTATTATTTGTGTGAATAAAAACTCAAAATGGAAAGCAAGCGTAATAAAAGAGGGGCCTGGATCAGTGCACACAGTATAAAAAAATCCTGCAGCATGCAGTGCATAATGAGAAAACAAAAACTTCGTGTTTTTTATTTAAAACAATGACTTTGCAGTGTATTTTTGTATGGTATTTATGGTTGTATTCTTGTTTTCTTGGTCTCATTTTGAAAGAATGGAAGATATATTACAGAAGTTGAGATGATTTTGATTGGCTTCACAATGAAACGTACCTTGAAACTGAGCTCAAAATAGCAGAAATGTTTGATTTTTGCTGATGTTCAAGAGTAAACAAATCACGCCAAGCATCCAATACATGTCAACAGGCGAGTCTAATATTCATTCACAAGTACGCTGATATTATTTATACCATTTTTACAATAATGCAGTAGTCTGCATAACAGTAACTCTTCTATTTTTTGTGAGAATAAAAATTCAAAATGGAAAGCAAGTGTAATTTAAGAAGGGCCTGGAGATGTGACTAATGAACAGAGAAAATGTTATTTTTGTGCCAGGAATGTCTGTCTTGTTTATTCTGGACCCTAGTTTGAAACTGGCATCTTGAAATTTGTGTGAAATTGGCCAAACTGCCAATTTCTGACCACTTTATTGGGTAGTTGAAATCAGTAAATGGGCAGTTTCTTGTACCCAATCTATAGAACATTGGAATTTGCCGAAAATAGGGCTCAAAGTGGGTGAAATCGCCAATGAGCAAACATCGTTGAAACCGTTAACTTCGTGAGAGCATAATTCTTTAAGTTTTCCATCAAATTTCATACTTTTGGTGCCATTACCATTGGGAAAAGATTCTCTATCTTCTCATAAGAAAAAAAATAATGGGGGAGGGGGGGGGGCTCGATCCTGAATATGATATTGTGTACATGGACCCTTAATCCTGGACTCCCCAGTGGGAGTCCAGGATCAAGGGTCTCAACCCTCAAAGGGTTAAAATAGGTATATGGGCGGTTTCTTGTACTCAATCGGCAAAAATAGAAGGAATACTAGCAAAATAGCTACGAGTCTGGTTGACCGGAACAATAGAATGGGCCCAAAATAGGGTGTAAAGTGGGTAAAATCGCCGATGCGTAAATATCACCATTGGGTTAAGTGTATTCTAACATAACTACTCTGTAATCCGGCACCCTACAGGTCCCAATGATGCCGGATTAGTGATGATCAACATATACCAGCAACCATAATATATGGTAAGAAATATTGTATCTAACATTTGTAGCTTTAAAGGAATGCAGTCAACAAAATACATCACAACAATGAACTACAATTACATTACCATTTTTATTTTTTTTACAATATGGAGGCCTAAGCAACAAAAAAAGTTTGTTTGCCATTTTTGGGGGTCCAAGGAACATAACACCATTTTTCCCATAAGTTCTTTGTGTTAATTGACAGTCTACTGTAATGAATTAGTTCCAAAGTGTGAAACGTAAAACGTCAAGCACTGTCAGTTAGGGTCTTACTGCATTAAAGAGTGGATTGATTGAGAGAATGACACAGTAGAAGCAGAAACCATACAGTGAGTCAAATGTAAATATGAATTTTCAGATGTAATTCAAAGCAGCAAACAAAAGGTTAGAGAGAGGGGCTCAAAACTTGGAGCTCAATTACAACAAATGTGAGTAGGTAATGACAAATAGGGAAAATAGGTAATTACATTAGCTTTGGTATGTGAAAATCAAAATTTAAATGTTCTAAGGTAATTATGCAGTCTCTATCCTAACCAATCATCATCTATGAAAGTACTTGTATGCAACTCCATGATGAAAATCAGAAGTTATTAAAAAAAGTGTTTATAATAATTATGAAAAAAAGTTCTTCAAAAGACATACAAATAAAAATTTGATTTTATAGTTACTTTTGAAAACTGACTTCCATCTGTGAGGATAGCTAAGAGTAACTCACCATGAGAATTTTTCCCAGAATCCTGCAACTTACAATCTAATTCTCGAGACAAACTTCTGGACATCCTTCTTCCTTCAGTATTTAAGGCAGCTGCCTGAAAAATATCACATTCATTTCTGTAACATTAAAATAATAATGAAAACATGATAAAAGTGATTTCTGATGCATAAACTCATGCTGCACATAGTTCTAGTCATATACCATTATCACTTTGAAACTGCTATCCAATAAGTAATACAAATTCATCAAGAATTAAGATTCTGCCCTACAACTGTTCGTCCCTTTTGATCAGTAAACTTCTCTTGAAATCTGAAGTTTACAACACACACAGAAAATAACAATGCAAAGTGTTCCCACTAATTGTGTGTCCTTTAGTGGGATGATAATAAGTAAATTACTGAAATAAATGCAGGTCTGAATGACTGAGTAGCTAAGTTCAATCTGAAATCAATCAACATTAAAGACTGTGCCATAGTATTATGGCATTGAGGTCACTGCCAGTGCCATAGTACTATGCCATGAGCTTAGTTCACTCAGATAAGTTGTGAGTAGTAAATTTGGACCTAGATATGAAAGAATGAGTCTAAGTGATAATGTGCACCATATAAAAAAATCCCGCAGCACACAATGTATAATAAAAAAAACTTCAACAGCATTTTTGGTTTAGAACAGCAAATTTGCAGTGTATTTTCATATGGTTTTTATGGTTGTATTCCTAGTTTCCTGGCCTCATTTAATAGAATGAAAGATATATTACAGACATAGAGATGATTTTTTTTATTGCTTTTAGGACTGAAAATAGCTTGAAATTGAGCTCAAAGTAGCAGAAATGTGGGTCTGTGTTCCCAAATGCACTGATATTATTTATACAATTATTACAATTTTGCATAACAGTAAATCTTCTATTTCTTGTGTGAATAAAAAATCAAAATGGAATTCATGTGGAAAGCCTGGGAACATAACTAATGAACAAAGGAAATGTTATTTTAGTGCCAGGGATGCCTGCACTGTTTGCTCTAAACCCTATTTTGAAATTTGTGTGAAATTGGCCAAATTACGAATTTCTGATCACTTTATTGGGTAGTTGAAATAGTTAAGTGGACGATTTCTTGTGGTCAATTGTTAAAATGGAAGACATACTAGTGAAATAGCTAAGAATTTGGTTGACCAGAACAATATAATTGGCCTAAAATAGCACTCAAATGTGGGCAAAATTGCTGATGCATAAATATTGCTGACACAGCAAAATTCACTAAGTGTAATTTCATAAATTTTCCATTAATTTTTGTACTTTTTTTTATTACCTTCAGAAAAAGATTCTCTACCATTTTATAAGAAAAAATAACAAATTTCTTTTTAAAATTTTTGTACATTGTTGACAAGTTTCAGATTGGGGATTTGAACAGAGAAAGGGTTAATGGATTTCAGAAATTTCAGACAAATGCTCTCATTATTGGACAAAATGGACAGAGTAAGCAATTCTGCATTTTGTCCATAGGAATAGTGTCCAACTGTCATCTGAAGTATTGGGCCAAGTCTGCTAACTCTGACATTTGTCTAGTACAGGCTTTAAAAGATTACATGAATAAACTGCCAGTAAGAAAGGGTGGTGTGACAGGGATGTATTTCATGACTATTTTTTTTTTTTACACATTTCGTCCATGAAGCACACAGTACCAGCTAGAGGTCCTTAAACCAGATCCTGAGGATGTCATTCTGCTGCCTGATAACACACCTCACTCTAGGGTTGAAAATTTAAGCAGCACAAATGATAAAATTAAAGCCATATTTCTATCCACTAATACCACTTCTCTGATCCAACCTATGAATTAGGAGGTTATGGCAGCCTGCAAGAGGCTGTACCAGTCTAGATACATAGATGAGGAGGATACAGAGCTGAAGAGAGACAGCAGAGGCCTGTTTATGTTGGAGAACATCAAAAAGTATAACTAATGTACATGTGTCTTACTCTTCCCCTGCGGTCACAAATAATGAGAACAAATAGATGAGAATGGAGGAAGTGAATGTGTCTAGATATTTGGGAGTGGATTTGTCAGCATATGGGTATATGAAAGATGAGGGGAACCATAGAACTGATGAAGGGAAAAAGGTGGGTAGTGCAATGAGGCATCTGTGGAGAAAAAGAACATTATCCATGGAGGCAAAGCAGGGAATGTATGAGAGTATAGTGGTACCAACACTCTTTTATGGGTGTGAAGCCATGTTACAGTGAGGAGAAGGCTGCAGGCAGTGGAGATGTGTTCTACAGGTACTCCTCACTTAGAGACACACTTCTTTACCGACAGCTTGCAGTTAAGACTGGCTCTCCAACCAGTCAGTATTGTGTGCCGTACGAGAAATTGGGTCATGGAAGTGGGTAGCACGGCATCTCATTATTATAATAAACAAGGGGGAAGCGCTAAACCTGTAGGATTATACAGAGCCTGTGGGGGGGATGTGGAGGGTATTCAGGATTAATTCAGGGAACCGGAGCACAGATCCAATTCCCTAGATGGGACACTGCATCTCAATCTCCTTCCTGTAGCCACTCAGTATACAGTGGAACCTCAAATATCGAACTTAATCCGTTCCAGGAGCTAGTTCTAAATTCGAAAAGTCTGAAAATCGAAGCAATATTTCCCATAAGAAATAATGGAACTACAATTAATCCGTTCTAGAAACCCAAAAACATTCACAAAAAAATACATTTTATAGAGATTAATTACAGTTTTACATACACACAACAAATACTATAGTGTTCAATTATGTATATAAATATAAAATAACATTTTTACTTACCTTCATTGAAGATTGGTGATGGCATCTGGAAGATAGGAAGGAGGAGAGAGGGAGTTGGGGTTAGTGTTTGGAAGGAGAATCCCCCTCCATGAGGACTTCATGTAAAGCCCTCTCTGGGGTTACTTCCCTTCTCTGTCTTTTAACCCGTAAACGGTCCAAGCAGATCTACGTTCACATGTGTAGTGCTACAAAAGTAGATCTAAAATTTTTTTACACATTTTCAAATATAACAAAAAAAAAAGTAGATCAGAGTTTTTTACACATTTTCAAATGTAGAAGAACAAAAAGATCTACTTTCTTTACATACTTTCAAATGTTGAAAAAATGTATATGTACATTTGGACCGTTTATGGGTTAATGCCACTAGGACCAGATTGAGTCACTCGAACCCTGTCTCACAAAATAACTGTCCACAGTCCTCTGTTTCTGGCACCTCTTTAACATTTCCTTAAAATGGGACATGGTTCTGTCATTGAACTAGTTCCAGGAGTTTTCTGTACCAGATCGGCATGCAACTTCCTTGCCTTTTCGCAAATAATCGTCTCTGAAACACTATCACCTGCCATCTCTTTATCCTTGATCCACACCAGCAACAACTTCTCAACCTCTTCAACTATTTGTGGTCTTTTTTTGGTTAGCACATTAACACCTTTTGCAACATCAGCTTCCTTGATTTGTTCTTTCTTTGCCAGGATAGAACCGATGGTTGACTTGCTTTTCCCATACATCCTGGCAAGCTCAACAAGTCTCACACCACTCTCATACTTCTGTAGTATTTCCTTCTTCACATCTATGGTGTTTCTCACTTTCTTTACCCATGGTAGCTTGTTTCACAGTCCCACAAGCACTAAACACAATGAAATAATCGTAAAATGTTTGAATGAGAGTGCAGGTTAGTGTTCACTCAAGCATCAACAAAGTCAGACTGGCTCACGGCGCCTGCACGGTGACGCAGACAGAGCGGGCTGGTGGACAGGTCCAGTACCCGGCAGTCCGAAAATAGGGGCACGTTCGATAATAGGGACAAAGTTGGTTCGAGAAAAGGGTTCTATTTTTGAAATGTTCGATAAGTGATACATTCGAAATTTGAAGTTCCACTGTACTAGCTTTGTACAAATTTCTACTTTATTGTGCACCCCATAGTACAAAAAAGAGAAGTGCAGCAGCACTTGGAAGAGAAAACACAAGAGGAAAATGGATGATATACGTAAGTAGTTCACTGTAAAGGGGTTAGCTGGAGTGTTCATCTGTATGTTTACATTCTCGGCATCTCTAGTGGCATCTAAGGGTAAGTGTTAGAAATGAATTAATTCAGTGAACAAGGAATGTCGATGGTAATAATAATAATAATTAACAATAATTATTAATTGTTGATCAAGTGTTTACACTGAAGCATATATGTGAACAGTATTAGATAAAGGTAGGGAAGTTTTCATTGCATTTCTGGATTTAAAAAAGGCATATGATAGAGTGGATAGGGGAGGCAATATGGCAGATGCTGCAGGTATATGGAATAGGTAGTAAGTTACTAAATGCTGTAAAGAGTTTTTATGAGGATAGTGAGGCTCAGGTTAGGGTGTGTAGAAGAGAGGGAGACTACTTCCCAGTAAAAGTAGGTCTTAGACAGGTATGTGTAATATCACCATGGTTGTTTAATATATTTACAGATGGGGTTGTCCTAGGTAGTAGGTTGGTAGACAGCAACTGCCCAGGGAGGTACTACCGTCCTGCCAAGTGAGTGTAAAACGGAAGCCTGTAATTGTTTTACATGATGGTAGGATTGCTGGTGTCATTTTTTCTGTAATTGTTTTACATGATGGTACAATTGCTGGTGTTATTTTTTCTGTCTCATAAACATGCAAGATTTCAGGTATGTCTTGCTACTTCTACTTACACTTAGGTCACACTTCACATACATGTACAAACATATATATAAACACCCATCTGGGTTTTCTTGTATTTTCTTTCTAGTTCTTGTTTATTTCCTCTTACCTCCATGGGGAAGTGGAACAGAATTCTTCCTCCGTAAGCCATGCATGTTGTAAGAGGCAACTAAAATGCCGGGAGCAAGGGGCTAGTAACCTCTTCTCTTGTATATATTACTAAATGTAAAAGGAGAAACTTTCGTTTTTCCTTTTGGGCCACCCCGCCTCAGTGGGATACGGCCGGTTTGTTGAAAGAAAGATGGGTTTGTAAAGGAAGTAAATGCTGGAATGTTGGGGAGAGGGGTGGGATTAAATTATGGGGAATCAATTACAAAATGGGAATTGACACAGTAGTAGGTTGGTAGACAGCAACCACCCAGGGAGGTACTACCGTCCTGCCAAGTGAGTGTAAAACGAAGCCTGTGATTGTTTTACATGATGGTAGGATTGCTGATGTCTTTTGTCTGTCTCATAAATATGCAAGATTACAGGCATGTCTTGCTACTTCTACTTACACTTAGGTCACACTACACATACATGTACACATTTATTTATACACACTCATCTGAGTTTTCTTTGATTTTATCTTAATAGTTCTTGGTCTTATTAATTTTCCTTTTATATCCATGGGGAAGTGGAATAAGAATCTTTCCTCCGTAAGCCATGCGTCTTGTAAAAGTCAACTAAAATGCCGGGAACAATGGGCTAGTAACCCCTTTTCCTGTAAAGATTACTAAAAAGAATAAGAAGAAGAAAATTGTCAAAGTGGGAAGTCTGAATGTGCGTGGATGTTGTGCAGATGATAAGAAAGAGATGATTGTGGATGTTATGAATGAGAAGAAGCTGGATGTCCTGGCTTTAAGTGAAACAAAGCTGAAGGGGGTGGGAGAGTTTCAGTGGAGAGGAATAAATGGGATTAGGTCAGGGGTTTCAAATAGAGTTAGAGCTAAAGAAGGAGTAGCAATAATGTTGAAGGATAAGCTATGGCAGGAAAAGAGGGACTATAAATGTATTAATTCAAGGATTATGTGGAGTAAAATAAAGATTGGATGTGAAAAGTGGGTTATAATAAGCGTGTATGCACCTGGAGAAGAGAGAAGTGTAGAGGAGAGAGAGAGATTTTGGGAAATGTTGAGTGAATGCGTGGGGAGTTTTGAATCAAGTGTGAGAGTAATGGTGGTTGGGGATTTCAATGCTAAAGTGGGTAAAAATGTTATGGAAGGAGTAGTAGGTAAATTTGGGGTGCCAGGGGTAAATGTAAATGGGGAGCCTTTAATTGAGCTATGTGTAGAAAGAAATTTGGTAATAAGTAATACATATTTTATGAAAAAGAGGATAAATAAATATACAAGGTATGATGTAGCACGTAATGAAAGTAGTTTATTAGATTATGTATTGGTGGATAAAAGGTTGATGGGTAGGCTCCAGGATGTACATGTTTATAGAGGGGCAACTGATATATCGGATCATTATTTAGTTGTAGCTACAGTTAGAGTAAGAGGTAGATGGGAAAAGAGGAAGGTGGCAACAACAAGTAAGAGGGAGGTGAAAGTGTTTAAACTAAGGGAGGAGGAAGTTCGGGTGAGATATAAGCGACTATTGGCAGAAAGGTGGGCTAGTGCAAAGATGAGTAGTGGGGGGGTTGAAGAGGGTTGGAATAGTTTTAAAAATGTAGTATTAGAATGTGGGGCAGAAGTTTGTGGTTATAGGAGGGTGGGGGCAGGAGGAAAGAGGAGTGATTGGTGGAATGATGAAGTAAAGGGTGTGATAAAAGAGAAAAAGGTAGCTTATGAGAGGTTTTTACAAAGCAGAAGTGTTATAAGAAGAGCAGAGTATATGGAGAGTAAAAGAAAGGTAAAGAGAGTGGTGAGAGAGTGCAAAAGGAGAGCAGATGATAGAGTGGGAGAGGCACTGTCAAGAAATTTTAATGAAAATAAGAAAAAATTTTGGAGTGAGTTAAACAAGTTAAGAAAGCCTAGGGAAAATATGGATTTGTCAGTTAAAAACAGAGTAGGGGAGTTAGTAGATGGGGAGATGGAGGTATTGGGTAGATGGCGAGAATATTTTGAGGAACTTTTAAATGTTAAGGAAGAAACAGAGGCAGTAATTTCATGCACTGGTCAGGGAGGTATACCATCTTTTAGGAGTGAAGAAGAGCAGAATGTAAGTGTGGGGGAGGTACGTGAGGCATTACGTAAAATGAAAGGGGGTAAAGCAGCTGGAACTGATGGGATCATGACAGAAATGTTAAAAGCAGGGGGGGATATAGTGTTGGAGTGGTTGGTACTTTTGTTTAATAAATGTATGAAAGAGGGGAAGGTACCTAGGGATTGGCAGAGAGCATGTATAGTCCCTTTATATAAAGGGAAAGGGGACAAAAGAGACTGTAAAAATTATAGAGGAATAAGCTTAATGAGTATACCAGGAAAAGTGTACGGTAGGGTTATAATTGAAAGAATTAGAGGTAAGACAGAATGTAGGATTGCGGATGAGCAAGGAGGTTTTAGAGTGGGTAGGGGATGTGTAGATCAGGTGTTTACATTGAAGCATATATGTGAACAGTATTTAGATAAAGATAGGGAAGTTTTTATTGCATTTATGGATTTAGAAAAGGCATATGATAGAGTGGATAGAGGAGCAATGTGGCAGATGTTGCAAGTATATGGAATAGGTGGTAAGTTATTAAATGCTGTAAAGAGTTTTTATGAGGATAGTGAGGCTCAGGTTAGGGTGTGTAGAAGAGAGGGAGACTACTTCCCGGTAAAAGTAGGTCTTAGACAGGGATGTGTAATGTCACCATGGTTGTTTAATATATTTATAGATGGGATTAAATTATGGGGAATCAAATTCAAAATGGGAATTGACACAGTTACTTTTTGCTGATGATACTGTGCTTATGGGAGATTCTAAAGAAAAATTGCAAAGGTTAGTGGATGAGTTTGGGAATGTGTGTAAAGGTAGAAAGTTGAAAGTGAACATAGAAAAGAGTAAGGTGATGAGGGTGTCAAATGATTTAGATAAAGAAAAATTGGATATCAAATTGGGGAGGAGGAGTATGGAAGAAGTGAATGTTTTCAGATACTTGGGAGTTGACGTGTCGGCGGATGGATTTATGAAGGATGAGGTTAATCATAGAATTGATGAGGGAAAAAGGGTGAGTGGTGCGTTGAGGTATATGTGGAGTCAAAAAACGTTATCTATGGAGGCAAAGAAAGGAATGTATTAAAGTATAGTAGTACCAACACTCTTATATGGGTGTGAAGTTTGGGTGGTAAATGCAGCAGCGAGGAGACGGTTGGAGGCAGTGGAGATGTCCTGTCTAAGGGCAATGTGTGGTGTAAATATTATGCAGAAAATTCGGAGTGTGGAAATTAGGAGAAGGTGTGGAGTTAATAAAAGTATTAGTCAGAGGGCAGAAGAGGGGTTGTTGAGGTGGTTTGGTCATTTAGAGAGAATGGATCAAAGTAGAATGACATGGAAAGCATATAAATCTATAGGGGAAGGAAGGCGGGGTAGGGGTCGTCCTCGAAAGGGTTGGAGAGAGGGGGTAAAGGAGGTTTTGTGGGTAAGAGGCTTGGACTTCCAGCAAGCGTGCGTGAGCGTGTTAGATAGGAGTGAATGGAGACGAATGGTACTTGGGACCTGACGATCTGTTGGAGTGTGAGCAGGGTAATATTTAGTGAAGGGATTCAGGGAAACCGGTTATTTTCATATAGTCGGACTTGAGTCCTGGAAATGGGAAGTACAATGCCTGCACTTTAAAGGAGGGGTTTGGGATATTGGCAGTTTGGAGGGATATGTTGTGTATCTTTATATGTGTATGCTTCTAGACTGTTGTATTCTGAGCACCTCTGCAAAAACAGTGATAATGTGCGAGTGTGGTGAAAGTGTTGAATGATGATGAAAGTATTTTCTTTTTGGGGATTTTCTTTCTTTCTTGGGTCACCCTGCCTCGGTGGGAGACGGCCGACTTGTTGAAAAAAAAAAAAAAAAATTTATTTGTCATTGTTTTCTGTATGTAAATCCATATTTAACCTTCAAAATAATTATTTTTTAATACTTTTGGCTGTCTGAAATGGATTAATTGGGTTTCCATTATTTCTTATGGGGAAAATAGATTCGCCAATCGTGAATTTCGCCAGTCGGCAGACTGGACCCCCACCATACGATGGCATCACCTTACGTTAAATCCACCATACGATACATTTTAATGCAAAAATTTTGCTTCACCTCAAGTGATTCGTCCGAGATGCATCCCAAGTGTGGCCTGAGTGTGCCTCAGCTGCCCCGTGGGTGCCAGTGTTTACAAGCCAGCCAGCCACCGTGGTCGCATCCACGCATACAATCGGAACATTTCATATTATCACAGCATTTTTAGTGATTGTACCTGCAAAATAAGTCACCATGGGCTCCAAGAAAGCTTCTAGTGCCAACCGTGCGATAAAAAAGGTGAAAATTACTATGGAAATGAAGAAAGAGATAATTGCTATGTACGAAAGTAGAGTGCGTGTCTCGGAGCTGGCCAGGTTGTATACCAAACCCCAATCAACCATCGCTACTATTGTGGCCAACAAAACGGCAATCAAGGAAGCTGTTCTTGCAAAAGGTGAAAGTTAGTTTTCGAAACAGAGATCGCAAGTACTCAAAGATGTTGAGAGACTGTTATTGGTGTGGATAAACAAAAAACAGATAGCAGGAGATACCATCTCTCAAGCGATCGTATGTAATAAGGGTGGGAAATACGTACTATTGTACCACGGTCAGCTGCTGCTGCACCACGGTCAGCTGTTGCTGCACCACCGTCAGCTGTTGCTGCACCACAGTCAGCTGTTGCTGCACCACGGTCAGCTGCTGCTGCACCAGAGTCAGCTGTTACTGAACCACAGTCAGCTGCTGCTGCACCATGGTCAGCTGCTGCTGCACCACAGTCAGCTGTTGCTGCACCACAGTCAGCTGTTGCTGCACCACGGTGAGCTGCTGCTGCACCACGGTGAGCTGCTGCTACACCACAGTCAGCTGCTGCTACACCACCGTCAGCTGTTGCTGCACCACAGCCAACTGCTGCTGCACCACCATCAGCTGTTTCTGACCAACATGACTCGTCCCGAACCTGTCCGTCTAGCCTGAGCGCCTCAGCTGGACTGCCGTCATTGTTTACAAGCCAGGGTGGCCGCTTGTATGCATACATTCGATACAGTTTGTATTATTCCATTGTTTATAGTGCTTTTAACTTCTAAATAAGCCACCATAGGCCCAAAGAAAGCTTCTAGTGCCAACTCTGTGGTAAAAAGGGTGAGAAATATGTACTATCGTACCACCGTCAGCTGCTGCTGCACCACCGTCAACTGTTGCTGCACCACGGTCAGCTGTTGCTGCACCACGGTCAGCTGTTGCTGCACCACAGTCAGCTGTTGCTGCACCACAGTCAGCTGTTGCTGAACCACGGTCAGCTGCTGTTGCACCACAGTCAGCTGCTGCTGCACCACAGACAGCTGCTGCTGCGCCAAAGTCAGCTGACCGTGGTGCAGCAGCAGCTGACCGTGGCGCAACAGCAGCTGACCGTGGTTCAGCAACAGCTGACTACGGATACTCTACGGATACTCTGCATTATATTCACGCCGCACATTGCCTTCAGGCACAACATTTCCACTGCCTCCAGCCGCCTCCTCGCTGCAGCATTTACAACCCAAGCTTCACACCCATATAAGAGTGTTGGTACCACTATACTTTCATATATTCCCTTCTTTGCATCCATAGATAACGTTTTTTGTCTCCACAGATACCTCAATGCACCACTCACCTTTTTTTCTTAATCAATGCTATGGTTAACCTCATCCTTCATAAACCCATCCCCTGACAAGTCAACTCTCATATATGACTCACGAAATCGTAATGACATGATTGGAAACAAACCATATCTCAAATATCTGAAAATATTCACTTCCATACTCCCTCTCTCCAATGTGACATCCAATTTTTCTTTATCTAAATCATTTGATATCCTCATCACCTTACTCTTATCTATGTTCACTTTCAACTTTTTACCTTTACACACCCTCCCAAACTTGTCTCCTAACCTTTGCACCTTTTCTTTATAATCTCCCATAAGCACAGTATCATCAGCAAAAAGTAATGGTGTCAATTCCCATTTTGTATTTGATTCCCCATAATTTAATCCTACCCCTCTCCCTAACAAACTCTTATACAGGGATATAAAGAGCAACCTGACTAGAGCTATTTATGTCAGTTGACAGAAAGTTAGGAGGCAGAACCAAGAGCTAGAGCTCAGTCCTTGGCCCTCTCCTTTGTAAATATAAATACATAATTGGAAGTAATTACATGGTTCCACCTGAGCTGCAGATAATTATCATACAGATTCAAGCTGGGTAAGACATAATAAAATTTTCCTTTATATCCAGATTTTCATGAACTATCAGCACTATCAATTATCACAAATAAAACATAAGATTTTTATAGGAAAATTGCAAAAGTACAAAGAATAATATGTCTACCTGATATCCTTCACTTCCAGTCAAAGGTAAACCTGAAGAACTTATTCCATCCTCATTCTTCTTCTCTGTTAATTTGTTATCAAGTTTAGAAATCCCCCTTCTCTCTGGTTTCATGCTCCCATCGGGTGAAGGTGGTGGTCGTGAGACAAGATCTGGATTGACAGGCACTGTCCCACCGCCAACAGAAGTAATCTGTTTGCGCAATAGCACTTTTCCAGGACGTCCGGGGTGACAGTTTAAGAGGTGGCTAAGGAGACGCTCCTTCTCTGCATCCCCATGAAGGCAATACGGGCACTGATATTCATTCATCTGATGCTCACGCATGTGCTGCAAAATAAATGTTCTCAAATCGAGCCATTAAATGAAGAACTGGAAGAAAACATTATTGTTAGGATTTTTTAATCACAGCTAGGGATGGGCAGAACACTTGTTTTAATAATGAAAGTAATCCCAGTATAAACTAGGTATTCAAATGTGTGGTAATTTTTTGAAGCACCTGTTGCCAATAAAAATAAAAAATAATTCTAATATAACTTAGCAATTTAAAGAAGAGTGCTTAAAAAAAATAGAGAAGCATATATGTTGTGTTACAAGTGCTCTTTAATATTGTTGAAATGTAGACAACAGTGTAAACTGACAAGCAGCAATTTTGCAAAACTTTTAGTAGAGAAACCCATTATTATATGACCTTTCACTTCCAGAGGGTGAAATGTCATGTCATAAAGGTTTTTTCTGCTAAAAGTCTTTAAGATTAACAAAGTTTCAAAACTGAAAAGTCACAACAATGCAATTGAAACAAATTAAGGTGACCACAAATGCATTTGTGGTCACAATGGTGCCTATGCTAACCTTCCTATGGTGAATAAATATACCTAGTTGGATGAATCTTATTGTAGCCTGCTGGCCAAGTGGTTAACATGTCAGTCTCGAGTTTTAAGACTCTGACCACGGGTTCTGACCTCACCTGTGGTACGGTTTTTTTTTAGAGTTGTTATTGAAAGAATTAAGAGTAAGATAGAAAGCAGGATCATAGATGAACAAGGAGGCTTTAGGAAGGATAGGGGGTGTGTAGACCAAGTGTTTACAGTAAAGAATGTAGGTGAACAGTATTTAGATAAGGGTAAAGAGGTTTTGGTTACATTTATGGATTTGGAAAAGGCATGATAGGGTAGACAGGGTGCAATGAGGCACATGTTGCAAATTTATGTAATAAGAGTTAGGTTACTGAAAGTAGTGAAGAGTTTTTACAAAGATAGTGAAGCTCAAGTTAAAGCATGTATGAGTGAAGGAGATTATTTCAAAGTAAAAGCAGGCCTTAGATAGGGATGTGTGATGTCACCATGGTTGCTCAATATATTTACAGAAGTAAGAGAAGTGAATGCTCAGGTGTTAGCAAGAGCAGTGGGTTTAAAAGATGAAGAATCTACCACACAGTGCGAGTTGTCACAGTTTTTTATTTCCTGATACTGTGCTTTTAGGAGATTCTGAAGAGAAGTTGCAGAGGTTAGTGATCAAGTTTAGAAGGGTGTGTAAAAGAAGGAAATTAAAAGTGAACACAGGAAAGAGTAAAGTGATGAGGGTAACAAAAAATTTAGGTAATAAAGGACTGGATACCAGATTGGAGGGAGTATGGCAGAAGTGAATGTATTCAGATATTTTGGAGTGGACTTGTCAGCAGATGGGTATATGAAAGACGAGGTGAATCATAGAATTAATGAGGCGAATGGTGCACTGGGGAGTCTGTGGAGACAAAGAAAGTTATCCATGGAAGCAAAGAGGGAAATGTATGAGAGTATAGTTATACCAACACTCTTACATTGGGTGTGAAGCATGGGTGGTGAATGTTGCAACAAGGAGAAGGCTGGAGGCAGTGGAAATGTTGTGTCTGAGGGCAATGTGCGGTGTGAATATAATGCAGAGTATCCATAGTTTGGAAATTAGGAGGAGGTGCGAGGTTACTAAAAGTATTATCCAGAGGGCTGAGGAGGGGTTGTTGAGGTGGTTCGGACATTTAGAGAGAATGGAACAAAATACAATGACTTGGAGTGTATAAATCTGTAGTGAAAGGAAGACAGCATAGGGGGTTGGCCTAGGAATGGTTGGAGGGAGGGGGTAAAGAGGTTTTGTGTGCGAGGGGCTTGGACTTTCAGCAGGCGTGCGTGAGTGTAGGTGTACCTTTGGCAAGACAGTGATGGAGTGAATGATAATGAAAGTGTTTCTATTTGGTGGGAAATGGCTAATGTGTTAATAACAATAAATAAATAAATACTATACTGGCCAATGTCTCAGTCAATTCTGACCTAATGAAAAAAAATCATACCATGGCAGGAACAATTTACCAAAAACCCGCATTTAGAAGAGGGACGTCATATTGACAGATCGGTCCATTGTGGACCACTGATCAGGGTCTGATCAACCAGGCTGTTACTACTGGCTGTATGCAAGATGAAGTACAAACCACAGCCAGGTTGGTCAGGTACTAACTTTAGGTGCCCATCCATTGCCTTCTTAAAGACATGTAAAGTAAAAGGACACAAGTGCAACTAATGTGACATTTATTGTGGCAACGTTTCGCTCTCCAGGAGCTTTATCAAGCTTGATAAAGCTCCTGGAGAGTGAAACGTTGCCACAATAAATGTCACATTAGTTGCACTTGTGTCCTTTTACTTTACATATTGTCGGTAATTCTACCAACTTTATTACTTCTTAAAGACAGCCAGGGGTCTATTGGCAGTCCCCCTTATGTAGGCTGGGAGGCAGTTGAACAGTCTTGGACCCCAGACACTTATTGTGTTGTCTCTCAATGTACTCATTGCACCCCTGTTTGTTGGATTAATACATTTTGCATTAATTTTTTCCTGCTCATCCTGTTCTCTCCAATACCTTAGCAAAACTGGCCACTCCCTTTGTGACAGACTTAAACGTACAAAAGATGTGTCTCCCTTGGTGACACCAACAATGCTCTTTTCTGTTATGTCAGAGATCACAGCCATCCTATTAACTGGTCCTCGGCTAAAATAACTACCTGTCTTCTAGCCTTCAAAAAACTACCATCCTCTTGAAGATTTTTTTTTTTTTCAACAAGTTGGCCGTCTCCCACCGAGGCAGGGTGATCCAACAAAGAAAGAAAATCCCCAAAAAGAAAATACCTTCATCATCATTCAACACTTTCACCTCACTCATGCATAATCACTGTTTTTGCAGAGGTGCTCAGAACACAACAGTTTAGAAGCATATACGTTTAAAAATACACAACATATCCCTCCAAACTGCTAACATCCCAAACCCCTCCTTTAGAGTGCAGGCATTGTACTTCCCATTTCCAGGACTCAAGTCCGGCTATATAAAAATAATCGGTTTCCCTGAATCCCTTCACTAAATATTACCCTGCTCACACTCCAACAGATCATCAGGTCCCAAATACCATTCGTCTCCATTCACTCCTATCGAACACGCTCATGCACGCTGCTGAAGTCCAAGCCCCTCGCCCACAAAACCTCCCTTACCCCTTCCTTCAAACCTTTTCGAGGACGACCCCTACCCTGCCTTCCTTCTCCTACAGATTTAAATGCTCTCCATGTCATTCTACTTTGATCCATTCTCTCTAAATGATCAAACCACCTCAACAACCCCTCTTCAGCCCTCTGACTAATACTTTTATTAACTCTACACCTTCTCCTAATTTCCACACTCCGAATTTTCTGCATAATATTTACACCGCACATTGCCCTTAGACAGGACATCTCCACTGTCTCCAATCGCCTCCTCACTGCTGCATTCACAACCCAAGCTTCACACCCATATAAGAGTGTTGGTACTATTATACTTTCATACATTCCCTTCTTTGCCTCCATAGATAACGTTTTTTGACTCCGCATATACCTCAATGCACCACTCACCTTTTTTCCCTCGTCAATTCTATGATTAACTTCATCCTTCATAAATCCATCCGCCGACATGTCAACTCCCAAGTATCTGAAAACATTCACTTCTTCCATACTCCTTCTCCCCACTTTGACATCCAATTTTTCTTTATCTAAACCATTTGATACCCTCATCACCTTACTCTTTTCAATGTTCACTTTCAACTTTCTACCTTTACACACACTCCCAAACTCATCCACTAACCTTCGCAATTTTTCTTTAGAATCTCCCATAAGCACAGAATCATCAGCAAAAAGTAACTGTGTCAATTCCCATTTTGAATTTGATTCCCCAAAATTTAATCCCACCCCTCTCCCGAACACCCTAGCATTTACTTCCTTTACAACCCCATCTATAAATATATTACACAACCATGGTGACATTACACATCCATGTCTAAGACCTACTTTTACCAGGAAGTAATCTCCCTCTCTTCAACACACCCTAACCTGAGCCTCACTATCCTCATAAAAACTCCTTACATCATTTAGTAATTTACCCCCTATTCCATATACAGTGGAACCTCTACTTGCGAGCGTGTCCACGTGCGAGTTTTTCCTATTACGAGCAATCGATGGGTCAATTTTTTGCTTCCATACGCGAGCAAAATTTCCACAAGCGAGCAGACCTCAAGGCAGGTTCCTTGACACTGGTGAGGGGCTCTTGCTCTTGATCTCGGGAATTGTATCTCATTTGTTTGTTGGACTATCTTATTGAAACTTGGGCAATGTATGATGGAAAGATGCTTCTAAACGTACACCAAAAATGAAAGAAATCTAAGCAATTAGCCACCCCTGAGTGGTAATTTCGAATGGTTTTTATGGTTGCATTCTTGTTTTTTTGGTCTCATTTGATGGAATGGAAGATATATAACAGAAATAGATATAATTTTTATTGCTTTCACGATGAAAAGTACCTTGAAATAGAGCTCAACCTAGAAGAAATGGTCCATTGCTTGGCTGTTTCAGAGTAAACAAATGACGTCACTGACCATTCCAATATGCAGTCGTGAATGGGTTGACATATTTATACAATTATTGCAAATAGGAATAACAGTAAATCTTATATTTTTTGTGTGAATAAAAATTACAAATTATTTATATAATAATAATAATAATAATAATAATAATAATAATATGTATAATAATAATATGAATAATAATGATAGTATAATAATAATATGTATAATAATACATATATAATAATAATGTACTACGTATAATAATTATAATAATAGATGGCTTCAAAAGGCCGTCACTAGATGGCAGTGTTTACCACAACAAAGAGGGAGCGGTTGTGGCCGCCTCCACATGTTACATAATGACCTATTTTATTCATCCTAGAGTATATATCATGTTTCTATGTTATTTGTATTGTTTGTTATGTCATATTAGACGAACTGTGATATTTAAATAAGCCGTATAGATGATATTAGTGAAATTATTCATGAAGTATTTTGCCCGGTGTCCAGACAAACTCTCGTCCACCGCCGACACCGCCCATACCACTACATGAATGACACATTTTATTCATTTTAGAGTATATATCAGGTTTCTATGTTATTTAAATTGTTTATTATGTCATATTAGATGAAGTGAGATAGATAAATAAGCCGTAGAGTTGATATTAGCGAAATTATTGAAGTACAGAATTCCACTGGAACGGATTAATTGCATTTCAATTAATTTAAATGAGGAAAATTGACTCTGCAAACAAGCAAATCCAGTTGCAAGCAAGGTCATGGAACGGATTAAACTCGCAAGTAGAGGTTCCACTGTACAGTGGACCCCCGCATAGCGACTTAATCCATGCAAGAGGGCTGATTGTTATGCGAAATGTTCGGTATGCGAATGAATTTTCCCCATAAGAAATAATGGAAATCAAATTAATCCGTGCAAGACACCCAAAAGTATGAAAAAAAAATTTTTACCACATGAAATATACATTTTCCTACACACAAAGAGAAGGATACATGCACAATAGTAGAGTAGTACATGCACAATATATATTGTGCATGTACTACTCTACTAAATGAAGAATAAATGACACTTACCTTTATGGAAGATGCAGCAATGACTGATGAGACACTGTGTCCTGGGAGTGCCTTTTCCTCCTGAGTACTGTAGGTCCTGTTTGGCATTTTCTTCCAGAACAGGCCTTATCACACTGTGTATGCCACTACGATTCTTAAATCTCTCAAACCAACCTTTGCTGGCTTTAAATTCACCAATATGAGCACTAGTTCCAGGCATTTTTCCCTGTTCACCTGGGTGTTAGTCGACTGGTGTGGGTTGCATCCTGGGAGACAAGATTAAGGACCCCAATGGAAATAAGTTAGACAGTCTTCGATGACACTGACTTTTTTGGGTTATCCTGGGTGGCAAATCCTCTGGGGTTAATTGTTTCTTGGTATTCTCAATAAGCCACACCAACAACGGTGCTACAGCAGCAGCAGCAGCTGACGGTGGTACAACAGCAGCAGACGATTCTACAGCAGCAACAGACGATGCTACAGCAGCAACAGACGATGCTACAGCAGCAGCAGACGATGCTACAGCAGCAACAGACGATGCTACAGCAGCAGCAGACGATGCTACAGCAGCAGCAGACGATGCTACAGCAGCAGCAGACGATGCTACAGCAGCAGCAGACGATACTACAGCAGCAGCAGACGATGTTACAGCAGCAGCAGACGATGCTACAGCAGCAGCAGACGGTACTACAGCAGCAGCAGCAGCTGACGGTGGTACAACAGCAGCAGCAGCTGACGGTGGTACAGCAGCAGCAGCAGCTGTACCACCAATAGTAGCGATGGTTGATTGGGGTTTATTATACAACCTGGCCAGCTCGGAGACACGCACTCCACTTTCATACTTATCAATGATCTTTTTCTTCATCTCTATAGTAATTCTCACCCTTATTGCTGTAGGGTTGGCACTAGAAGCTTTCTTGGGGCCCATGGTCACTTATTTTCCAGAAAAAATCACCAAAAACACTGTAATAATACGAAATGTTCCGATTGTATGCTTGGATGTTACCGCGGAGGCTGGCTGGTAAACAATGCCACCGGCGGAACATGTGAGCGTGGCTCAGGCCGCACATTGGACGCGTCTCGGACGAAGAGCGGTGAGCGGGTTTTTGGGCGGTATGCGAGGCAAAATTTTTGCGAAAAAAGCGAGCGGTATGCGGATTGTACGGTATGCGATGCGTGCGGTATGCGGGGGTCCACTGTACTTGCAACATCTGCCACATTGCTTCCCTATCCTCTCTATCATATGCCTTTTCTAAATCCATAAATGCAATGAAAACTTTCCTACCTTTATCTAAATACTGTTCACGTATATGCTTCAATGTAAACACTTGATCTACACATCCCCTACCCACTCTAAAATCTCCTTGCTCATCCGCAATCCTACATTCTGTCTTACCCCTAATTCTTTCAATAATAACCCTACCGTACACTTTTCCTGGTATACTAAGTAAACTAATTTCTCTATAATTTTTACAATCTCTTTTGTCCCCCTTCCCTTTATATAAAGGGACTATACATGTTCTCTGCCAATCCCTAGGTACCTTCCCTTCTTTCATACATTTATTAAACAAAAATACCAACCACTCCAACACTATATCCCCCTCTGCTTTTAACATTTCTGTCATGATCCCGTCAGTTCCAGCTGCTTTACCCCCTTTTATTTTACGTAATGCCTTACGCACCTCCCCATACTCACATCCTGTTCTTCTTCACTCCTAAAAGATGCGATACGTCCCTGCCCAGTGTATGAAATTACCACCTACCTTTTTTCATCGACATTTAAAAGTTCCTCAAAATATTCCTGCCATCTACCCAATACCTCCAGTTCCCTACTCTGTTTTTAACTGGCAAATCCATTCGTTCCCTTCGCCTTCTTAGCTTGTTTATCTCACTCCAAAATTTTTCTTATTTTCTGCAAAATTTCTTGACAGTGCATCTCCTTTTGCATTCTTTCACCACTTTCTTCACCTTTCTTTTACTCTCCATATACAGTACCTCGAGTTTCGAACAGCTCCCAACTTGAACAATTATTTTTTTTTTTTTCAACAAGTCGGTCGTCTCCCACCGAGGCATTGTGTATTTTTGTAAGTACTTTTTAAGTGTATTTTTGGGGGTCTGAAACGGACTAATCTAATTCACATTATTCCTTATGGGAACAAATTTGTTCGGTATTGGCACTCGAACAGCCTTCTCGAACAAATTAAGTTCGTAACTTGAGGTACCACTGCACTCTACTCTTCTTATAACACTTCTGCTTTGTAAAAAAAACTCTCATAAGCTACCTTTTTCTCTTTTATCACACCCTTTACTTCATCATTCTACCAGTCACTCTTTTTTCCTCCTGCACCCACCCTCCTATAGCCACTAATTTCTGCCCCACATTCTATTATGTGACCAAGGCAGTTGAAAATGTTCACCTGTCAGTGCATTTGTGACTATTTGAGTACTATTTCGGTACCTAATATTAATGTCAAAACAAACATTGGCTATGAAATCACAAGAACTACTACAAATTGCAATTATCAGAACATAAAAATTATATAAATTAAAAAAAAAGAGAGAAAAAATGGTGTATTGGCAGCACTTCTACAAGCGGCAGGACTCCATGCTGCTGTCAGGTGAGCATCCAGCACCAAATTTGCAGCATCTCAGTAAGTACTGACCCTAATTTTTTTTTTTGGTCTTATTACACACAGAAAATTACCCTTCTTAATTTAAAAAAAAAATTATTTTTTTTTTATCAAAATATTCAGAGCGTTGGGAGAGGGAACATAGATCTACATTTGGACAGTTAAGGAGTTAACAGATCCATGTTACCCTTTCTCTACATCCCTTAATGATATGTTGGGAAAGTTTTGGTTTTATAAAAACTTGTGATAAGTATTAACATACTTCCTTAACCCTTTGGGGGTTGACAGGTCCTCTCAGAGACTTGTTCTCAGGGTCGGCCAGATTTAAAAAAAAAAAAAAAAAAAAAAAAAAAAAAAAAAAAAAAAAAAAAAAAAACTTATGAAAAGATAGAGAATCTTTTCCCGATCATAATGACACCAAAAGTATGAAATTTGATGGAAAACTTACGGAATTATGCTCTCGTGAAGCTAGCGGTCTCGATGATGTTCAAGCATCAGCAATTTTGCCCACTTTGAGCCCTATTTTCAGCCAATTCCTGTGTACTAGCCGACAAAAATCATAACTATTTCACTAAAACTTCATTTTTTCTATCGAATGAGTACAAGAAACCACCCATTTACTGATTTCAACTATCCAATAAAGTGGTCAGAATTTAGCAATTTTGCCAATTTCACACAAATTTCAAAAGATGCCAATTTCCGAATAGGGTCCAGAATAAACAAGAAAGACATTCCTGGCACTAAAATAACAAGTTCTCTGTTCGTCAGCCACATCCCCAGGCCCCTCTTATATTTCTTTGGCTTTCCACTTTGAATTTTTATTCTTACAAAAAAAATAAGATTTACTGTTATGCAGACTATTGCATTAGTGTAGAAATGGTATAAATAATATCAGCGCACTTGTGAAAGAATATTAGACTCACCAGTTGATGTGTATTGGAAGCTTGGCATAATTTGTTTACTTTTGAACTTTGGTAAAAATTGAACATTTCTGCTACTTTGAGCTCAATTTCAAGGTACTTTTCATTGTAAAACCAGTCAAAATCATCTCAATTTCTGTAATATATCTTCTGTTCTATAAAATGAGATCAAGAAAACTAGAATACAACAATAAATACCATACGAAAATGCAGTGCAAAATCAGTTTTAATCCAAAAACACGGTCAAAGTTTTTTTTTTTCTCATTACGCACTGTGTGCTGCAGGATTTTTTTTATACTGCGCACACTGACCACATAGACCTATTCTTACATATGTAGACCTACCAGCTTTCTCCCACTAGATTTGAGGGCACTAGAATTTAGGCGTACTAGTACATACATCAAAAACCCTGGGTCGTAAGACGTACTAGTACGTCCGAAACCCCCAAAGGGTTAAGGAATTCCTGGCTACAGATTCTGTGCCCTGAGATAGCTTATAAAAGTAGCTTTGTTTTAATCTGCTTTTGAATACTTGCATGGAGTCGGCCTGAACTGTTTTGCAACTCAATTCATTCAATTTATCATACTTATATTAACGAAGAATTTTTTTAAGATTCCTGTGGCTGATTTACATGTTATGTTTTCATCCACCTTCTCTTGTTTTACTGATTTTCCTGGTAAAATATATTTATCTCAGTAAATCCTATCTGTGCAGAAGACTACTTTGTCTGATGTGATTATGTTTCCTCTTGTTCATCATCATTCCATGAATCAGAGGTTTAGCAGTATTCTTTACTCAAAGCTTGCATCAGCCAACTTCCATATAAAGTTACAAAAGAAAGAAAAAAAAAAGGACTACTGTATAAAAAATAAACCATAACTCACATCAATAAGAGGGATGACATGTAGATACACATGGCAGAAGTCACAGCTGAGGATAACAAACTGACCATGTGTGGTAACATGAGTCTTGAAGGCTTCAGCATCCACTGTACGGTACTGGCACTCCCCTG
The DNA here is from genome assembly GCF_038502225.1 of Cherax quadricarinatus. Classification (NCBI taxonomy): domain Eukaryota; kingdom Metazoa; phylum Arthropoda; class Malacostraca; order Decapoda; family Parastacidae; genus Cherax; species Cherax quadricarinatus. The sequence goes on along the minus strand of NC_091312.1, from coordinate 6,831,404 downwards.
TATACAGATAAATTTGTTAAGAAAAATGGAATTTGCCCAAAATTATTCAAAACATTTTAATCTTTTTATAATTCTTCCTTAACCATTTCTTTATTACAGTACAGCACACCAAACATAACCTTGCTATCTTTTCTACCTACTCCTCAAATTATTTGGCATGTTATCCATGGCACTCAAGATGGGGCTTCTTAACTATACCTAGGATATTTACACTTTCTCAAATTCCCATTTCTTAGAGCATAACTAATGAATTAAAATAAGTACAGCAGGACCCCATTTATACAGCAGGTTAGACTCCAAGCTACAGCCAGAAAGCGGACATTGCCGGAAAGCAGAACACCACTTTTTCCACTTATAAATGCCAGATAGCACTAGGCATTAAAAACAATAAAAAGTAAAATATACACAAAGTACACTCATTATTTACCTTAAAATATTTGCAGTCTTAATGTACAATGAGGGGTGAATAAATGAAGTAAAATGAATAAATGAGAGAGAGAATAAGTAAATGAGAGAGGAGAGAGACGGAGATTATGTAAACAAGCTGACAAACGCATCTGGTTTTGGTTCATACACATTCATTTCCATCTGTGAAGCTTATACCGTAATACAAATACCTTATATTGTGTACATGTTGGTATAGTAGAATAAATAAAGAGCAACACTCCCATTCTCATATAACACCATTTTTAGAAGGAATGACACTCTGAGTGAAGGCATACAAAAGGAATAATTTTCTACAATTACCCCCAGTAATACTATTGTGTACACATTTTCTCTGGTGTTGAACTAGAGAAAACATTCTTTCCGATGCTCCGACAAGGGTGGGGCGCAGTGACCGCATTAGAAAGTCAGGTAGTGGAGATGTATAGCGAGCTTTGGTCATAATTTGAAATGTCTGTATTAACTGAATGCTGTAAGGCGAAACGCTGTAAAGTGGAGCCCTACTGTATATACTAAATACTCTTGAACCACAAAAATGTCACTAGCATATATTAGAAAAGGCTAGGAAAGCAGCACATAGTAGCACAGGTTGAGTATCCCTTACCCAAAATGCTTGGGGCTAGAAATGTCTCAGATTTTGGAATTTAACCCTTAAACTGTCCAAACGTAGATCAATGTTCACGTGCATACCATGAAGATTGCATTATTCTCGGCATCCCCGAACTTTGTCATACTGCATACACTGAGTGCACAGACTCATTCTCTCATGCCTGGGCAACTCAGGCTTATCATGCCAAAGTTGAAAGCATGTAAAATAAAACGTAGATCTACGATTGGAGCGCTACGCATGTGAACGTAACTCTACGTTTGGACAGTTTAAGGGTTAATGAGATAGTTTGGGGATGGGACCCAAATCAAAACACGAAATTCATTTCTATTTCATAGCCTGAAGGTAGTTTTATACAATATTTTTAACAAAAGCAATACTGTATTTTTAACAAAAGCATTACAGCAGCATCAGTAGAATACCTGCATCAATGGCTAAAAAACAATAACAAACAATGGCTGGCTTTGTCTACATCTATGATGCCAAGTTCTGATTAGAAGGCTACTGTACACTATTTTGTCTTATTACTATTATCCAAAGGGTTATCTGCAAACCTTTTTGGCATTTTTCAACAATATCTTTGCACCATGGAGTAAAGAATAAACACAAAAAGCAGGGAAATCACACTGAATAATGTACATAGGTCTGGCAGTGTTGACTACTGATAACAAACTGGTCCCAAGAGTGTCTCTAGAGCCCCACCCTGGGTGAGGTCATGTGTCACAACCATCTGGGTGCACAGAGACCCGAGCCATACTTGGGAACCTCTCCACAGCTTAATGGCATTTTCCATTTGTGGCATGTCGGAGCTCAAAAAAAGATTTGGATTTTGGAGTTCTTTTTAATTTTGAAATTTCGGATAAGGGATACTCAACCTGTAGAGCATTTAATACTGAAATTATGTGGAAAATATTTTTTGCTAAGAGTCCAAAAAATACCATATCAAATTAGATCTTAACTTTTGTGGGGGTGGGAGGATTGAAAAGGAACACCAATGGTCTTCTCATGGAAAATGTTACACTAACATTAATGAAAAATGCTTTTAAGTTAAAAAATGTTTACATTAATGCAGAGCATGTACACATACTTGTTCCACGAAACTCAATAAAGTGCTGTAGAGGTAAACACAGTACAGCCTCTCCTCACTTAACGATGGAGTTCCGTTAAGTGAAGAGACCACGTTCCTAAGACCACGTCATTAAACGAATTCATAGATAAGTAAGGAGCATACTATAATGATCGTGGGTTTGTGTCAACCATCTTTGATTGCTTTAATGTTACCTTTTCACCATTTATAACATTTCTGGTATATTTTTAAATGTTTATACAGTAGTGTACTGTATACTGAAATAAACAGAATAAAGGAAATCAGCTCTAAAATACATTATTTAGGTATGCATACTGGTCAGAGAGCCTGTTGTAAGTCCGAGGCCTCGGTAAACAAGTACGTCGCTAAGTGAGGAGAGGCTGTATATCCATAAAATATAAAACTGCCTTCTAACCCAATAAAAGATGCATGTCTGCATTAGGGGCCCTGGGCAGCCTGTATAGACCACATTTATTCTCTGCCTATACCTATCTCAATCCCAGAACTGTGCTTAGTTCAGTCTCCTTCACTCCAACTGCCCTTTGTAGAAATGCTAAGGTGCCTCCTGGAGCTTGCACACTCCACACAAGCCCGATGGCAACCAGAAACACCCATGCTGGGGAGGTGGTGGAAAGACTTTACACAGAAACTAAACTTTCTAAGAAACAAAATGTTTTTTCTGCTGTTGGGCTCTGGGGGACCTATTTGGAATTGAACTTGTGTAGTACCTGTATCTAGAAATGGAGACAGCAACTGTAGAGTGGAGGCAGAACACCAGGAAGCCAATCCAAATGATTGGAGCCTGGAAACATGAGGGGCAAACATAGAGATTATGCATGAAATCACTAAGTGAGACATTTTCTGTACTCAGTCCTGAGCAAATTCTGCACTGGACCATAGTACTCTTTTCATTAGTAATGGCACTCTGCAAGGCCAAAGATGCATTCATATGCAAACACCAGAACTCTCCTAAACACACACAATGAATGGCCAGCTAATCAAGGTGTATAAAACAAACTTCAACAAAAGAGTATCCACTGCAAGATGCAGAAATACCAGGAACTGAGAGAGCTCACCTCACATAATCTGCAAAAGTTAGGGAAGGAGACCCCCTGAAACGAGAGGAGTATGGTGTGCAAAGTGCCTTAGGAATATCCTCCAGCTGGTGAACTGCATGCCTTCAATGATCAGTGACAAAGGAGCCTGAGCTGTCAAGGCAAATGAGACCACAATGCACATTGTGTCATAGGTAAAGGCATTCACAAGTGTGGGTACCCACACAGAGAGTAGGTAAGTGTTTGCTGTGAGGACTGGTTGATGAAGAGGTTAGACAGAGAAATAGAGTCCTTCCAACAGGCTGTTGAAAGGATCAAGTAGGCATAAAGGGCCCCCACTGGTTAGAGGATGGAGCCACTTAGAATGCCATGAACCATAGTGTCAACAGGAAAACTAAGGTGTGCATTTGCCTCTTTGTGAGGAGGACATCCAACTGAAGTGGGTTTGTGATGATACTGGAACCCACATTAAAGAATTCCGTCAAAGTATCAGTCCTTTGAAGCATGCCAAGCCAAGAACCTAAGAAGAACTCATGAGAAAGTGCAAGACTGGATGGGCCACAAAGTAATCGAGTATCATGTGCATGGACCTCTCCAGGATGAGCTTCAACCATGTGTTTTATGAGGCCAGCATAGAAGAGATGTTAACAACCTATCCAGAGCAAACTCTCAGATCTGGAGAGCATGGGCAGTCCCACTGTATTAGGATATCTAGAGAAGGCACATGAAAACCACTGCTAAGGTCATAAAGGGGACTTGAAGGCAGCAGTCACGTATGAAGTTCTTCCAGACATATTCATAATGCATATGTGTTGATGAATGATGATACAGAGCCACAGACTTGGTCTCCTAGCAGATGAAGCCCTCCAGCTGCAGGGTAGACTGAAGAACCTGTGAGCAAGATGTGTGAGTTTGGTAACAAAAACTCCAAAGCCTGGAAAACAGTGGGATGCCATAGGAAAAGCAGGGACCACAGCCTGAGAAAAGGATGTGGCAAAGACCACAGAAGATGCAGAAGAGTCCATGGCACTCGAGAAACTGGAGCAGAAAGTGAACAGACTGAAGACCCAAAATAAAAATCTATGATGTGAGCTTCATTGGCAGAACAGCCAATGAAGCCCACATGAAAACTGCAATTAAGGATGAGCTTCGTGTCCAAGCATCAGATGGCAATCTACACAGCAACCAGATCTGAAGCTCCCATGCAAGAGTCAGGGAAAGGGCTGCAAGGTATAACACCCGCAGTGCTGGACAAAAGCCAGGGAAACTTGCTGGAAGACCAGCAAAGTAGGGGACCAGAGGCATGGGAACAAATGTTTGTCTGGTGGAAGGGAGGACCCTGACTCCACAAGCAGAGGGCAGTAAACGTTGAGTCTTCCCAGGCTAAGCAGCCATTCACTTGCGAGTCATTACTACTGACTTTGAGCAGAGCTCAGAGTCATGAGATAAAATGATGAAGTACTTCTTCAAAAAGGGAACCTCTACAATTTGTCAGGCCTGCCAGACAAAGGACCCCAGAGAGCTCAGGTGAAGCAGCTCCCAGGAGCCTCACCCGAGTGAGAGGGGTGGGCGATTCCTTGACGGAACCACTGTAAAGGTACAAGGCGAGTCCTGGTGAACTCTTAAAAAAACTGATGATAAGCTATGAAGAAATTTGGGGACAGAACAGGAGCACTGAAGAGATGAGCCACAGATATGTCAGGAAGCATTTCTTCAGTCTCAGACTGGTTGTCAAATGAAATAATCTCTGTGAAGAAGTGGTGGAAGCAGGCTTTATACATGGTTTTAAGAGCAGGTATGACAAGGCCCAGAAGACTAGGAGGGAACAAAACTAGCAAATGGTAACCTGAGGGCAGGGCCAGGAACTGAAACTCAATCCCTGCAAAAATAAATGGGAGAGTACAAATAGTCAAGTACTAATGATTATCTTACAAGTGAAGTGATGAACAGGTGCACCATAACTGTGCCCTGGATGCTGCCAGAGCACTCTCCAGATGCAACTGAATTGTCATGCATTGCCTGGATGCCCAAAACTAAGGACAGCATGATAAGATGAGCACCTATTGGACAACCAGCACACCCCTCACTGTCTGCTTGGAAGGAGGCAGCACTCCTGTTTAAAGGGCAAGCTACCTGCCTGAATTGAATGCCCCTAGCAAGTGTGATGTCCAACATCACATAGTAATAAGAGAGGCAGGTATTAGGTAGGGATTAAGAGTGGCATATTCTAGGTATGCTCCCAGGATCCAACTGCAGAAATTATAGATGCATTCTGAATAAAAAGTACATACAAATATTATATAAGAATATCAGAAAATAATAAAACTTACTATAGTTGCACCTGTATGGTCGAACAAATTGATCGATTGGAGGATTAGGAGGATGATGTGGCTGGATAGTTCCAACTTTAATGTACCGTGGCTCTTCATATGGATGAAAATTTTTCTGGAAAAATTACTGATTCTATATCTTTATTTGCCAATAATAATAATAATAATAATAATAATAATAATAATAATAATAATAATAAAAATAATAATAATTGTAAACATATTATATATAAAGCATAAAAAACTTCCAAACACTTTCATAGCTTGCTCATGTTTAGTCTAGAGATAAAACTAAAACAATATTTATTGGATGCTTATAAATAGACAGTTTAAAGTAAGAAATACAAAAATAGAATGCAATAATATTTTGCCTTTAACTTAAAATTTGTATCAAAAAGATATTATATTTACTGTACTAAGATGTGATTCACACTTATTACTTATTACATTAAACAATGAAAGAACTAACTGCCTTACCAAATGCACACCCATGTAAATTTTGGTATAGGCTCTATAAAGGCAGTATTTGCACTGGAACTGGCAATGGCTGTGTTCTGTAATAATATGTTGCACTAATGCTTCTGGAGCTGGCATTACCATTAAGCAGTAGCAGCATCTGTAAGGAAAATCCATTGTATAATATCTGTAAATTATAATACATATATTTTTTTCACACACCAGCCATTTCCCACCGAGGCAGAGCGGCCCAAAAAAGATGAAACAGTTTCACCATCACTGTACTGCCAGAGGGGCGCTGCTACTACGGTTCAAAACTGCAAATTTTCCCACCTCTCCTTCAGAGTGCAGGCACTGTACCTCTCTCCAGGACTCAAGTCCAGCCTACCAGTTTCCCTCAATGCCTTCATAAATGTTCCTTTGCTCACACTCCAACAGCACATCCAGTCATAAAACCATTTGCCTCCACTTACTCATATCTAACACACTCATGAATGCTTGCTGGAAGTTTAAGCCCCTCGTACACAAAATTTCCTTTACCCCCTCCATCCAACCTTTCCTTGGACGACCCCCAATCCTGCCATCCCTCCACTACAGATTTATATGCTCTCCAAGTCATCCTATTTTGTTCCATCTAATGCCCAAACCATCTTAACAACCCCGCTTCAGCCCTCTGGATAATACTTTTAGTAATCCCATACCTTCTTCTAACCTCCAAGCTACGAATTCTCTGCATAATATTCACAACTCAATAAACAAGATAATAAATACAATGGAACCTCGGTTTTCGCATGCCCTAGTTTATATGTAAAACTATAGTTATTCTCTATAATATTCATTTTCTGTTAATATTTTTGGGTGTCTGGAATGGATTATTTGGGTTTACATTATTTCTTACGGGAAATATTAACAAAAAATACATTTTACAGAGAATAGCTATAGTTTTACATACAAACTAGGGCATACGAAAACCGAGGTTCCATTGTAGCTTATAACTTTGACTTGACTCTTGTTACTTTCACTTATCCTGTACAGCTCTCGACTTTCGTATAAAGAAATACGATAATCATCCCAAAGAGATTATTTTTTCTTTAACCACACTGGCCATCTTCCACCAAGGTACAATAATCCAAATAAAACATTTATCATCATTCATTAACAGCTTTCTTTCCAGAAGCTCAGAGACATCACACACCCCTAATTCAGAGAGCAGGCACATTACCTCCCACCTCCAGGAGTCTCAGCTAATTGGTTTCCCTGAATACCTTCATCATAAATGTCACTTTGCTTGCACTCCAACAACACATCAAGCCATAAAAACCACTTGTTTCCAGTCACCCCAATCTAGCATGCTCATACACGCCTCCTGTATGCTCAAGCCCCTACACAACACATCTACCTACTCTTAATTAATTTTTGAAGAAAAAACATTTTTTTTTTAGTAGTTTGTATAGTTCAAGTACCCCAGATACCAGTGGTGAGAGGTGCGACTCTCATCACTGGCATACAGTTTGGATATTTAATTTTACCACTCAGAACCTCCTTTATCTATTCCCTCCAACCATTCTTCAGAGGAATCCTTTTCCTCCTTTCTGGACTAAACATTTTGGTCATCCTAATCTCTTGATATGTTCAGAGGCCCAGTTGATGCTGCTTCCAACATTTTGTATTTTTTTTTTCTTTCTTTTCTTTGGATTTATTAAATGTATTTATCTTTGGTATATATTTGCTTAGTATAGCTGGATTAAGTTTCAACATGGAACTTACCATCTATGGCTTTTATTTTTACATTGCTAACTTGTACAGTAGTACCTGATAAACCTCACTATGGCCCAGCAGTGTTACTTGATAAACCTCACTTGGCCCAGCAGCCCACATTAGCTCTCCCAAATCATCAAATGCTTCAGTTAACAACTACCAGAATGTGAGATAAGTTTTACATTACTGTAGTAACTTTTACCTAGCAGAATATAAAAAAAAGACTGGCTAATTTGGAGGTGTCTGGAATATAACCCCATTTTATTAATGTGTTATTCACATCACATTAAGCTATTATTCATAATGCACCAATTTCCAGAAATGTAACATCATCATGTTACGAGAGATTTTGCAGTACTGTAATAGATTTTAATGCATGATATATGATAGAAAATATAAATTCTTTAAATTTCAAAAAATACAACTTCACTATTTTAAACCATACCCCCGGCCGGGATTGAACCCGCGGTCATAGAGTCTCAAAACTCCAGCCCGTCGCGTTAGCCAATCCCGGCCGGGGGTATGGTTTATTTGCAATCGTGTCATTACGATTTCTTGAGTCATGTTCACTATTTTAGTTTTAGTTCTACTTTACGTTAGTGCAAAATGTTATCTATATTTTTTTTTAAAGGGGGAAATACATAGTTAATTAATCCTTATTAGACTTGTGCAACTTTTAAAAATTATTATTATTATTTTTATTAATATTACTGTTTGTTTTTTTAACTCAATAGCCATCTCCTGACAAGGCAGGTTGACTCTAAGAAAACACATTCACCATCATTCATTCAATTGTTGACTCTCCAGAAGTGTGCAAGCATCACAATCAGATTACCTTATGACTGCAACATCCTTATCCCTCCTTCAAAATAGGCACTCCCTGTACCATCTGCTAGACTCATGTCCAGCTAATCACTTTCCCCTGAATCCCTTCATAAAAAGTTACCCTTTTCACACTCCAACAGCACGTCTCCATTCACTCCTATCCAATATCCTCACACAAGCCTACTGGATGCTTAACCCGTAAATGGTCCAAACGTATACATACAGGAGGGCCCCACTTATACGGCTGGTTAGGTTCCAGGCTACCGCCGTAAAGCGGAAACCGCCGTAAAGTGGAACACCCTTTTTTTCCACTTACAAATGCATACAAACACTAGATAACAAGTTTACACTAACATATATTAAGTTAGCAATAGAACCAGGCATCAAAAAACAATAAAAAAGTACAATACACACATAGTGCACTCATTACTTACCTAAAAATATTTATAGTCTTAATCTAGGGTGAGACAAGTAGTATTTATTGTAAGAAATCAAGTGTGGTATGTATGGTAGTCAGCCAGGCTACCATACCAGGCCACCCCACCCACACACACAATTCTATGATATTTAAGCATCCCAGAGCGATAAAATGTATATACAGTTCACTCATTACTTACCTTAAAATATAGGGTGAGATGAGTAGTATTTATTGTAAAAAATCAAGTGTGGTATGTATGGTAGTCAGCCGGGCTACCATACCAGGCCAACCCACCTACACATAATATTCTATTACATTTAAGCATCCCAGAGCGATAAAATGTATATACAGTTCACTCATTACTTACCTTAAAATATTTGTAGTTTTAATGTAGGGTCAGGAGTAAGTAAATGAGATAAAACGAATAAATGAGAGAGAGAAAGAATGAATGCATGAGAGAGTACAGGCGCAGAGTTATGTAAACAAACCAGGCGAAGGTAAGTTTTGTAAACAAAGTGTACACGTCTCGTTTGTGTACAAGTTACATTGTGTACAGGTTGTCTCTACATTGATACGGTAGAATAAATAAAGAAGAACACTCCCATTCTCATGTAACATCATTTTGAGAAGAAATGATGCTCTGAGTGAAGGCAATGGAAATAAGTCACTCTGACTTTTATGGGTAATCCTAGGTTCTCTACACATATGTTGTTATGTATGATAATCTATGTAACTGTATTTGTGTATACCTGAATAAACTTACTTACATACATACGAAAGGAATAATTTTCTACAGTTACTCCCAGTAACACATTTTCTCTTATGTTAGATTAGAGAAAACGTTATTCTTGGCATCACTTGTACAAGTTATCTGGCTACCACATCTCATATTTATGTTTATTTATTCTATTGTGGGGTGTATTTATCATCTTTTTATGTTATGTATCGTGTTTATTATATAATTTTGAAAAAAATATAATGGATGGATTAATGAAAATGTGTATATTAACGTAATATACAACATTTAATGAGACTCGGTGATTATTATTATTATTATTATTATTATTAGCATTTCTAATATGGCGTCACTTGTGCAAGTCGTCTGCTACCACATCTCATATTTATGTTTATTTATTCTATTGTGGGGTGTATTTATCATCTTTTTATGTTATGTATCGTGTTTATTATATAATTTTGAAAAAATATCATAGATGGATTAATGAAAATGTGTATTTAACGTAATATACGACATTTAAATGAGACTCGATGATTATTATAATCATTACTAATATGACGTCTGGAGACATAAGACACTCTTACTGATTTTAATGTGTACCTGCATGCCAGCACAGTATGTAAGGTTATTTAAGTACAGGTATACATAAGTATAATTATCAGAGTATATACAAAATATGAAATAACTTTTAAAAACATTTGAAATTTTGGAGTTTCCAGACAAAATGGAGAGACTTAGTGCTTACTGAGCTCACGAAGAATGTAAACAAACAGGGCGGGGTGCGGTGACCGTATTAGAAAGTCAGGTGGGGGGAGCCGTATAGCGAGTTTTGGTCATAATTTGAAATGACCGTATTAGCGGAACGCCGTAAAGTGAAACGCCGTAAAGCGGGGCCCTCCTGTATGTTTTTTCAACATGTGAAAGTATGTAAAAAAGTAGATTTTTTTTTTTTACATTTGAAATGTGTAAAAAACTTTGATCTAAGTTTTTTTTTTTGTTATATTTGAAAATATGTAAAAAAAAAAACGTAATCTACTTTTGGAGCACTACGCATATAAACGTAGATCTACTTGGACTGTTTACGGGTTAAGCCCCCTACAACTCAAAGCTACTTTTACCCCCTCCCTCTGACCAAACTTGGAACAACCACTCTCTCCTCCTATCTTCCACCCCAACAGCCCACCTTTATTTATTTATTTATTTATTTTATTTATTTATTTATTTTATTTATTTATTTATTACAATTTGAGCACACATACAGAGGTACAAAAAAAATACAGATAAGAGCAGCATGCCAAAGCCACTTATACTATGCATAGCATTACGGGCTGGCTTAAAATTAACTTAAGATTAACTAAGCAATGATGAAATCAGTGATAAAACATTAATGTAAACAGATTACTATAAAGCACAAGTGAGTATTACAAAGACAGGTCATATGGTTGCATGCATTGTTGTACATTCAGTCGTAAGGAGAATTCTGTTAGGTAGTTTATTTAAAAAAATAGTAAAGTTAGATTGGGTTTTAGGTTTAACATTTATGTGATATAATTGTGAGAAACAATAGTTGCTCATATCTCACCCAAACTTCCTCCTCCCTTAGTTTATACACTTTTACCTCCCTCTTGCGTGTTGTTGCCATTTTCCTCTTGTCCCATCTACCTCTTACTCTAACTGTAGCTAAAACTAAATAATGATCCGATATATCAGTTGCCTCTCTGTAAACGTATACATCCTGGAACCTACCCATCTACCTTTTATCCACCAATACATAATCTAACAAACTACTTTCATTACGTGCTATATCATACCTTGTGTATTTATTTATCCTCTTCATAAAATATGTATTACTTATTACCAAACCTCTTTCTACACATAGCTCAGTTAAAGGCTCCCCATTTTCATTTACCCCTGGCACCCCAAATTTACCTACTACTCCCCTCCACAACATTTTTGCCCACTTTAGCATTAAAATCCCCAACCACAAGTACTCTCACACTTGGTTCAAAACTCCCCATGCATTCACTCAATATTTCCCAAAATCTCTCTCTCTCCTCTACACTTCTCTCGTCTCCAGGTGCATATACGCTTACTATAACCCACTTTTCACATCCAACTTTTATTTTACTCCACATAATCCTTGAATTAATACATTTATAGTCCCTCTTTTCCTTCCATATCTTATCCTTCAACATCATCCTACCTATATACATAGCTTAATAATATAAGGTCAGATAATAGTATAGAGCAAGATACCTTCATTTTAGCCATTAACCCTTAAACTGTCCAAATGTAGATCTACGTTGACGTGCGTAGTGCTCTGACCTTCATTTTTTCCATTTGAAAGCATGTAAAATTGGACGTAGATCTACATTCAGAGCATTACGCACGTCAATGTAGATCTATGTTTGGACAGTTTAAGGGTTAATGAAGATATAGACTATATAATATTTAAGTGAAAATAAAAACATATTCATAGAATAACAAATACCCCTTGAGTCTCATGCAAGTGACGCAACACTGCAACATTCAAAAATAATACCCCATATAAGTGTTGGACCACTTTATCTTAAGCAGTACCATCACATTCCATAAAGGATAAATTATCTGAATGTCCAATACAAGAAGCCTATTATTACTCACCTATAGCTCTCTCCATGAAATGAGATATGCTGAAGAAACATTTCAGGGTCATCATCAGCATATATACAGCCAGTATGCATACATTTAAACACTTCTGGTGCAAGCTTGGTAATAAGTGTCTTGAATACATCTATCGGTTGATACCTGTAATAAATTTTATTAGCTTGTATTTTGGTTAAGGTGGGCAACTTACAGAACTAAGAAGATGAAGACTATTCAGATTATTAACCCTTGTGGGCTAACAATTGTAGATAACCAAGATAACCCAAGAAAGAAAGCAGCGGGGCTCAATGCTATTCTTGTCCTTTAGTCCTTCCAGAGGATATGACTCATAACAGCTGACTAAATTCTAGTTATTTATTTTTTGCTAATTAAATAGGGAACAGCAGATGTTAGGAATCTTGTTCATATATCTCACTTTAAACAGGATTAAACTTTCTGGTTGTGAGCCAAGCCTTCTACCTCCGACTATTTTGCAAACAAAAATTATAAATAATACATACCATTTCCAATAGCTTTGTTTCATAGATGATGCTTAAATGACTACCTTCAAAGAAAATTCTTTGAATAAATCAATACATTTATAAATCCTGTATTTCTGGTAAGCACCTATTTGATCATCAGTATTTCCTTAACACTTTCAGTAGCTGTCATGTAGAACTACATTACTGAGGCCAGGGTCTGTCACACAGTTCTACGTCATGAGCTCAGCTCACACAGATAAGCTAGGAGCAGTAAATTTTGGCTTAGAAATGAGAGAATGCATCTGTGCAGTGAGTATGTACAATATAAAAAAAAATCTTGCCCCATGCAATGCATGATGGGAAAAACAAAACTGACCATATTTATGGTTCAAAACAGCAACTCTGAGGTGTTTTCTAGGAAGGTTTTTATGGTTTTATTGGCTGCTTCTTCATGTCATTTGATAAAACGGAAGACATACACTGAAACAAAAGTAGCCTGAAATTGGGCTCAAAATAGCAGAAATGTCAGACTTTTACTGATTTTCCTGAAGATAGGTATCCCCCCCCTTCATTCCCAGGTCTGTTTTATGGATTTTTAATAGGTCTGATTCAATTATCTGGATGCCATAAATCATGACCAATCATTCCTGGTTATATTTTATTATCAGGGGTGTGTATATATATGCTTGTACATGTATGTATAGTGTGACCTAAGTGTAAGTAGAAGTAGCAAGACATAACTGAAATCTTGCATGTTTATGAGACAGACAAAAGACACCAGCAATCCTACCATCATTTAAAACAATTACAGGCTTCAGTTTTACACTCACTTGGCAGGACGGTAGTACCTCCCTGGGTGGTTGCTGTCTACCAACCTACTACCTAGAATATATATACACACCTACCATCCGACTTACGACCTGCTCGACTTACGACCACTCAACTTACGACCGTGTTTTTTATGCCAAATTTCAGGGAAATAAACAACTATTTATGTTGTACACAGTGTTTATCCTAAACCTTACAGTATAAAATACAGTACTAACAACATAAAAAGTAAAGTAAAACATGAAATACCAAAATAAAACAATAAAATAAAGTCATTTCAAAAATGTTTTGTTGATATTCAGTAGAAAAGTTAGACTTTCGACCATTTCGACTTACGACCAGTTTCTCGGAACCGAACTCGGTCGTAAGTCGGATGGTAGGTAGGTGTATGTATGTATGTGTCTATGTATGTATGTATGTATGTATGTATGTATGTATGTATGTATGTATGTATGTATATGTATATATATATAATATATATGTATATATATATAATATATATGTAGTATATATATATGTAATATATATGTAATATATATGTAGTAGGTTGGTAGACAGCAACCACCCAGGGAGGTACTACCGTCCTACCAAGTGAGTGTAAAACGAAAGCCTGTGATTGTTTTACATGATGGTAGGATTGCTGATGTCTTTTGTCTGTCTCATAAATATGCAAGATTACAGGCATGTCTTGCTACTTCTACTGACACTTAGGTCACACTACACATACATGTACACATTTATTTATACACACTCATCTGAGTTTTCTTTGATTTTATCTTAATAGTTCTTGGTCTTATTAATTTTCCTTTTATATCCATGGGGAAGTGGAATAAGAATCTTTCCTCCGTAAGCCATGCGTGTTGTAAAAGTCAACTAAAATGCCGGGAACAATGGGCTAGTAACCCCTTTTCCTGTAAAGATTACTAAAAAGAATAAGAAGAAGAAAATTGTCAAAGTGGGAAGTCTGAATGTGCGTGGATGTTGTGCAGATGATAAGAAAGAGATGATTGTGGATGTTATGAATGAGAAGAAGCTGGATGTCCTGGCTTTAAGTGAAACAAAGCTGAAGGGGGTGGGAGAGTTTCAGTGGAGAGGAATAAATGGGATTAGGTCAGGGGTTTCAAATAGAGTTAGAGCTAAAGAAGGAGTAGCAATAATGTTGAAGGATAAGCTATGGCAGGAAAAGAGGGACTATAAATGTATTAATTCAAGGATTATGTGGAGTAAAATAAAGATTGGATGTGAAAAGTGGGTTATAATAAGCGTGTATGCACCTGGAGAAGAGAGAAGTGTAGAGGAGAGAGAGAGATTTTGGGAAATGTTGAGTGAATGCGTGGGGAGTTTTGAATCAAGTGTGAGAGTAATGGTGGTTGGGGATTTCAATGCTAAAGTGGGTAAAAATGTTATGGAGGGAGTAGTAGGTAAATTTGGGGTGCCAGGGGTAAATGTAAATGGTGAGCCTTTAATTGAGCTATGTGTAGAAAGAAATTTGGTAATAAGTAATACATATTTTATGAAAAAGAGGATAAATAAATATACAAGGTATGATGTAGCACGTAATGAAAGTAGTTTATTAGATTATGTATTGGTGGATAAAAGGTTGATGGGTAGGCTCCAGGATGTACATGTTTATAGAGGGGCAACTGATATATCGGATCATTATTTAGTTGTAGCTACAGTTAGAGTAAGAGGTAGATGGGAAAAGAGGAAGGTGGCAACAACAAGTAAGAGGGAGGTGAAAGTGTATAAACTAAGGGAGGAGGAAGTTCGGGTGAGATATAAGCGACTGTTGGCAGAAAGGTGGGCTAGTGCAAAGATGAGTAGTGGGGGGAAGGGGGGGGGTTCAAGAGGGTTGGAATAGTTTTAAAAATGCAGTATTAGAATGTGGGGCAGAAGTTTGTGGTTATAGGAGGGTGGGGGCAGGAGGAAAGAGGAGTGATTGGTGGAATGATGAAGTAAAGGGTGTGATAAAAGAGAAAAAGGTAGCTTATGAGAAGTTTTTATAAAGCAGAAGTGTTACAAGAAGAGCAGAGTATATGGAGAGTAAAAGAAAGGTAAAGAGAGTGGTGAGAGAGTGCAAAAGGAGAGCAGATGATAGAGTGGGAGAGGCACTGTCAAGAAATTTTAATGAAAATAAGAAAAAATTTTGGAGTGAGTTAAACAAGTTAAGAAAGCCTAGGGAAAATATGGATTTGTCAGTTAAAAACAGAGTAGGGGAGTTAGTAGATGGGGAGATGGAGGTATTGGGTAGATGGAGAGAATATTTTGAGGAACTTTTAAATGTTAAGGAAGAAACAGAGGCAGTAATTTCATGCACTGGTCAGGGAGGTATACCATCTTTTAGGAGTGAAGAAGAGCAGAATGTAAGTGTGGGGGAGGTACGTGAGGCATTACGTAAAATGAAAGGGGGTAAAGCAGCTGGAACTGATGGGATCATGACAGAAATGTTAAAAGCAGGGGGGGATATAGTGTTGGAGTGGTTGGTATTTTTGTTTAATAAATGTATGAAAGAGAGGAAGGTACCTAGGGATTGGCGAAGAGCATGTATAGTCCCTTTATATAAAGGGAAAGGGGACAAAAGAGACTGTAAAAATTATAGAGGAATAAGCTTACTGAGTATACCAGGAAAAGTGTACGGTAGGGTTATAATTGAAAGAATTAGAGGTAAGACAGAATGTAGGATTGCGGATGAGCAAGGAGGTTTCAGAGTGGGTAGGGGATGTGTAGATCAGGTGTTTACATTGAAGCATATATGTGAACAGTATTTAGATAAAGATAGAGAAGTTTTTATTGCATTTATGGATTTAGAAAAGGCATATGATAGAGTGGATAGAGGAGCAATGTGGCAGATGTTGCAAGTATATGGAATAGGTGGTAAGTTATTAAATGCTGTAAAGAGTTTTTATGAGGATAGTGAGGCTCAGGTTAGGGTGTGTAGAAGAGAGGGAGACTACTTCCCGGTAAAAGTAGGTCTTAGACAGGGATGTGTAATGTCACCATGGTTGTTTAATATATTTATAGATGGGGTTGTAAAGGAAGTAAATGCTAGGGTGTTTGGGAGAGGGGTGGGATTAAACTTTGGGGAATCAAATTCAAAATGGGAATTGACACAGTTACTTTTTGCTGATGATACTGTGCTTATGGGAGATTCTAAAGAAAAATTGCAAAGGTTAGTGGATGAGTTTGGGAATGTGTGTAAAGGTAGAAAGTTGAAAGTGAACATAGAAAAGAGTAAGGTGATGAGGGTGTCAAATGATTTAGATAAAGAAAAATTGGATATCAAATTGGGGAGGAGGAGTATGGAAGAAGTGAATGTTTTCAGATACTTGGGAGTTGACGTGTCGGCGGATGGATTTATGAAGGATGAGGTTAATCAAAAATTGATGAGGGAAAAAAGGTGAGTGGTGCGTTGAGGCATATGTGGAGTCAAAAAACGTTATCTATGGAGGCAAAGAAGGGAATGTATGAAAGTATAGTAGTACCAACACTCTTATATGGGTGTGAAGCTTGGGTGGTAAATGCAGCAGCGAGGAGACGGTTGGAGGCAGTGGAGATGTCCTGTTTAAGGGCAATGTGTGGTGTAAATATTATGCAGAAAATTCGGAGTGTGGAAATTAGGAGAAGGTGTGGAGTTAATAAAAGTATTAGTCAGAGGGCAGAAGAGGGGTTGTTGAGGTGGTTTGGTCATTTAGAGAGAATGGATCAAAGTAGAATGACATGGAAAGCATATAAATCTATAGGGGAAGGAAGGCGGGGTAGGGGTCGTCCTCAAAAGGGTTGGAGAGAGGGGGTAAAGGAGGTTTTGTGGGCAAGGGGCTTGGACTTCCAGCAAGCGTGCGTGAGCGTGTTAGATAGGAGTGAATGGAGACGAATGGTACTTGGGACCTGACAATCTGTTGGAGTGTGAGCAGGGTAATATTTAGTGAAGGGATTCAGGGAAACTGGTTATTTTCATATAGTCGGACTTGAGTCCTGGAAATGGGAAGTACAATGCCTGCACTTTAAAGGAGGGGTTTGGGATATTGGCAGTTTGGAGGGATATGTTGTGTATCTTTATATGTGTATGCTTCTAGACTGTTGTATTCTGAGCACCTCTGCAAAAACAGTGATAATGTGCGAGTGTGGTGAAAGTGTTGAATGATGATGAAAGTATTTTCTTTTTGGGGATTTTCTTTCTTTTTTTGGGTCACCCTGCCTCGGTGGGAGACGGCCGACTTGTTGAAAAAAAAAAAAAAAATATATATATATATATATATATATATATATATATATATATATATATATATATATATATATATATATATATATATATAACATGCAAGATTTCAGGTACGTCTTGCTACTTCTACTTACACTTAGGTCACACTACACGTACATGTACAAGCATATATATACACACCCCTCTGGGTTTTCTGCTATTTTCTTTCTAGTTCTTGTTCTTGTTTATTTCCTCTTATCTCCATGAGGAAGTGGAACAGAATTCTTCCTCTGTAAGCCATGCGTGTTGTAATACGCGACTAAAATGCCAGGAGCAAGGGGCTAGTAACCCCTTCTTCTGTATAAATTACTAAATTAGAAAAGAGAAACTTTTGTTTTTCTTTTCGGGCCACCCTGCCTTGGTGAGATACGGCGGGGTTGTTGAAAGAAAGAACATATATATACATACATATATACATATATATTATATATATATATATATATATATATATATATATATATATATATATATATATTTTTTCAACAAGTCGGCCGTCTCCCACCGAGGCAGGGTGACCCAAAAAAGAAAGAAAATCCCCAAAAAGAAAATACTTTCATCATCATTCAACACTTTCACCACACTCACACATTATCACTGCTTTTGCAGAGGTGCTCAGAATACAACAGTTTAGAAGCACATACGTATAAAGATACACAACATATCCCTCCAAACTGCCAATATCCCAAACCCCTCCTTTAAAGTGCAGGCATTGTACTTCCCATTTCCAGGACTCAAGTCCGACTATATGAAAATAACCGGTTTCCCTGAATCCCTTCACTAAATATTGCCCTGCTCACACTCCAACAGATCGTCAGGTCCCAAGTATCATTCGTCTCCATTCACTCCTATCTAACACGCTCATGCACGCTTGCTGGAAGTCCAAGCCCCTTTCCCACAAAACCTCCTTTACCCCCTCTTTCCAACCCTTTCGAGGACGACCCCTACCCCTCCTTCCTTCCTCTATAGATTTATATGCTTTCCATGTGATTCTACTTTGATCCATTCTCTCTAAATGACCAAACCACCTCAACAACCCCTCTTCTGCCCTCTGACTAATACTTTTATTAACTCCACACTTTCTCCTAATTTCCACACTCCAAATTTTCTGCATAATATTTACACCACACATTGCCCTTAGGACATCTCCACTGCCTCCAACCGTCTCCTCACTGCTGCATTTACCACCCAAGCTTCACACCCATATAAGAGTGTTGGTACTACTATACTTTCATACATTCCCTTCTTTGCCTCCATAGATTACGTTTTTTGACTCCACATATACCTCAACGCACCACTCACCTTTTTTCCCTCATCAATTCTATGATTAACCTCATCCTTCATAAACCCATCCGCCGACACGTCAACTCCCAAGTATCTGAAAACATTCACATCTTCCATACTCCTCCTCCCCAATTTGATATCCAATTTTTCTTTATCTAAATCATTTGATACCCTCATCACCTTACTCTTTTCTATGTTCACTTTCAACTTTCTGCCTTTACACACATTCTCAAACTCATCCACTAACCTTTGCAATTTTTCTTTAGAATCTCCCATAAGCACAGTATCATCAGCAAAAAGTAACTGTGTCAGTTCCCATTTTAAATTTGATTCCCCATAATTTAATCCCACCCCTCTCCCGAACACCCTAGCATTTACTTCCTTTACAACCCCATCTATAAATATATTAAACAACCATGGTGACATTACACATCCCTGTCTAAGACCTACTTTTACCGGGAAGTATTCTCCCTCTCTTCTACATACCCTAACCTGAGCCTCACTATCCTCATAAAAGCTCTTTACAGCATTTAGTAACTTACCACCTATTCCATATACTTGCAACATCTGCCACATTGCTCCTCTATCCACTCTATCATATGCCTTTTCTAAATCCATAAATGCAATAAAAACTTTCCTACCTTTATCTAAATACTGTTCACATATATGCTTCAATGTAAACACTTGATCTACACATCCCCTACCCACTCTAAAACCTCCTTGCTCATCCGCAATCCTACATTCTGTCTTACCTCTAATTCTTTCAATTATAACCCTTCCGTATACTTTTCCTGGTATACTCAGTAAACTTATTCCTCTATAATTTTTACAGTCTCTTTTGTCCCCTTTCCCTTTATATAAAGGGACTATACATGCTCTCCGCCAATCCCTAGGTACCTTCCCCTCTTTCATACCTTTATTAAACAAAAATACCAACCACTAACACTATATCCCCCCCTGCTTTTAACATTTCTGTCATGATCCCGTCAGTTCCAGCTGCTTTACCCACTTTCATTCAAGTAATGCCATAATACAAACACTTTACGTACTGTACAAGTTGTCTCCACGTTGATACAGTAGAATAAATAAAGAGGAACACTCCCATTCTCATGTAACACCATTTTCAGAAGAAATGACGTTCTGAGTGAAGGCATACGAAAGGAATAATTTTCTAGTTACCCCCAGTAATATTATAGTGTACACATTTTCTCTGATGGTGGATTAAAGAAAAAGTTATTCTTGCCATCACTCCCACAAGTCACCTGGCTACCACATCTCATATTTATGTTAATTTATTCTACTGTGGGGTGTATTTATCATGGTTATATGTTATGCAGCATGTTTATTATATAATTTTGAAAAAAGTATCATAGATGTATTAATGGAAATGACTATTTTAACGTAATATACGACATTTAATGCGCCCAAAGGATTATTATTATTATTATTATTAATAATAATATGGCATCAAGAGTAGAGAGACTCTTAATGATTTTAATGTGTACCTGCATGCCAGCACAGTGTGTAAGTATATTTAGGTACAGGTACACATAAGTATAACCATCAGAATACACCTACCATCCGACTTACGACCTGCTCGACATACGACCACTCGGCTTACAACCATGTTTTGTATGCCAAATTTCTGGGAAATAAACAACTGTTTGTGTTGCATAGTGTTTATCCTAAACCTTACAGTATAAAATACAGTACTAACAGCATAAAAAGTAAAGTAAAAAATAAAATACCAAGATAAAACAATAAAATAAAATCATTACAAAAATTTGATGTTGATATTCAGTAGTAAGGTTCAACTTACGTCCATTTTGACTTACGACTGGTTGGCTGGAACCAAGCTTGGTCGTAAGTTGGATGGTACCTGTACATATAAAATATGCAATAACTTTAAGACACATGAAATTTTGGAAAGTTTCCAGGCATAATAGAGAGAGAGGTGCTCAGGGAGAATGTAAACAAACCAGGTGGAGCACGCTGTATTAGAAAGACGGGGAGTCGTATAGCAAGTTTTGGTCTTAATTTGAAATCACCGTATTAGCAAAACGCTGTAAGCGGAAACACCGTAAAGCGGGGCCCTACTGTATTTTTAATTTTGAGCAAAATCAGCCAAATTACCAATTTCTGTGTATTTTATAAGTACAGTGGAACCCGGGACTTCGTCCAGTACAGATATCGTACAATTCAGATTTTGACCACTTATTTGGGCGAAATTTTACCCCGGGTTTTGTACCTCAGCTCGGAAATCGTCCATATCAGACGTGTCCGCCCACCCAGGACACGGCCGCTCGCACATATGTGACTCAGTCTGCCTCTGTCACTTGTCCAGTGAGCAATACTCCTTGCGTTCATCCAAAACATTAGTGGCAGAGGGTGGCAGTGATGGTGGTAGAGAGTGGTAGTGATGGTGGTAGAGGGTGGTAGTGATGGTGGTAGAGGGTAGTAGTGATGGTGGTAGAGGGTGGTTGTGGTACAGGGTGGTAGTGATGGTGGTAGTGATGGCATTAGAGGGTAGTAGTGATGGTGGTAGAGGGTAGTAGTGATAGAGGTAGAGGGAGGTTGTGGTTGTGATGGTGGTAGAGGGTGGTTGTGATGGTGGTAGAGAGTGGTTGTGGTTGTGATGGTGGTAGTGTATGGTAATAATGGTGGTAGAGGGTGATAATGATGGTGGTAGAGGGTGGCAGTGATGGTGGTAGAAGGTGGTAGAGGGTGGTTGTAGTTGTGATGGTGGTAGAGGGTGGCAGAGGATGGTTGTGGTTGTGATGGTGGAAGAGGGTGGTAGTGATGGTGGTAGAGGGTGGTAGAGGATGGTTGTGGTTGTGATGGTGGTAGAGGGCAGTAGTGATGGTGGTAGAGGTGGTAATTATGGTAGTAGAGGGTGGTTGTGATGGTGGTAGTGATGGTGGTAGAGGGTGGTTGTGGTTATGATGGCGATAGAGGGTGGTAGTGATGGCAAATAATCAAAGATGTTGCTGGTGTGGATCAACGAAAAACAGTTAGCAGGAGATAGTGTTGTGGAGGCAATAACTGCAAAAAGGCAAGGCAGTTGCATGCAGATCTTGTAAAGAATATGCCAACAAGTCTTCAATAAAGATAAGAGTGATTTAAATGTTCATTTAATTTTTTTTTTCAACAAGTCGGCCGTCTCCCACCGAGGCAGGGTGACCCAAAAAGAAAGAAAATCCCCAAAAAGAAAATACTTTCATCATCATTCAACACTTTCACCTCACTCACATATAATCACTGTTTTTGCAGAGGTGCTCAGAACACAACAGTTTAGAAGCATATACGTATAAAGACACACAACATATCCCTCCAAACTGCTAATATCCTGACACCCCTCCTTTAGTAGGTAGTAGGTTGGTAGACAGCAACCACCCAGGGAGGTACTACCATCCTGCCAAGTGAGTGTAAAACGAAAGCCTGTAATTGTTTTACATGATGGTAGGATTGCTGGTGTCTTTTGTCTGTCTCATAAATATGCAAGATTACAGGTATGTCTTGCTACCTCTACTTACACTTAGGTCACACTACACATACATGTACACGTTTATTTATACACACTCATCTGAGTTTTCTTTGATAATATCTTAATAGTTCTTGGTCTTGTTACTTTTAATTTTATATCCATGGGGAAGTGGAATAAGAATCTTTCCTCCATAAGCCATGCTTGTTGTAAAAGTCAACTAAAATGCCGGGAACAATGGGCTAGTAACCCCTTTTCCTGTAAAGATTACTAAAAAGAAGAAGTTCATTTAAATGTTTATTTCTTATCGTTTTCTGTATGTAAAACTACAGTGGACCCTCAGTTATCGGCCAACTTGCTTATTGGCCAGTTTTTTGGTTTCTGGTTATCAACCATTATTTCGTTTATCAGCCGTATGGTACACATCAACCCACTGCTGCCAGTCACTCACGTGTCAGTCTGGCTTTGTCTCTGGGCAAGTGAGGAAGCTTCTGCTCATTCATCCAAACATTTGGCTGTAATCAATTGTTTTTCGTGGTTAGCAACTGCAAAATAAGTAACCATGGCCCCAAAGAAAGTTCCTAATAAAGTTCCTTTGGTAAAGAAAGTGAGAAACATGAAAAGTTTGAGAGTGCTTTTCGAGTGATTGCACTTGCCAGGATGTTTGGGAAAAACAAATCAGCAATCACTTCTATCCTGGCAAAGAAAGAACAAATCAAGGAAGCTGATCTGGCAAAAAGAGTAAATGTGCTAACCAAACAGAGGTTACCAATAATGGAAGATATGGAGAAGTTGTTGGTTTTGTGGATCACCGAAAAACAATTAGCAGGAGATAGTGTTGTGGAGTCAATGATTTGTGAGAAGGCCAGGCAGTTGCACATGATCTTGTAAAGAAAATGCCTGTAACAAGTGCTGCTGTTAGCCAGCAAAGGCTGGTTTGAGAGATTTGAAAATCATAGTGGAATACACAGTGTGGCAAGGCATGGGGAGGCTGCAAGCTCTGACAAATGTGAGGCTGAAAAATTTGTGCACGAATTCAAGGAGTACGTAGAGGCTGAAGGATTCCTCCCCAACAAGTGTTCAATTGTGACAAAACAGGCCTCTTTTAGAAGAAAATGCCGAAGAGGATCTACATTAAGCAGGAGGAAAAAGTACCCCAACCAAGCTGAAACAAGCCATATCTGCAACATGTTCAGTAATAAAACCTTGTCCCACTTCAGGGAAATCTTAGAGAGACGTCAGAAACAGACCTATCTGGACAGATTTTTGTTCAACAGGGGTCCAGTGACTCTCAAGCTGGTCCTAGTGGCATTAAAAGACAAAGAAGGGAAGTAACCCCAGAGAGGGACTTGTTACCTGAAGTCATTATGGAGGGGGATTCTCCTTCCAAACAATAATCCTCCCTCTCTCCTCCTCCTTATCTTCCATAAGCCAAGAAGAGTGTTCAGTAAAGGTATGAAATGCCGATTTAATTGTTCAAGTATTTATTTTATTAGTTCTCATTGTTCTGTGTATGTAAAACTATATCTTTAAAAAAATTATTTTTTTGTGAATATTTTTGGGCATTTGGAAGGATTAATTGTATTTACATTAATTCTTATGGGCATTATTACTTTGGTTTTCGGTCATTTCAGTTTTAGGCCGACCTTCTGGAATGGATTACGGCCGATAACCGAGGGTCCACTGTATAGTCATTCTCTATAAAATGTAATTTTGTTAACATTTTTGGATGTCTGGAATGGATTAATTAGATTACATTATTTCTTATGGGAAATATTACTTCGGTCTTCATCCATTTTGGATTTCGACAGGCCTTCTGGAATGGATTAAGAATGAAAACCAGGGTTCCACTGTAATTTTTATAGCTGAATGGCCAGTTTGTGCTCAGTTAATAGCGAAATAGCTAAGGTTCCGTTCGACTGGAGAAATGGAACTGACTTGAAATAGGACTGAAAATTGACAAAATTGCAGACAAGTAATTTGCTAACTTGGTGCTTGTGCAATTCTGTACATTTTTTTTTTAATCAAATTTCATACTTTTGGTGTTATTACCTTCAGAAAAAGATTCTCTACCTCTTCAGAAGATTTTTTTTTTTTTAAAGTGGACACTAAGAGCAATATTAATTTCAGGGGTCTGGACAAGCATATTTCAATCATATACAGTACCATATTTTTATCAGGGGCTGATGAGTACCTAGTTGCCAAGTAGGTAATATGAATTTTCTCATCCAGATGCCAGACTTGTTTGGCTAAGAGCTTCACTGTTTCCAGCATACAGAGTACCAAATATACTTTTTTTTTATCCCAATGGTCAAGCCAAGGTGATTTGTAATAAAAATAATTAGAAAACATGCACTGTATATTGTACAGAACAATTACAAATATATATGCTATTATAAAGTATATAACATAACAGAATAAGCTGTATTTTTCTTGAAGGCAGGCTTGATGCTACTAAGGTATTTTCACTGTCAGCAAATCTTTACTGGCAGAGTTTCTCTATGAACTTCATCTCCTTCTCACTGCAACATTCACAACTCATACTTCACACCCATATAAGAGTGTTGGTACCACTATACTCTCATACGTTCTCCCTTTTGCCTCCATGGATAACATTCTTTGTCTCCACAGATGCCTCAATGCACCACCCACCTTTATCCCTTCGTCATTCTATGGTTCACCTTATCTTTCACATACCCACATACAAACAAGTTTACTCCCAAATATCTGAACATACATACTTCCTCCATACTCCCTCCTTCCAGTCTGATATCCAGTCTTTAATTATGTAACATGTTTGTTACCCTCATCACCTTGCTCTTCCCTATGTTCACTTTTAATTTCCTTCTTTAACATACCCTCCTAAATTTGTTCACCAACCTTTGTACCTTTTCTTCAGAATCTCCTAAAAGAATAGTGTCATTAGCAAAAATCAGCTGTGACAATTCCCATTTTGTGTTAGATTCTGCATATTTTAATCTCACACCTCTCCCAAACTTCCTACCACTCACTTCTTTTACAATCCCATCTATAAATATGTTAAAAAACCATAGTGACACCATGCATCCCCATCAAAGGCCTACTTTTATTGGAAAATAATTTCCCTCTTCACCATGGGGAAGTGGAACAGAATTCTTCCTCCGTAAGCCATGTGTGTCGTAAGAGGCGACTAAAATGCCGGGAGCAAGGGGCTAGTAATCCCTTCTCCTATATATATTACTAAATGTAAAAGGAGAAACTTTCGTTTTTCCTTTTGGGCCACTCCGCCTCGGTGGGATACGGCCGGTTTATTGAAAGAAAGAAGAAAGAATTTCACTCTCTCCTACATATCCTAAATTGAGCCTCACTATCCTCATAGAAACTCTTAACAGCATTCAGTTACCTACCACCATACGCTTCCAACTTCTGTCACATTGCTTCCCAATCCAACCTATCATATTCCTTTTCTAAATCCATGAAAGCAACAAACACTGCCCTACCTTTATCTAAATATTTTTCCACCTGTATACTTCAATGTAAAAACTTGGTACAGTGGACCCCCGGTTTACGATCAGCTCCCAATGCGACCAATTATGTAAGTGTATTTATGTAAGTGCATTTGTATGTGTATGTTTGGGGGTCTGAAATGGACTAATCTAATTCACAATATTCCTTATGGGAACAAATTCGGTCAGTACTGGCACCTGAACATACTTCTGGAATGAAATAATATCGTAAACCGGGGGTCCACTGTATATACATTTCCTACCCTTTCTAAAGCCTCTTTCTTTGCCTGTAATCTTGTTCACTGTCTAACCCTTAATTCTATCAATAATGACTACCATACACTTTATCTGGTATATTCAATAAACTTTTTTTTTTTCAACAAGTCGGCTATCTCCCACCAAGGCAGGGTGACCCAAAAAGAAAATCCCCAAAAACAAAATACTTTAATCATCATTCAACACTTTCACCTCACTCAAATACAATCACTGTAAATAAACTTATTTCCCTATAATTTTTACACTCCTTTGTCCCCCTTTCCTTTATACAAAGGAATTATGCACACACACTACCAGTCCCTAGGTACCTTTGCCTCTTTCATACATTTGAACCATTTCATACAAAAGTACCAACCACTCCAAAACTATATCCCCATCTGCTTTTAACATTTCTGTCATGATCCCATGAATCCCAGCTGCTTTACATCCCTTTCATTTTACCCACTGCCTCCCACACCACCACTCACATTTGGCTCTTCCTTACTCCAAAAAGATGTTATACTTCCCTGGCCAATAATGCATGAAATCACCATCTCCCTTTCTTCATCAACATTTAACAGCTCCTCAAAATATTCCTGCCATCTTCCCAATACCTCCAACTCCCCATCTAATAACTCCCCTCTTCTGTTTTTAACTGTCAAATCCATTTGTTCACGAGGCTTTCTCAACTTATTAATCTCATTCCAAAACTTTTTCTTATTCTCGGCAAAATATGATGACAGAACCTCACCCAATCATTCATTTGGTCTCCTTTTACACTCCCTCACCTCTCTCTTAGCCTCTCTTTTACACTCCATATACATACTCCACCCTCCTTATATCACTTCTGCTTTGTAAAAACCTTTCATAAGCCAACTTTTTCTCTCTTACCACTCTCTCTTTACCTCATCATTCCACCAATTGCTCTTGTTCCCTCCTACACCCACCCTCCTATATCCACAAACTTCTGCTATACATTCTAACACTGCATTCTTAAATCTTTGCCATACCTCTTCAGCCTCATTACCTGTTTCCCAG
Source organism: Cherax quadricarinatus (assembly GCF_038502225.1). NCBI lineage: Eukaryota > Metazoa > Arthropoda > Malacostraca > Decapoda > Parastacidae > Cherax > Cherax quadricarinatus. The sequence goes on along the minus strand of NC_091312.1, from coordinate 6,803,955 downwards.
TATATAATAATCATATAAAGTCAGAGTGGGTAGAGGATGTGTAGATCAAGTGTTTACATTGAAGCATATATGTGAACAGTATTTAGATAAAGGTAGGGAAGTTTTTATTGCATTTATGGATTTAGAAAAGGCATATGATAGAGTGGATAGAGGAGCAATGTGGCAGATGTTGCAAGTTTATGGAATAGGTGGTAAGTTACTAAATGCTGTAAAGAGCTTTTATGAGGATAGTGAGGCTCAGGTTAGGGTGTGTAGAAGAGAGGGAGAATACTTCCCGGTAAAAGTAGGTCTTAGACAGGGATGTGTAATGTCACCATGGTTGTTTAATATATTTATAGACGGGGTTGTAAAAGAAGTAAATGCTAGGGTGTTCGGGAGAGGGGTGGGATTAAATTATGGGGAATCAAATTCAAAATGGGAATTGACACAGTTACTTTTTGCTGATGATACTGTGCTTATGGGAGATTCTAAAGAAAAATTGCAAAGGTTAGTGGATGAGTTTGAGATTGTGTGTAAAGGTAGAAAGTTGAAAGTGAACATAGAAAAGAGTAAGGTGATGAGGGTATCAAATGATTTAGATAAAGAAAAATTGGATATCAAATTGGGGAGGAGGAGTATAGAAGAAGTGAATGTTTTCAGATACTTGGGAGTTGACGTGTCGGCGGATGGATTTATGAAGGATGAGGTTAATCATAGAATTGATGAGGGAAAAAAGGTGAGTGGTGCGTTGAGGTATATGTGGAGTCAAAAAACGTTATCTATGGAGGCAAAGAAGGGAATGTATGAAAGTATAGTAGTACCAACACTCTTATATGGATGTGAAGCTTGGGTGGTAAATGCAGCAGCGAGGAGACGGTTGGAGGCAGTGGAGATGTCCTGTCTAAGGGCAATGTGTGGTGTAAATATTATGCAGAAAATTCGGAGTGTGGAAATTAGGAGAAGGTGTGGAGTTAATAAAAGCATTAGTCAGAGGGCAGAAGAGGGGTTGTTGAGGTGGTTTGGTCATTTAGAGAGAATGGATCAAAGTAGAATGACATGGAAAGCATATAAATCTATAGGGGAAGGAAAGAGGGGTAGGGGTCGTCCTCGAAAGGGTTGGAAAGAGGGGGTAAAGGAGGTTTTGTGGGCGAGGGGCTTGGACTTCCAGCAAGCATGCATGAGCGTGTTAGATAGGAGTGAATGGAGACGAATGATACTTGGGACCTGACGATCTGTTGGAGTGTGAGCAGGGTAATATTTAGTGAAGGGATTCAGGGAAACCGGTTATTTTCATATAGTCGGACTTGAGTCCTGGAAATGGGAAGTACAATGCCTGCACTTTAAAGGAGTGGTTTGGGATATTGGCAGTTTGGAGGGATATGTTGTGTATCTTTATACGTATATGCTTCTAAGCTGTTGTATTCTGAGCACCTCTGCAAAAGCAGTGATAATGTGTGAGTGTGGTGAAAGTGTTGAATGATGATGAAAGTATTTTCTTTTTGGGGATTTTCTTTCTTTTTTGGGTCACCCTGCCTCGGTGGGAGACGACCGACTTGTTGAAAAAAAAAAAAATAAATAAAGTCAGCTAATTATACATACTGAACACTCTTTTATATATACTGTACATCCCACAAAAATGCTTAGAAAGTTAAACAAAATATTTCACTCATTTAAAAATAAGAAAAACTCACGCCTGAAATATGGATTGAACAGGAACAGTGGGAGGGATTTTGGGAAGTGTGGCAATTCCAGGGGGTGGTCGGTGATCACTCTGAGAGGGGTTCATCACTGTTCCTTCTTCATCAAGTGTCACAACTGCTGGTTGGGATTTCTTTGTTTCAGATGACTGTGGAGAGGTATGAATGGTGATTTTTATTGTGTCAGAAGATACATCAGAATTTCCAAGAGAAACTGCCCCAGTGTGAGAGCTTCCAGGGAATGACATAATTTTAACTGGTGGTGTCTTTTCATTTGAAGAAGCACTTGTTCCACTTTTTGACACTCCAGAAACAGAGAGAGATGTCTTGCTTTCAAGCATGCTAGAAGTAATAGGACCAGAAATTGAAGTATTTCCAATATTTATTACTGTGGCACCAGATGTATTATTTGCTAATCCTTGTTCAAGAGGAACTAGCTTTGGTAACGACTTTACCTGAGATGAACTGGAAACAGACTGACTTGATGTGCCATCATAATCTGTAAAAATGTAAAAGCTCAAGATTACTGATCAAGGATAATATTCAATGACTGAAAAAACATTTTGTACCTACGAGCAATGCATATAAAGGGTAGTGAACAGAGCAGTGGAAATTGGTTTTAGGAGGAAATGACTAATATGCCGGGAGCAATGGGCTAGTAACCCCTTCTCCTGTATACAATTACTAAAAAAGAGAAGAAGAAAAACTTTATAAAACTGGGTTGCTTAAATGTGCGTGGATGTAGTGCGGATGACAAGAAACAGATGATTGCTGATGTTATGAATGAAAAGAAGTTGGATGTCCTGGCCCTAAGCGAAACAAAGCTGAAGGGGGTAGGAGAGTTTCAGTGGGGGGAAATAAATGGGATTAAATCTGGAGTATCTGAGAGAGTTAGAGCAAAGGAAGGGGTAGCAGTAATGTTAAATGATCAGTTATGGAAGGAGAAAAGAGAATATGAATGTGTAAATTCAAGAATTATGTGGATTAAAGTAAAGGTTGGATGCGAGAAGTGGGTCATAATAAGCGTGTATGCACCTGGAGAAGAGAGGAATGCAGAGGAGAGAGAGAGATTTTGGGAGATGTTAAGTGAATGTATAGGAGCCTTTGAACCAAGTGAGAGAGTAATTGTGGTAGGGGACTTGAATGCTAAAGTAGGAGAAACTTTTAGAGAGGGTGTGGTAGGTAAGTTTGGGGTGCCAGGTGTAAATGATAATGGGAGCCCTTTGATTGAACTTTGTATAGAAAGGGGTTTAGTTATAGGTAATACATATTTTAAGAAAAAGAGGATAAATAAGTATACACGATATGATGTAGGGCGAAATGACAGTAGTTTGTTGGATTATGTATTGGTAGATAAAAGACTGTTGAGTAGACTTCAGGATGTACATGTTTATAGAGGGGCCACAGATATATCAGATCACTTTCTAGTTGTAGCTACACTGAGAGTAAAAGGTAGATGGGATACAAGGAGAATAGAAGCATCAGGGAAGAGAGAGGTGAAGGTTTATAAACTAAAAGAGGAGGCAGTTAGGGTAAGATATAAACAGCTATTGGAGGATAGATGGGCTAATGAGAGCATAGGCAATGGGGTCGAAGAGGTATGGGGTAGGTTTAAAAATGTAGTGTTAGAGTGTTCAGCAGAAGTTTGTGGTTACAGGAAAGTGGGTGCAGGAGGGAAGAGGAGCGATTGGTGGAATGATGATGTAAAGAGAGTAGTAAGGGAGAAAAAGTTAGCATATGAGAAGTTTTTACAAAGTAGAAGTGATGCAAGGAGGGAAGAGTATATGGAGAAAAAGAGAGAAGTTAAGAGAGTGGTGAAGCAATGTAAAAAGAGAGCAAATGAGAGAGTGGGTGAGATGTTATCAACAAATTTTGTTGAAAATAAGAAAAAGTTTTGGAGTGAGATTAACAAGTTAAGAAAGCCTAGAGAACAAATGGATTTGTCAGTTAAAAATAGGAGAGGAGAGTTATTAAATGGAGAGGTAGAGGTATTGGGAAGATGGAAGGAATATTTTGAGGAATTGTTAAATGTTGATGAAGATAGGGAAGCTGTGATTTCGTGTATAGGGCAAGGAGGAATAACATCTTGTAGGAGTGAGGAAGAGCCAGTTGTGAGTGTGGGGGAAGTTCGTGAGGCAGTAGGTAAAATGAAAGGGGGTAAGGCAGCCGGGATTGATGGGATAAAGATAGAAATGTTAAAAGCAGGTGGGGATATAGTTTTGGAGTGGTTGGTGCAATTATTTAATAAATGTATGGAAGAGGGTAAGGTACCTAGGGATTGGCAGAGAGCATGCATAGTTCCTTTGTATAAAGGCAAAGGGGATAAAAGAGAGTGCAAAAATTATAGGGGGATAAGTCTGTTGAGTGTACCTGGTAAAGTGTATGGTAGAGTTATAATTGAAAGAATTAAGAGTAAGACGGAGAATAGGATAGCAGATGAACAAGGAGGCTTTAGGAAAGGTAGGGGGTGTGTGGACCAGGTGTTTACAGTGAAACATATAAGTGAACAGTATTTAGATAAGGCTAAAGAGGTCTTTGTGGCATTTATGGATTTGGAAAAGGCGTATGACAGGGTGGATAGGGGGGCAATGTGGCAGATGTTGCAAGTGTATGGTGTAGGAGGTAGGTTACTGAAAGCAGTGAAGAGTTTTTACGAGGATAGTGAGGCTCAAGTTAGAGTATGTAGGAAAGAGGGAAATTTTTTCCCAGTAAAAGTAGGCCTTAGACAAGGATGTGTGATGTCACCGTGGTTGTTTAATATATTTATAGATGGGGTTGTAAGAGAAGTAAATGCGAGGGTCTTGGCAAGAGGCGTGGAGTTAAAAGATAAAGAATCACACACAAAGTGGGAGTTGTCACAGCTGCTCTTTGCCGATGACACTGTGCTCTTGGGAGATTCTGAAGAGAAGTTGCAGAGATTGGTGGATGAATTTGGTAGGGTGTGCAAAAGAAGAAAATTAAAGGTGAATACAGGAAAGAGTAAGGTTATGAGGATAACAAAAAGATTAGGTGATGAAAGATTGAATATCAGATTGGAGGGAGAGAGTATGGAGGAGGTGAACGTATTCAGATATTTGGGAGTGGACGTGTCAGCGGATGGGTCTATGAAAGATGAGGTGAATCATAGAATTGATGAGGGAAAAAGAGTGAGTGGTGCACTTAGGAGTCTGTGGAGACAAAGAACTTTGTCCTTGGAGGCAAAGAGGGGAATGTATGAGAGTATAGTTTTACCAACGCTCTTATATGGGTGTGAAGCGTGGGTGATGAATGTTGCAGCGAGGAGAAGGCTGGAGGCAGTGGAGATGTCATGTCTGAGGGCAATGTGTGGTGTGAATATAATGCAGAGAATTCGTAGTTTGGAAGTTAGGAGGAGGTGCGGGATTACCAAAACTGTTGTCCAGAGGGCTGAGGAAGGGTTGTTGAGGTGGTTCGGACATGTAGAGAGAATGGAGCGAAACAGAATGACTTCAAGAGTGTATCAGTCTGTAGTGGAAGGAAGGCGGGGTAGGGGTCGGCCTAGGAAGGGTTGGAGGGAGGGGGTAAAGGAGGTTTTGTGTGCGAGGGGCTTGGACTTCCAGCAGGCATGCGTGAGCGTGTTTGATAGGAGTGAATGGAGACAAATGGTTTTTAATACTTGACGTGCTGTTGGAGTGTGAGCAAAGTAACATTTATGAAGGGATTCAGGGAAACCGGCAGGCCGGACTTGAGTCCTGGAGATGGGAAGTACAGTGCCTGCACTCTGAAGGAGGGGTGTTAATGTTGCAGTTTAAAAACTGTAGTGTAAAGCACCCTTCTGGCAAGACAGTGATGGAGTGAATGATGGTGAAAGTTTTTCTTTTTCGGGCCACCCTGCCTTGGTGGGAATCGGCCGGTGTGATAATAAAAAAAAAAAAAAAAAAAAAATACAAAAGGGTGTAATTCACAGATCTTAAAAGAAAAGTTAATTATGTACATGCTTTCTAGTGAATTTGGAGTCTTTTCAGTCTTTCTTCATAATTTGTATGTTTAGCTCTAGGCAATGCTTTGTAGGAAGCCTTTCTCAATTTAACTGTTTTTTTTTTTATGAATTTTGGCCCCTTTCTAAAAGCATTTTTAATTAAATCTTTTACTGTATTATAAAAACATTTATTTTTCACTTTAGACTACTTTTATGCTAGATTTCTTTCCTCCTCTATCTGGCATTTTTGAAAAATATTTCAGCCATATTTAAGGGTCAAATTTTGCCATACATATTTCATTCTTGGAAAATGTTTTATTGTTATTACAGTTTCTATTTTTAATATCAAATAATTATTTGTCTACGTACAGCATACGAGTTAGAAGTGCTGTATAATACAGGTGCATTAATTATATTTTTATGTACTAACCATCACCAAACATTTGTGAAGCAGCGGTTGGATCTAAGGTGCTTACACTTTCAATACGCAGGAACCCTGGAATTTCTGAATCTGAAATGATGAAGCAAAAAAAAAAATATGTAGTCATATATTACTTCCACATTAGTCCCAAATTTGTTAGAAAAACATTTGAAATCTAAACACATTCATATTTTACTGACTTTTTTTTTTACCTTTCCCTAAGCAATCACATTGATTTTGCTGGGAACAGAAGAAAATTATGAAATGTATTATTTATTGTGCAAATCTGGGTAATATTCATATGGCCAGTATGGAGCTGTCTTGTGTAAAAACATCTGAGTAATAGATATATAATGTAGAGTAACAAAAATGAAAACTATAAGAATGAACAAAACATACAACAAATAAATACTATCACACCTAGTTAAAATATCCCACACCAGTTTTGAGCCCAATTAACCCTCTGAGGGTCCAGAGGCCAAATCTCAGAGTGACAGACAGGGTCCAAGAATTTTCAAAAAAATTTGCTATTTTTTCTTATGAAAGATAAAAAAAACAAAAAGTACGAAATTTGACTGAAAACCGACAAAATTACACTCTCATGAATTTTGCTGCGTCAGCGATATTTACGCATTGGTGATTTTGCCGACTTTGACCCCCCATTTTAGACCAATTACATTATTCCAGTAGACCAAATTCTTAGCTATTTTCTAATATTACTTCTATTTTATCGAGTGAGTACAAGAAATCACCCAGTCAACTGTTTCAACTACCCAATTAAGTGAACAGAAATTGCTAATTTGGCCAATTTAACACAAAGTTTAAAATATTCCAATATCAAAATAGGGTCCAAAATAAACAATGCAGGCATTCCTGTCACTAAACTATCATTTTCTTTGTTTATTAGTCATGTTTTCAGGCTTAACAAATGAATTCCATTGTGATTTTTTATTCACATAATGAATTTTCATTCACACCAAAAAAGAGAAGATTGACTGTTATGCAATACAGTAATAATTGTATAAATAATATCAGCACATTTGTGAACATATATTAGAGCCACCAGCTGACATGTATTAGGCGCGCGACGAATGCAAGGTCATTTGTTTACTCTTGAACATCGGCAAAAATTGAACATTTCCGCTACTTTGAGCTCAGCTTCAAGCCATTTTCAGTACTAAGACCAATCAAAATCATCTCTACTTCTGTAATATATCTTCCATTCTATCAAATGAGACCAAGAAATCACAAATACAACTGTAATAAACATACAAAACACACCACAAAGTCGTTGTTTTAATCCAAAAATATGGTCGGGTTTTTTCTCAGTATGCACTGCATGCTGCAGCATTTGATGTGCTGCACACTTACCACATAGATGTATTCTCTCATATCTAGGTGCAAATTTACTGCTTACAGCTTATTTGAGTGAGCTCATTTGAGCTTATTTGAGTGAGCTCATTTGAGCTTATTTGAGTGAGCTGAGCTCAAGCTGTAGTTCTACAGCTTGAGCCCAGGCTTCACAGCCATAGAACTACAGTTAACAATAATTCAGAGAGCAGATGTGGGGCTGTTAGAGATTGATCATTTAGAAAGACTGGCACAGAATAGATTAGCCAAGAGGGTTTATTAAGTGTGGGGTGGATGGAAGGTGTAGGAGATGTCCAAGGAAGGGCTGGAGGAAGAGGATGAAAATTTTGAGGACCTAAAGGTATTCTTCAAGCAGTGTTCTGTCTCCTGCTTCCTCAAGTCAAAGACACTGTAGGAAAGCACTTGTTACACATACAGTAGTTCAGGGAGGCATGGGAAGATTTTTCTCCTGCATATTCTTAGCTAAACACAAAGAGAAATTCCATATCATTCTCAATCTAAAACAAATTCAATATTCTTACATCTCTTCAAAATTCAAGATAGAAAGAGGATCATTTGAAAGGCAAAATAAAGATGTTGATAGATATGGTAGAACAAAGACAGAGAGTTTTCCTCACAGATATACTTTTTTTAAGCCATGACTAAGAAAGTTCACCTGTAAGCAAAACATAATCCAAATAAAGACTTGCTCTCTTGTAATTGTCTTGTTCAATGAAGATGTTAACAGGTGTCAGAGTTCATATTCCCTTCTTTAACCAGGCTATGCATCCTCCAATGAATTGTTTCATTACAAAACTATTCACCTCTCTCAATTAAACTACCAGTTTGATGTAATGCAATTCAACCCTAAGTTTTATGAATTGTTAAAGGAATTTGTCATTCCCCTACAAGGCTTGCTTGTATATTTCTAAATGATCAGTGTTTCTCAGTCACTTTGCCAGATAGGTCACCAATCATGCAAGATTTACACCACTCATGGCCCTAATGGGAGCCACACTTCACCAGGAAATACTTTTTTATGCAATATCCTAGTGGTCAGCTTGATTTACTTTTGATCTAAGGGAAACAGTCAAGACATTTTTCAGACTACAGGTTTCCTCATGAATCAAGAAAAAATCAAGGCTAACCCATAGTTCAACTTGGCCTGTTTTTAACTCAAAGCAGACAAGTTTCACCTGAGATTCCCGATACAAACATTTCTCTCCAATATGCATGCAACATACATGAATTCCAACAATCAAACTTAAGTGGCATTTGAAAGAAGGTGACATCTCAATTTGAACTTGTTTTCTGTAGGCTTTATGAGCATGGAAAACATAGCCAACAATCTTGACCTTGAATACAAACGTGCACACATTTGGAGAGGAAACTTTAGATGATGTGGCACCGTCAGACTTGAACACTGTCTGGGGAACCAGAAAGCACTCGTCAAAAACATTCAGTTGCTATTCCTGGATCTGAAAGACAACCTCCAGTAGTAAATATAATCAGAAGTCTTACCAAATGGTCACCCAATGTCGCATCAGACATGCCCTAAAATGATCCAATTTCCATTGGGTGGAGTGACCCAACCACTACAGCACAACCAACAAAAATTACATTAGAACAGGGTTGACAGCACTCCCTTTTCCCATCTAGGAGCTAGTTCTGACAAAAGTGAAAATATTCCCACTATAAAGGCCAAAAGAAGAGATGAAGTAGGGTTGAAGTATTTAGACTGGATCTGGAGAAGGGAAGTAGAGGTGTAGTTACTTAGTGTATCAAGCATAAGAATTTGCTTTTCTTAACTCAGGTTGAACACATCTCCAATTATAACATGGGATTCTATGACAAATAAGACATGTGCAACATCTGGGTACCTTAATTCTAAAGGCATTTCACCAACCAGTGGTTTTATCAATTCAATACAAAGGTGATTTGAGGGTGTTGAAACTGGAGACAGTAGAAGATGAGGTAATCAGTCTTTCAGCCAAGAGGAAGGTGTTCATTGCTATAGTCTTGATGAATCTGACTACATTAAGATTACAGTGGTGAACACCATCTAGGCTGAAGGACTGATTACCTTATTGTCTACTGTCTCCAGTTTCAAAAATTTTCAAATAACCTTTGTATTGATTAATAAAGCCTCCGATTGGCAAAAATCTTCAGAATAAAAATACCCAGGAGTTACACATGTGTCTTAATTATCATCTTGTTGGTTCTACATACCATTACTGTTACCATGGGTTTCTATGGGAAAACTGGTTCAAAGTTCCAAACACTTGAGGGACCACTTTACATAAATAATCAATTTTAGAAAAGTAAGACCCTACAAGCAATTTAAAGTCTGCAAGTTAAACAGGCCATTACAAATACAGTACTATTGTAGACACTGACACATGCACCTTTAACCTCACCTTCTTCTGGTTGAATATCCTGAGCGTCCTCATTTAATGTACGAGAGCGATGCTGAGAAAGATGATCAATCAGCTCAGTGAAATGCAGAAATATATTCTTGCAAAGAAATGGACACACCAAGAAATTCAGCTGCAATACAGAGGTACATAAATTCAATTTCTTTACTTGTTTTGATAATATTTTTGTCAACAAAATTGCCAGTGTAGAAAATGAAAAACTGTTGAGTACTCACCTTAGGATGATAGTTTGTTAAGTGAACACTAAAGACAGGCCGGGATTTTGTGACAAACTGGCAGCCTGATGCAATACATTTGTAAGGCCCATGAGTGTCAATAATATGCTGTATTAGATTCATGTTGTTACTACTGCTGTAGTTGCAGTGACTAACACAGCAAGTAAAGACTGCTGATTTGGTTTTTCTTTTGGACTGCTAAAAATAAAGGGGAGAAAGCATGTTAAAATATGATGACTAGATAAATGTACAAGATTACAGTAAACCCTTAACTGAATTCAACTGTTCCTTACTTTTGCAATCAAAGCAAAGAAGTTTATCTCTATCTACCACTATAGTATCAGCATTACCTGTCACCCTCTTCCACCTTTTAGTCTTAAATTCAAGAGTTTAATGTAATGTACTAATTTGTAGCTATAGGAGCAGAGCTACAATACTGGTGTCTTGTCTTCAGTATTTAATCATAGAATATATACAGCAGACCATTAGATAACATGGTAGTTACATTTCTGAAAAAGAGTGTAATCAAAAATTAAGCAAACTGAACTGAAGAACATATGGTGAAAATAGGGTTACATCCATGAAACCCCCAAAAAAAGCCAACCAAATTTTTTTTAGGTCTCTAAATTGCAAAAAGCAATGATAATAATGTAACTAAGTGGATGTTATGTTGAATAAAATACTTATAACTTTAAAGATTAGATAACTATTACTTCTCATCTAAATTTTGGTTGCTGGTACATGTCACTGATTTTAATAGGTGTGGAGAGGGATGGTGTGGCCCTACTGGGCTGAGGTGAATCATTAGCTGAGGCTCTTGCACTGATGTTTATGTTGTACTGGAGTACCAAGAAAATCTTTTATGCATCTCTGGTCTCTTCTACCCTGCAGTACTTTATACAGCTGATAGTAAGGCATCATCAGCTGTTCTAGACCCCATTTCAGAGCAGTGCTTCTAGATTTGTCAGGATCATCTTCAGTGAAAAAGTCTGCAGTTTAGCAGCAACAAGGAACTGCTCATGTAGCTGCTCTAACGTTCACTGTTTTCCTTAAGGGTCTTCCTTATCATGCTCTACTATCTGCCTCCCTTGCATCTGAGCACTGAGCTTTGCCAACATTTCCTCTGGACTTCTTTCATTATCATCTAAACATTCATTCACATCAACTTCCTGCATATCTTCAAAGCCCTCACCTGTCAATCTCTTAGCCAGCTGAACAATGTCCTACACCTGGCTCTCAACTGAAGGAAAACCTGTGAAAGTATTCATTGCACTAGATCATAACTTTCCCTTGACTACATTTAATATTCATTGGGGCACTTCTAACATGGCTGACAGTATCTCAATTTAAATTTATGCCAAAAGTCTGGCACTCCAAGCTCAGAAGCAGCATCCATTGCTACAACAAGTTTCTGAATCACTTATTGTGTGTTAGTTACACTTGAATGTCCTAATAATTCCACAATCCAGTGGCTGCATTAAGGATGCTGTATTTGGTGGCAAAAACTTAACTTTTACATCTGGATGTACATCCATCAAAGCTTCTGGATGAGTATGGGAATTATCAAGTGTGAAGAGAACCTTGAATGCAAGGTTCTTGTTGTGTAGGTAAAACATGAGTTTGGCAATAAAGTGATGCTTAAACAAATCAATAAATAATTCCTCTGTCATCCTTGTTGACTGGTTTCACGCCCCAAAGAACTGGTAAGATGGTTTATCTTCACCTTTCAAAGCACAGGAAGTCTTGGAGTGGTAAATAACGAAAGGCTTACACTTAAAATCACCCGATGTATTACAAGCTGAAACAGTCCTTTGCTGCTTTGAATCCCGGTGCACTTTCTCATGTTGACTTATGTAAGTTCTTGCTGGCATCTTCCAATAACAACTTACTGTGATGTGACAAGTTATGGGTTCAAGTCCTTGACATGTTGGTATGAGATACATTTTTTTTTTTTTTAATTCAACAGTTGTCTCCTGCCAAGGTAGGGTGACCAAAGGAAGCATATTCACCAACATTCACTCAATCACCATCTCTCAGGAATGGGCTGACAACAATCAGATTACCCTCCGACTACAACATCCCCACTCCTCCTCCAGAGTGCAGGCATTGCATTTCCCACCTTCAGGACTCAAGTCTGGCTAACCAGTTTCCCTGAATCCCTCCATAAATATTACCTTGCTCACACTCCAACAGCATGTCCATTAAGAGTACTTGTCTACATTTACTATCTAACAATTTGGAGGTGTATAAAACTACAGTGGAGGGAAGGCAGGGTAGGGGTAGTCCTAGGAAAGGATGGATGGAGGGGGGTAATGGTTGTGTGTGCAAGGGGCTTGGACATCCAGCAGGTATGTGTGTGTTAGATAGGAGTAATGAACTGTTGGAGTGTGAGCAAGGTATTATTTTTGTGAAGAGATTTAGGGAAACAAGTTAGCTGGAGATGAGTCCTGGAGGTGGGAAGTATAGTGCCTGTACTCTAAAGGAGGAGTTTTGGATATTTGCTGTTTGGAAGGACATCTAAGCTGTCATATCTGCATGACTCTGGCAAAACAGTGACAATGTGAATGATGATGAAAGTTTTTTGGGGGGTTACCCTGCCTCTGTGGGAGACAGCCAGCATGTTAAAAAAAAAATACACACACGTACAGTCAAATCTTGATTTTATGGACAAAATCCGGTGTCCAGACAAAGTTTGGAAACGACAAAATCTGCTATATCTGGAATTATGTTATTATTACAGTCCACTTGGTAAATTAATTCTCAATTTAATTAAGTCCATTAAATCCACAATTGTCCATTATTGTTATGATCACAGAAAAGCAATTCCATTATTTGGATTTAACCCTTTGAGGGTTCAAGCTGTAGTACTATGCCTTGTCCACAGGGTCCAAGAATTTAAAAAAAATTTATTATTATTATGTCTTATGAAATAGTAAAGAATCTTTTTCTGAAAGTAATAAAACAAAATGTATGAAATTTGATGGAAAATTGACAAAATCACACTATTGTGAATTTTACTGCATGAGCAATATTTATGCATCGGCGATTTTGCCCACTTTGACTCCTATTTTAGGCCAATTACATTATTTCAGTTGACCAAATTCTTAGCTACTTTGCTAGTATCGCTTCTATTTTATCGACTGAGCACAAGAAATTGCCCAGTCAACTATTTCAACTACCCAACAAAGATGATCAGAAATTGGTAATTCGGCCAATTTCACACAAAGTTCAACAGTATTCCCATTTCAAAATAGGGTCCAGAATAAACAATGCAGGCATTCCTGGCACTAAAATAAAATTTCCTCTGTTTGTTAATGTTTCCACGCTTTACACATGAATTCCATTTTGATTTTTTATTCACAAAGAATTTTTATTCACACCAAAAAATAGAAGATTCACTGTTATACATTATTGTAATAATTATATAAATAATATCAGCACACTCGTATATTGAATGCATGACGTCATTTGTTTACTCTTGAACATCTGCAAAAATCAAACATTTCCACTACTTTGAGTTTAATTTCAAGCTATTTTCAGTAATAAAATCAATCAAAATCATCTCTATTTCTGTAATATATCTTCCATTCTATAAAATGAGACCAAGAAGCCGCATATACAACCATAAAAACCATACGAAAATACACCTCAAATTCGCTGTTTTAATCCAAAAACACAGTCAGTTTTCTTCTCATTATGCACTGCATGCTGCAGGATTTGTTTTATAAGGTGCACACTTACCACATAGATCCATTCTCTCATCTATATCTAGACCCACATTTACCGCTCACAGTTTATCTGAGCGAGCTGAGCTCGTGGCGTACAACTACGGCTTGGACACAGGCTTCAAAGCCGTAGAACTATGGGACAGACCCTCACAGGGTTAACAAATCAGCTTCAGACTTTCAACACTGGTGTATCCTACCAAGAAGAAAGTTTTGAATTTTGGGGGGAGTGTAGGTGTCAGTATACCAATTTTATTTAAAAAATTATGCAGTGTAATTTTCCACATAATGCAGTGGAACCTCGGTTTTCATCATTAATTCATTCCAGAAAGTCTGACAAAAACCAAATTCGACAAAAACTGAAGCAACATTTCCAATAAGAAATAATGCAAATCCAATTGATCTGTTCCAGACTCCCAAAAGTATTAACAAAAAATACATTTTATAGAGAATAACTATAGTTTTACATACAGAAAACAATGAGAAATAAATATAAAGGACTAATGAAAAGTCTTGTTGGTGTATGGAAGACAGCGAGGAGGGGAGAGGGAGGAGAGGCTATTTCTACCACCATCACTACCACCCTCTACCAACAAGAAGCAAAGCCAGACTGATTCAGAACGTGTGGGATGCTTTGTGTGGGCGTGGGCGGACATGTTTGGTATGCAGGACCACTGTCAACTCGATGAAAACCAAGGTGATGAACAAAAACTGGGACAAAATTTTGATGAAAAAAGTAGTCAAAAACCGAATTTGATTAAAACCAGGGCAAACAAAAACTGAGGTTTCACTGTATCTCAAAAATGTAAATTCTGAATGACTTCAAACTTACCTGCCTAATACATCTGATGTAGAGTAAGATTCACTATGAATTTAGGCTACATAGATACATATCTGTCAATTTTCTAACATTTAAAAAAATAGGGTTATGGGTTTCTGTGTAATAACAGGAGAATGCTTCTTCTGATTGGCTTGAAACTTTAGGTGCCGGTGCATTTTTCTCAAGAGGAAAAGTCACACTGCTGATGGGCTGTGCCATTCTGAATTTGTAAATTTTATTAAACAATGTGATATTAGTTTGTGTAATAACTGGTGAATGTTTCTTCTGATCAATTTCAAGTTTTCACTGCTGGTGCCTCTTATTTAGATGATTTGGATTAGAGCTTTGCTGTGTAGGTGCTTTTGCCCATTTTACTGAAGAAATTGTGAAAATTGAAACACTGTTGGTTTCCATGTAATAATTTGTGAATGCCATTTCTAATCAGCTTCAACCCTCCAATGCTGATGTATCTTACTGGGAGTAAGCTTCAGTGTTACTGGCTTGTTTAGGTGCTGAGTTGCCCATGTTATTTTACCTCATAGCCAGGAAGCTTATGATCATATTTCCAAAACATGGGGAAGACCAGACAAAAATACCATAACTCATGCAATCATAGTGCATGAGTGTAAACAACTTACTGAACAAAGTGGGATAAACATCTGGCAAGCCAGTCCTAGTGCACTCTCTTGCAAATTTTTAGGAGTGGTTTGCTTGAAATGGGTTTCAACCTAACTACATTCAGTGAGTTTTTAAAACCACCATATTTTTCTCATGTTATATATGGCCAATTCAAGAATTTTATGCTGGACCTGTGATCTAGGTCATTCTAATGTCCAAAAACTATTTGTGCTCAGCTTTCACTCAAAACAAATGGAAAAATTGCCTTTTATTTGTAGAATACTGGAAATAGAAGTTGCTCAGATGGTGTTTTAGTCTGGATCTCAGTGTAAGTTATGACCAAATCTTGAAGATATATAATTGACTAGCAATTACCATTTGTCAGCACACGGTGCCACATGTCTCCACCAACTATGGCATTGGCTCTTCACAGCAGATGCTCTGGATAACCTTGATCACAGTCAAAGCATCACTACCAAGAATTCACTTCACAGAACAGGTATCACAGTTCCCAACCAAGCCCAATATGGGAGTCTGTCTGGATGGAATAATCATGCCAGTGCCAGGAACAAATAGGGATCACTCACTGCCTGAGAATTTCATTACCATACTATCTACAGTCCTCAGGAATACCACTCTAGCTGTCCTTGAACCTTCTAGTACACTGGCTCCTATGGCTGGACACACTGAAAATGGCAAGGCAAATATGTGCTGACTCGAGTAGGCACTCAACCTAATAAAAAAAAAAAAATGGGTCAACAGCTTGGTCAACCTACCATACCTCCTAATAACAGAATGTATCAGAGGGGATACCTATGGCACTCACTCAGATCTTGGTCATGTGTCATGAGGAAGGTGGAACAACTGCCATGATCCTCAACCCGGGTCAGATTCTGGTGATGCCCCTAGATGCTTGCAAAGGTACAGTACATTCTGTGGAATTGGTCTATGACATAGAAAGGGACCAGTACACTATGTTCAGAGACCTACACATTGAAATAGATGGGGAGCACATACAGTACAGTAGACCCTCGAGTTTCGTAAGCCTTGCGCTTCGTAAATTTCGCCTTTCGACAACTTTTTTTTTGTCAAAATATAGCCTTGCAGTTCGTAATTTGCCTCACCATTCGTCAGTCACCCAGAACGCGTACGAGCAGCCTCCCAGCATCCGCACCACACAAAGGTGCCCCACACACCATTCCCAGTCAGTGTGGCACTGTTTATTGGCGAGTGACCATCACCGCACGCGTTCATACGACACATTTCGTAATATTCCATTCTTTTTTGTGCTTGCAACTGCTAAATAAGCCACCAAGGGCCCAAAGAAAGCTTCTAGTGCCAGCCCTTTGGTAAAGAATGTGAGAAACATGACAGAATTCAAGAAAGAAATCATTGCAAAATATGAAAGTGGTGTGCGTGTGGCCCATCTTGCCAGGATGTACAGGAAGCCCCATACAACCATCGCTTCCATCGTGGCAAGGAAAGGAAATCAAGGAAGCTGTTGTAGTGAAAGGGGTAGATATGCTCACAAAAACGAGATCACAAATACTCGAAGATGTTGAGAATTTGTTTTTGGTGTGGATCAACGAAAAACAGTTAGCAAGAGATAGTGTTATGCAGTCGATAATTTGTGAAAAGGCAAAGCAGTTGCATGCCAATCTCGTAAAGAAAATGCCTGGAACGAGTACTGATGTTAGTGAATTTAAGGCCAGCAAAGGCTGGTTTGAGAGATTTAAGAAGCGTACTGGCATACACAGTGTGGTAAGGCATGGCGAGGCTGCAAGTTTTGACAAGTGTGCAGCTGAAAAATTTGTGCAGGAATTCAAGAACTATGTAGAGGCTGAAGGATTCGTCCCCCAACAAGTGTTCAACTGTGACAAAACAGGCCTCTTTTGGAAGAAAATGCCATTGAGGACCTATATCATGCAGGAGGAAACGGCACTGCCAGGACACAAGCCTATGAAAGACAGGCTAACTCTCATGTTCTGTGGTACTACTAGTGGGGATTTCAAAGTGAAGCCTTTATTGGTGTATCACCTTGAAAATCCCAGTGTTCAAGAAACACAGTGTCGCTAAGAGTAAATTGTGTGTGATGTGGAAGGCTAACAGTAAGGCATGGGTCATGAGGAAAATTTTCCTTGATTGGTTCAATGAAGTGTTTGGCCTGAGTGTGAAGAAATACCTCCTGGAAAATAAATTGCCACTCAAGTGCCTCCTGGTAATAGACAATGCTCCTGCTCAACCTCCAGACTTGGATGACCAAATGGTGGAGGAGTTTAATTTCATCACAGTAAAGTTCTTGCCCCCTAATACTACTCCTCTCATCCAGCCCATGGACCAGCAGATCATTTCAAACTCAATTAGCCCTAAGAGTGTTCTGGAAAGATCACTTCAATATCCTCCATTGCATAGGCCTTATAGATAAGGCTTGACAGGGAGTGACTTCCAGGACTTTGAACTCTGCTTGGAGAAAATTATGGCCAGATTGTGTTCTTGACAAACATTTTGAAGGGTTTGAGGCTGGCCCTGACAACCCTATGCCAGCTGTGGAATCTATTGGGGCACTAGGAAATTCCATGGGGTTGGATGTGACTGGCCAGGATGTGGAAGAGTTGGTGGAGGACCACAGTAAAGAGCTAACCACTGAAGAGCTGCAAGATCTTCATCTGCAACAGCAACAGACCACAGCTCAGGAAATTGCTTCAGAGGAGGAGGAAGAGAGATGGAAGAAGGTGCCTTTTTCAAAGATTAAGGACATTTGTGTAAAGTGGAGTAAGATGCAAATGTTTGTGGAGGAACATCACCCTGAGAAAGCTGTTGCAAGCCGTGCTGGCAACATGTACAAAGACAATGTCTTGTCCCATTTTAGGCAAATTTTAAAGAGATGCAAGAAACAGAGCTCTCTGGAGCAATTTTTTGAATGACAGGGATCCAGTGACTCCCAAGCTGGTCCTAGTGTCATTAAAAAACAAAGAAGGGAAGTAACCCCGGATAAGGACTTGGTACCTAAAGTCTTTATAGAAGGGATTTCCCTTCCAAACAATAGTGTAACATCTCCATCCTCTCCCCTCCTCCTGTCTTTCATACACCAACAAGAGTCTTCAATAAAGGTAAGTGTGAAGTTATTATTGTTTTATACTTGATGTCTCATTGTTTTCTGTATGTAAATCTACATTTAATGTAAAAAAATATTTTTTGTTAATAGTTTTGGGTGTCTGGAACAGATTAATTGGATTTACATTATTTCTTATGTGGAAAATGGTTTCACCATTCGTAAATTTTGCCTTTCATCAGACTCTCTGGAACGGATTAATTACAAAATTCAAGTGTCCACTGTACCTTCTTCAAAGGCTCTGGCTGGACCACTGCACTAACACAAGCAGGTCTAACTATCTAGCTATATGCATAATGCACATGGTACTCATGTAATATCTTGAAAACTACTGAAGACAGAGAGGTGTAAAAGTACTTTGTTAGTTTTATTAACATAGGTGATTAATTTGTCTCTTTACTTCCTAATATACAATACAGGTCTGCCATCACAAATCCGGCAATCAGTTCTTCGGTTCCTTCAGTTATTCGGCACTAATTTCGGCTAGCATAATTTCAAATTTCCAGGGTCGCCACACCAACCTGCTGGTACTATTTGCTGCATAAGTCATTCTCATTTCTTTCCATTTATTGTTATAACCTGCTTACTTGTAGCCCTAGCCATGGTTCCAATGAATAAAACAAATGCTTCTCATTATGTAAAGCACCTACACAGTACATTGTCCATTAAAGATAAGGTGGCTTTGAAGCCACTGTCAGTTGCCATGAACTGTCTGGTGATGCAGGGGAATATGCTTTATTATTATGCTAATATCAACGCTACAGCTTACTGCCTATCACAATTGATCTGACATAATAAACAATATAAATAACATAAAAACATGTTAAATACTCCAGAATAAATAATATTTGACATAAAGCCGAGCAGTTCAACGGAGGTATGAAGAGGATATGGGATACAAGTACCATTCTCCTATCCCTGTCTTGGGCTTATATTAGAGAAAACAGAGTATAGCACAGGGCTAACTGTGATATACTCTAGTACTGCACCATAAAACTGAAACAAAAAAGCTATTTTCTCTATATAGATTATCACACACAGCAGCATATCTACCTTCCCAACAATCCTCAAAATAGCGAGGGTCACTCCGATACATAAAGGAGGTGACCAAGCTGACTTGAATAACTATAGACCAATATCTAACTTACTACTGCTCTCTAAAATCTTTGAAAAATTAATTCATAGACGGATCTATTCCTACCTCATTTCACACAACATATTAAACCCTTGTCAGTTTGGATTCAGGAATAATAAAAGCACAAATGATGCTATCATACACATGCTAGAGCTAATATATATCGCACTTGAAAAGAAAGAAGTCCCGTTGGGCATTTTCATTGATTTACGTAAAGCTTTCGATACAGTCGACCAAGAACAGCTGTACTCCAAATTAATGCACTATGGTATCAGAGGCCACTCCCTCAACTACCTAAAGTCATACCTTAGTAACAAAACTCAATATGTGTATGCAAATGATGCAAACTCTTCCACCCAACCAATCACAATAGGAGTCCCACAAGGAAGCGTCTTGGACCATTCCTCTTTCTCATCTACATCAATGATCTACTGAATGCATCACAGCTACTCAAACCCATATTATTTGCAGATGACACTACATATGTCTTTTCCCACCCAAACACAGTCAATGCTGAATTACAGAAAATATCTGCCTGGATGATGACAAACAAACTTACCCTGAACACTGATAAAACCTATTTCATTCAGTTTGGAAACAAAGCTGCAAATGATCCAATTAACATAATGCTAAATGGATCATCAGTCACAAGACTCTCAGAGGGAAAATTCCTAGGTATCCACCTTGACAGTAGCCTTAAGTTCCGGACACACATACAACAAATCACCAAGAAAATCTCCAAGACTGTAGGCATACTATCAAAGATAAGGTACTACGTTCCACAATCAGCTCTCCTGGCACTGTACCATTCACTCATATACCCTTATCTTACATATGGAATTTGTGCATTGGAACCAACAACATCCAATCACCTAAAACCCCTAATAACCCAGCAAAAGGCAGCAGTAAGAATGATAACAAATTCTCACTCCCGCCAGCATACTCCACCAATTTTCAAAAGTCTGAATCTGCTCACCATTAAGAACATCCATACTTATTCATGTGCCTACTACATACACAGAACAATACACACAAATATAAACCCCCCACTCAAGCTTCTCACCAACCTAAACAGGACACATGACCACAACACAAGACACAGATCTCTTTGATATACCTCGTGTCCATATCACACTGTGTAAAAACTCTATGCACATAAAGGGCCCCAGAATATGGAATTCATTACCAGAAGATATTAAAGTAACCCAGTCTGAAAATCAATTTAAAACTCTTCTCAAAAGTCACTTAATCACCCTAGACTAAATGCTAAATACTCAGTACACACTTACCTATGTACTCCCACATCATATCTGAAAAAATCACTTTGAACCTTTTATCCATTGTTGACAGGAATATAACTGAATCATTGTTTTCACAAAAAGCATTTTCGAATATAAATATATCTTTGTATTATACAAATTTTGATTCATTTATAATCAATATTCTACTGTACAACTATGAAATAATTACTATCCTACTGTACAACTATGATATAATCCTTAGTATTAACCCTTTGACTGTTTCAGGGCCCTCTCTGAAAATGTCATTCTATGTCGCCAAATATTCGAAAAAAAAAAAATTATTTTTTCTTATGAAAATGTTAGGAATATTTTTACTAGTGTTTTAAGCCTAAAAAAAAATTTTTGCCATCAGTACTTACCGAGATATAGAGCCGCAAAGTTTGCAGAAATTGACGTGCGTACGGCAACAGCGGCAACTGCCGCCCACCCGGTATTCTTTTATTTACTCTAATTCAAAGGTTTCTTGCATTTTTCAATATTTTTCTTTTCCATGTAACTTATGTGGCCTGTGAGACCAATGTAAGGTGCATTGTTCAAATATACACTCATTATTTACAACACAATAACAGAACAAACTTTATCACTATTAGTTTGTGTATACACTTTGTTTACACAAACAAACAATACAAAACAATGTTTATTACTATTGTTCCATAATATATATACATATGTACAGTCACTAACCACGTTCCTAGAACTGCTGCAGCTTGTGGAACTCTTTGAAACATGGGTATATGCAGAGGGGCACTTCACACTCCTCACACATAAAACGAGTGTCTCTGCGTGTTTGTGGGCGTTTTGTGGTATGCATACATACATAACACCTCTTCTGAGCATTTTTCTTGGCAGTAGTAGGAGGCAGTTGTATGGGGTAGTGATCACCAGGCCTCATACGAGATGACGTCTGTGGGCGCTGGTCTATTGCAGGAGTTGCTCCTTGGTACTTTGCAATTATTTGTCTGATTACTGACAGGCAAAATTCACCATATTTTGGTGTTTTGTTGGTCTTCAACTTGTATATGTTATAAGCATTTAGCATAGAGATATCAACAAGATGGAAAAAAAGTTTGATATACCACTTATAACTCTTGCGTACACAGTCTGCAAACCCAATCTGCATGTCACATTTGTCCACTAAGCGCATATTGAGGTTGTAGTCCATGACAGCTGCAGGCTTTAGAATGGGTTCATTGGTCTCTCTGTTGTCCCTGCCACTGGGTACCATTTCGTTTGTGTGAACTGATGTCAACAATGTGACATCACGTTTGTCATGCCACCGAAATGCCATGATGTCATTGGCAGCAAAGGCTTGCACCTCACCTCTGCGAGTGCCAGCGTCGAACCTTGGCATATGTTTGCGATTACCACGCACTGTGCCACACACGTCTGTCAAGTTCACTCGCAAGAAATCACTGAGTAAGGGGCTTGTGTGCCAGTTATCAGTAAATAACATATGCCCCTTACCAAGATATGGTTCCATCATTGTACGAACCACATCACCAGAGATACCCAATAACTTCATGGTATCTCTCAAAGTATTACTGCCAGTGTACACAATAATATCTAAAACAAGACCACTTCTGCAATCACACAGTACAAATAGCTTTATACCAAAGCGTTTCCTCTTGCTTGGTATATATTGCTTGAATGAGAGTCTTCCTTTGAATAAAATCAAGGACTCATCAATAACAAGCTTCCTGAAGGGATAAAAATACATGCAGCACTTTTGTTTCAGGTACATAAACACATTTCTTATCTTATATAACCTGTCGCTTCTGTCAGGCCTGGTTTTGTCTGAAAAGTGTAACATACGTAACAGTATCAGGAAACGATTGACACCTATAATGTCACTAAAACCTGGAGTTGAAATCAGGCGATCTGTTGTCCAGTATGTGGTGACAGTGTGCTTATACACATGTGGCATAAGCATTATTGTGGCAAAAAACAGGTACATCTCTGCCACAGTTGTCTCCTTCCACTTGTGTAGCCGTGATTTTGGTGAGAGAATTGTATTTGCCATGGTGTAATCACAGTATGTATTTGTTTCCCTGACAATGATGTCCATCAGGGGTTCATCGAAAAATAACTCAAAGCAGTCCAGTTCACTGGCATTGTTCCCAAGTGGACAAGATGGCTTTATTCCACTTTGTGTTTCATCAAAGTCATGGGGACTGGGAACAAACTCATCACCGTCCTGCCAATCCCAGATGCGGTCTGCTGGTGGGGTCTGGATATTGTACCGTGGTTGTGGCTGTGCAGGTTGTGGTGGTGCAGGTTGTGGCAGTGTGGGGTAGGGTGAGGCTGGTTGTTCTGCTGAGTCAGCCGCGTGGCTAGTAGCGTGGCCCGGTGATGGTGCCACATGGGCCGTGCCACCCTCACTATCACCACCACTGCCTCCTCCCTCACTGTCACCATTCATACCCATCGTTACAATATCATCATCTTCACTATCAGGTCGTGGTGTTGGGCCACGGGATGTGCTCCCAGAGTTTCTCCTTCCCCTTGGAACAACATATGAAACACTACCAGACCGCATACTACGTCGTACATACTGGCGCTTCACTGGGGAATATTCACTCTCACTGTCACTAGAACTGCTTTCAATGACCTTGAAATCACTATCACTATCACTGCTATCATCAGGGTGTTGTACACGACCAAATAGTTTCCTCTTTCGTCCTGGTACAGGCGAACGTGAACGTGAACAAGCCGGCACAGCACCAGAGGTCGAAGGTTGTGGGTCATCTGGGTTTTCGTCACTATTTACGTTATCCTGGGCACATTTTTCGGTAACACTCACTTGAAAACCCTTGAATTCACTGTCACTGACATTTTCATCGCTGTTAGAGCAATCACTTGGGAACAAAAGACCTCCAATCCGCCGAGGAGTGAGGAACTTCTTACCGAGAGGCATGGTGAAAATGGACTGACAACATGGCGTTCCCACAATGCACCGCTGGGTCCCAGATTTTTTTCACAGGGTGCACACCGACCACTGAGACCCATTCTCAACCGTGTAGGCCTACCAGGCCTTTGGCGCTCGATTTGAAGCCGCTAGAATTTGTGCGTATAAATACGTCAGAAACATTGGCTCGTAAGACGTATTTATACGTCGGAAACAGTCAAAGGGTTAAGTAGACTGTAAGCCAATAATGTTAAGTTGGCCCATAATGCCTAGGCATAATAGAGGCTCTCTTTGCATTGCAACTCACTATTGTAAATACAAAATCTCAATGTACTGTTTGCAAAGACATAAATAAAATAAAATATGTGTAGAGAACCTAGAATAACCCAAAAAAGTCAGACAACGTGGCTTATTTCTAGTACCTGGCTTGGGTTAGCCATATATGATTTTTTGTAAATATTTGATTCCCAGCCAGGGTAGAAACATTGGGCATGTTTCTTTACAACTGTTGTCTATGTTCACCCATGAGTAAATGGGTACCTGGGTGTTAGTTGACTGGTGTGGGTCGCATCCTGGGACACTGACCTAATTTGCTTGAAATACTCTGTATAACAAGTGGCTTTCTATATAGTAGTATGTCACTGATGTCAGCTAGGCCTCTATACCATGTACATGTATGTGTAGTAAATAAAGATATTATTATTATTATTATTTTTTTTTTTTTTTCAACAAGTCGGCCGTCTCCCACCGAGGCAGGGTGACCCAAAAAAGAAAGAAAATCCCCAAAAAGAAAATACTTTCATCATCATTCAACACTTTCACCACACTCGCACATTATCACTGTTTTTGCAGAGGTGCTCAGAATACAACAGTCTAGAAGCATACACATATAAAGATACACAACATATCCCTCCAAACTGCCAATATCCCAAACCCCTCCTTTAAAGTGCAGGCATTGTACTTCCCATTTCCAGGACTCAAGTCCGACTATATGAAAATATTATTTATTATTATTATCACACTGGCCGATTCCCACCAAGGCAGGGTGGCCCGAAAAAGAAAAACTTTCACCATCATTCACTCCATCACTGTCTTGCCAGAAGGGTGCTTTACACTACAGTTTTTAAACTGCAACATTAACACCCCTCCTTCAGAGTGCAGGCACTGTACTTCCCATCTCCAGGACTCAAGTCCGGCCTGCCGGTTTCCCTGAACCCCTTCATAAATGTTACTTTGCTCACACTCCAACAGCACGTCAAGTATTAAAAACCACTTGTCTCCATTCACTCCTATCAAACATGCTCACGCATGCCTGCTGGAAGTCCAAGCCCCTGGCACACAAAACCTCCTTTACCCCCTCCCTCCAACCTTTCCTAGGCTGACCCCTACCCCACCTTCCTTCCACTACAGACTGATACACTCCTGAAGTCATTCTGTTTCGCTCCATTCTCTCTACATGTCCGAACCACCTCAACAACCCTTCCTCAGCCCTCTGGACAACAGTTTTGGTAATCCCGCACCTCCTCCTAACTTCCAAACTACGAATTCTCTGCATTATATTCACACCACACATTGCCCTCAGACATGACATCTCCACTGCCTCCAGCCTTCTCCTCGCTGCAACATTCATCACCCATGCTTCACACCCATATAAGAGCGTTGGTAAAACTATACTCTCATACATTCCCCACTTTGCCTCCAAGGACAAAGTTCTTTGTCTCCACAGACTCCTAAGTGCACCACTCACCCTTTTCCCCTCATCAATTCTATGATTCACCTCATCTTTCATAGACCCATCCACTGACACGTCCACTCCCAAATATCTGAATACATTCACCTCCTCCATGCTCTCTCCCTCCAATCTGATATCCAATCTTTCATCACCTAATCTTTTTGTTATCCTCATAACCTTACTCTTTCCTGTATTCACTTTTAATTTTCTTCTTTTGCATACCCTACCAAATTCATCCACCAATCTCTGCAACTTCTCTTCAGAATCTCCCAAGAGCACAGTGTCATCAGCAAAGAGCAACTGTGACAACTCCCACTTTATGTGTGATTCTTTATCTTTTAACTCCACGCCTCTTGCCAAGACGCTCGCATTTACTTCTCTTACAACCCCATCTATAAATGTATTAAACAACCACGGTGACATCACACATCCTTGTCTAAGGCCTACTTTTACTGGGAAATAATTTCCCTCTTTCCTACATACTCTAACTTGAGCCTCACTATCCTCGTAAAAACTCTTCACTGCTTTCAGTAACCTACCTCCTACACCATACACCTGCAACATCTGCCACATTGCCCCCCTATCCACCCTGTCATATGCCTTTTCCAAATCCATAAATGCCACAAAGACCTCTTTAGCCTTATCTAAATACTGTTCACTTATGTGTTTCACTGTAAACACCTGGTCCACACACCCCCTACCTTTCCTAAAGCCTCCTTGTTCATCTGCTATCCTATTCTCCGTCTTACTCTTAATTCTTTCAATAATAACTCTACCATACACTTTACCAGGTATACTCAACAAACTTATCCCCCTATAATTTTTGCAGTCTCTTTTGTCCCCTTTGCCTTTATACAAAGGAACTATGCATGCTCTCTGCCAATCCATGGGTACCTTACCTACTTCCATACATTTATTAAATAATTGCACCAACCACTCCAAAACTATATCCCCACCTGCTTTTATTATTATTATTATTATTATTATTGCTGTTGTTATTTTCTCAATTGTTTGTTGGGTTATATTATTGAGACTTGGGCAATGTATGATGGAAAGATACTTCTTAATGTACACCAAAAATGAAAGAAATCAGACCATAAACAGCAGAGTTCACTTCTCACCCATTAGCGGCCGCTCAGCGGTATAGTATTTTTGTATGGTTTTTATGGTTATACAGTGGACCCCCGGTTCACGAAGCCATCGGTATCCGATAAAACCGGTATCCGAAGCATTATATCGCAAAAAATTTGCCTCGGTTCCCGTTACAAAACCCGGTATGCGATACTATTTGTACGAGACGTATCCAGTATTTACAAGCCAGCCAGTGTGCGCGCATCTAGGGATACATTTGGTACATTCTATATTATCCATATTATCACTGTTTTTGGTGCTTGTTTCTGCAAAGTAAGTCACCATGGGCCCCAAGAAAGCTTCTAGTGCCAACCCATCGAGACCAAGGGTGCTAATGACTATTGAAATTAAGGAAATGTGTGCAAAGTGGCTTGAAGTGCAAACCTTTTTTGATGAAAATCACCCTGACACAGCTAATGCAAGCCGTGTTGACAACCTGTACACTGACGATGTTGTGAACCACTTTAGGAAAGTCATAAAGGAACGAGAGGTACAGGCCTCTATGGACAGATATGTTGTGCGACAGAAGTCCAGTGACTCTCAAGCTGGTCCTAGTGGCATTAAAAGAAAAAAGGAAGTAACCCCGGAAAAGGACTTGCTACCTCAAGTCATAATGGAGGGGGATTCCCCTTCTAAACATTGAAAACTTCGACACTCTCCCCTCCTCCCATCCCATCAATCATCACCAGATCTTCATTAAAGGTAAGTGTCAATTATTCTATTGTGATTATTCTATTGTTATTGTAATTATTGTATTGCATTAAACTTAATATATCATGTGGTAAAAGTTTTTTTTTCATACTTTTGGGTGTCTTGCATGGATTAATTTGATTTCCATCATTTCTTATGGGGAAAATTGATTCGCTTTCCGATAATTTCGGTTTACGATGAGCTCTCAGGAACGGATTAATATCGTGAACTGGGGGTCCACTGTATTCTCATTTTTTCGGTTTCATTTGATAGAATGGAAGATATATTACAGAAACAGATATGATTTTGATTGCTTTCATGAGGAAAAGTACCTTGAAATTGCACTCACAGTAGCAGAAATGTTCTATTCTGTAGCGATGCTTGAGTAAGCAAATGACGTTACTGTCCAATACCTATCTGCCTCCCAGTCCAAATTCCAGTACGGAGTCAAGAATGGGTTGACATTATTTATACAATTATTACAATAATGCAGTAGTCTTTATAACAGTAAATCTTCTATTTTTTTGTGTGAATAAAAATTCCAAATGGTAAGCAAGAGTAATATAAGAGGGACCTGGAGCCGTGACTAATGAACAGAGAAAATGTTGTTTTAGTGCCAGGAATGTCTGCATTCTTTATTTTGGACCCTATTTTGAAATTGCCATCTGTGAAATTGGCCAAAATGCCAATTTCTGACCATTTTATTAGGTAGTTGAAATAAGTGAATGGGCAGTTTCTTGTACTTAGTCAACAGACTAGAAGTAAGTAAATAAGTAAGTTTATTAGATATACACAAATACAGTTACACAGATTATCATACATAGCAGCGTATGTATAGAGATCCTAGGATAACCCAGAAAAGTCAGACAAAGTGACTTATTTCCAGTATCTGGCTTGGGCTTGCCATATATGATTTTTGGTAAATATTTTTTTTTTCTCAGTTGTTTATTGGGCTGTTTTATTGAAACTTGGGCAATGTATGATGGAAAGATGCTTCTTAATGTACATCAAAAATAAAAAAGATGGACAATAAATAAAGGAGTTCATTCTCGGCAATTAGCCGCCTCTTTGTGGTATATTTTCGTATGGTTTTTATGGTTTTATTCTCGTTTTTTGGTTTCATTTGATAGAATGGAAGATACATTACAGAAACAGACGTGATTTTGATTGCGCTCATGATGAAAAGTACCATGAAATTGAGCTCAAAGTAGCGGAAATGTTCGATTTTTGCCGATGTTCAATGAACTTTGTATAAGTCAAGTTGGTTAATTTTATTAAGTGTATTCTAACCTAACCACTCTGTAATCCGGCACACTACAAGTCCCAATGATGCCGGATTTGTGATGGAGGACCTGTACAATTATTTTATTTTACTGTGACTAAGGCAGTTAAAACATTAAATAATAATTTTGCAAATTAAAGCTTTCTAGATATCAAATTTCACAGTTCCCAGTAAAATATTAAAAAGCACCAGAAAACTTGGCAATATTATCCAAAATGTGCTTATTTTTTAAGCTGCCTACTAGGGACTTTTTTAAGCTTACACAAACAGATAACCCATTATTGTAATATTAATGCAGAGTTTAATAAAATACTCTTACAAAAATTAATATTTTTTATATGTTTTTTGGATATTATATAGCAATGAAGGGTATAAAAATATTCATACTATTCCAATGCTTTTAACTGAACTTTTGATCGTCCTGACAAACCTGTCCCCTTCTACACCAATGATTTAATGTATATGGCATTTCAATTAATTATAATAAGCCTGTTGGTATAAGTAGTAGGTTGGTAGACAGCAACCACCCAGGGAGGTACTACCGTCCTGCCAAGTGAGTGTAAAATGAAAGCCTGTAATTGTTTTACATGATGGTAGGATTGCTGGTGTCTTTTGTCTGTCTCATAAATATGCAAGATTACAGGTATGTCTTGCTACTTCTACTTACACTTAGGTCACACTACACATACACGTACATGTTTATTTATACACACTCATCTGAGTTTTCTTTGATTTTATCTTAATAGTTCTTCTTCTTATTACTTTTCCTTTTATATCCATGGGGAAGTGGAATAAAAATCTTTCCTCCGAAAGCCATGTGTGTTGTAAAAGTCAACTAGACTGCTGGGAACAATGGGCTAGTAACCCCTTTTCCTGTAATGATTACTAAAAAGAATAAGAAGAAAATTGTCAAAGTGGGAGGTCTGAATGTGCATGGATGTTGTGCGAATGATAAGAAAGAGATGATTGTGGATGTTATGAATGAGAAGAAGCTGGATGTCCTGGCTTTAAGTGAAACAAAGCAGAAGGGGGTGGGAGAGTTTCAGTGGAGAAAAATAAATGGAATTAGGTCAGGGGTTTCAAATAGATTTAGAGCTAAAGAGGGAATAACAATAATGTTGAAGGATAAGCTATGGCAGGAGAAGAGTAGAAATGCATTAATTCAAGGATAATGTGGAGTAAAATAAAGGTTGGATGTGAAAAGTGGGTTACAGTAAGCGTATATGCACCTGAAGAAGAGAGAAGTGTTGGGGAGAGAGAGAGATTTTGGGAAATGTTGAGTGAATGCATGGGGAGTTTTGAACCAAGTACTTGTGGTTGGGGATTTCAGCTAAAGTGGGTAAAAATGTTGAGGAGGGAGTAGTAGGTAAATTTGGGGTGCCAGGGGTAAATGAAAATGGGGAGCCTTTAATTGAGCTATGTGTAGAAAGAGGTTTGATAATAAGTAATACATATTTTATGAAAAAGAGGATAAATAAATATATAAGGTATGATATAGCACGTAATAAAAGTAGTTTGTTAGATTATGTATTGGTGGATAAAAGGTTGATGGGTAGGCTTCAGGATGTACATGTTTATAGAGGGGCAACTGATATATCGGATCATTATTTAGTTATAGCTACAGTTAGAGTAAGAGGTAGATGCGACAAGAGGAAAATGGCAACAAGTAAGAGAGAGGTGAAAGTGTATAAACTAAGGGAGGAGGAAGCTTGGGTGAGATATAAGCAACTATTGGCAGAAAGGTGGGCTAGTGCAAGTATGAGTAGTGGGGGAGAAGGGGGGGGAGTTGAAGAGGATTGGAATAGTTTGCAGTATTAGAATGTGGGGCAGAAGTTTGTGGTTATAGGAGGGTGGGTGCGGGAGGAAAGAGGAGTGATTGGTGGAATGATGAAGTAAAGGGTGTGATAAAAGAGAAAAAGGTAGCTTATAAGAGGTTTTTACAAAGCAGAGGTGTTATAAGAAGAGCAGAGTATATGGGGAGTAAAATAAAGGTGAAGAGAGTGGTGAGAGAGTGCAAGAGGAGAGCAGATGAGAGTGGGAGAGGCACTGTCACGAAATTTTAATGAAAATAAGAAAAAAATCTGAAGTGAGTTAAACAAGTTAAGAAAGTTTAGGGAACGAATAGATATGTCAGTTAAAAACAGAGTAGGGGAGTCAGTAGATGGGGAGATGGAGGTACTGGGTAGATGGCGAGAATATTTTGAGAAACTTTTAAATGTCGATGAAGAAAGGGATGCGGTAATTTCGTGCATTGGCCAGGAAGTATACCATCTTTTAAGAGTGAAGAAGAGCAGGATGTGAGTGTGGGGGATGTGCACGAGGCAATATCTAGAATGAAAGGAGTAAAGCAGCTGGAACTGCCGAGATCATGACAGAAATGTTAAAAGCAGAGGGGGATATAGTGTTAGAGTGGTTGGTATTTTTGTTTAATAAATGTATGAATAAATAAATGTATGAATGTATGAAGGAAAGCATATAAATCTATAGGGGAAGGAAAGAGGGGTAGGGGTCGTCCTCGAAAGGGTTGGAAAGAGGGGGTAAAGGAGGTTTTGTGGGCGAGGGGCTTGGACTTCCAGCAAGCGTGCATGAGCGTGTTAGATAGGAGTGAATGGAGACGAATGATACTTGGGACCTGACGATCTGTTGGAGTGTGAGCAGGGTAATATTTAGTGAAGGGATTCAGGGAAACCGGTTATTTTAATATAGTCGGAATTGAGTCCTGGAAATGGGAAGTACAATGCCTGCACTTTAAAGGAGGGGTTTGGGATATTGGCAGTTTGGAGGGATATGTTGTGTATCTTTATACGTATATGCTTCTAAACTGTTGTATTCTGAGCACCTCTGCAAAAGCAGTGATAATGTGTGAGTGTGGTGAAAGTGTTGAATGATGATGAAGGTATTTTCTTTTTGGGGATTTTCTTTCTTTTTTGGGTCACCCTGCCTCGGTGGGAGACGACCGACTTGTTGGAAAAAAAAAAAAATGTATGAAAGAGGGGAAGGTACGTAGGGATTGGCAGAGAGCATGTATAGTTCCTTCATATAAAGAGAAGAGAGACAAAAGAGATTGTATAAATTATAGAGGAATTAGTTTACTGAGTATACCAGGAAAAGTGTACGGTAGGGTTATTATTGAAAGAATTAGAGGTAAGAGAGAATGTAGGATTATGGATGAGAAAGGAGGTTTCAGAGCGGGTAGGGGATGTGTAGATCAAGTGTTTACATTGAAGCATATATGTGAACAGTATTTAGATAAAGGTAAGGAACTTTTCATTGCATTTATGGATTTAGAAAAGACATATGATAGAGAGGATAGGGGAGCAATGTGGCAGATGATGGAAGTATATGGAATAGGTAGTAAGTTACTAAATGCTGTAGAGAGTTTTTATGAGGATAGTGAGGCTCAGGTTAGGGTGTGTAGAAGAGAGGGAGACTACTTCCCAGTAAAAGTAGGTCTTGGACAGAGATGTGTAATGTCACCATGGTTGTTTAATATATTTATAGATGGGGTTGTAAAAGAAGTAAATGCTAGAGTGTTCAGGAGAGGGGTGGGAATAAATTATGGGGAATCAAATACAAAATGGGAATTGACGCAGTTGCTTTTTGCTGATGATACTGTGCTTATGAGAGATTCTAAAGTAAAACTGCAAAGGTTAGTGAATGAGTTTGGGAGTGTGTGTAAAGGTAGAAAGATGAAAGTGAACACAGAAAAGACTAAGGTGATGAGGGTATCAAATGATTTAGATAAAGAAAAATTGGATATCAAATAGGAGAGGAGGAGTATGGAAGAAGTGAATGTTTTCAGATATTTGAGAGTCGACGTGTCAGCAGATGGATTTATGAAGAATGAGGTTAGTCATAGAATTAATGAATGAAAAAAGGTGAGCGGTGCGTTGAGGTATATGTGGAGACAAAAAACGTTATCTATGGAAGCAAAGAAGGGAATGTATGAAAGTACAGTGGTACCAACACTCTTATATGGGTGTGAAGCTTAGGTTGTAAATGCTGCAGCGAGGAGGCGGCTGCAGGCAGTGGAGATGTCCTGTCAACGGGCAATGTGTGGTGTAAATATTATGCAGAAAATTTGGAGTGTGGAAATTAGAAGGTGTGGAGTTAATAAAAGTATTAGTCAGAGGGCTGAAGAGGGATTGTTGAGGAGGTTCGGTCATTTAGAGAGAATGGATCAAAGTAGAATGACATTGAGAGCATATAAATCTGTAGGGAAAGGAAGGCGAGGTAGAGGTCATCCTCGAAAAGGTTGGAGGGAGGGGGTAAAGGAAGTTTTGTGGGCGAAGGGCTGGACTTCCAGCAAGCGTGAATGAGCATGTTAGATAGAAGTGAATGGAGACGAATGGTATTTGGGACCTGACAAGCTGTTGGAGTGTGAGCAGGGTAATATTTAGTGAAGAATTCAGGGAAACTGGTTATTTTTGTATAGCTGGACTTGAGTCCTGGAAATGGGAAGTACAATGCCTGCACTTTAAAGGAGGGGTTTGGAATATTGGCAGTTTGGAGGGATATGTTGTGTATCTTTATATGTATATGCTTCTAAACTGTTGTTTTCTGAGCACCTCTGCAAAAACAGTGATATGTGTGAGTGAGGTGAAAGTGTTGAACAATGATGAAAGTATTTTCTTTTTGGAGATTTTCTTTCTTTTTGGGTCACCCTGCCTCGGTGGGAGATGGCCGACTTGTTAAAAAAAAAAAAAAAATTAGCAATCATGTCTAGAATTTTTTGCAAATGTTTTCATTAACATTGTGCTATAAATCTACAAAAATTTGAGTATTGACACAAATGCGACTGGTTCATGGATAAGTTTGGATACGACTGTTGTATATTAATCAGGATGGATTCAACTTCATCCTTTCATGAAATGGAGAACTTTTTGAAACAAATAATCTTATTTTATGGTCTAATATCATATTCTTAGCAATAATTTTTTTCCTATAATGTATATGTCTGAAAATGAAAATAATAATGCATGCACTAAGTTAACAATAGTGAAGAGGAGGGGCCAGGAGCTGTGACTTGACCCCTGCAACCACAACTAGGTGAGTACTCATATCACTTACTTATAAATAAGGTATAAAACCACTTGTTTTACTTATATAAATAACAAATACTACAGTACTACCTATCTACAATCTTGTACCTTTGGTGAATGATGTGGGTCCATAAGCTGGTGTGCAGGACGAATTCTCAACTTGGGCATTTTTAAAGGTGGCTTGTTTTGTGTAGATGCTTCTCTCAGTATTAACTGGATGGAGTCTTGAAGTGAAGCTCCTGAATTCCCTTCAGTAGTGTTATTGCTATCCAATGAGCTTTCTGCTTCTTGAGTATGGTCCAAAGGGGATGCTTCATCCTTATCATTTACGTCATCATCCTCACATATAACTAAATTATCCGAGTCACTATCTTCCTGGATATTACTTGTACATGTATCACCTGCTGTTGGATATTGCTGTTGCTCTTGGTCCTTTTCTTGATCTTGTTGCTTCTCTTGGTCCTTTTCTTGATCTTGTTGCTGCTCTTGGTCCTTTTTTTGATCTTGTTGCTGCTCTGGGTCCTTTTCTTGATCTTGTTGCTGTTTTTGGTCCTTTTCTTGATTTTGTTGCTGCTCTAGATCATTTTTTTTATCTTGCTGCTGTTTTTTCATGACAAACTTTGTCTTTTTAGCATCTTCCTCAAGCTTGGCTGAAAGTTTTCTGATTGTATCTTGAAGAAAACCTTTACCTGTAGCTATTATTTCATCATCAAAAACATCAGTATCAAGAGCACTCATCGTAGACTCACTATCACTTCCAGCTGAGTCAATGTCTTCACTTACTATAATCTTCTGTACATCATCATCATTGCAATTCTCTCCACTGTTAGACTCCTTCTCTGGAACTGATGTTTGCTCATTTTCTGCATCATTTTGGGGTTCATCTGTTTTTTGTTTGTCAACTGTATTTTTATCTTGAGCTTTTCCCTCATTCTCTTTTAAAACATCACCAGTGTCCCCTGAAATTGGCAAAAGAGAGCTAATTGATGATGACTCTGCCTTTGTAGAAATTTTTATACATAATTCTCCTTCATCTTCCTGAGTATCCTCGTCTAATTTTTTGCTAATAGAATCTAACAAAGACATTCTTTTTTGAGCTTCTTGAGCAGACATCGTTGTGTGAATATTTATTGATATTCTATCTACAAGCTGCTTGGCTTTTTCCTCTACTTCTCCTTTTTCATCAAATTCTTCATCTCCAACAAAAACCTCAAGATCTGGACCCTTTTTTCCTCGCCTTTTTTTTTTCCCCTTGTATTTTGGACGAGGAATAGGGGTACTTTCTGAGTCACCAGAAGATTTCCTCAGCTCTGAATGCAAAACAATATGCCTACTCATGTTAGACTTATGAATTTCCGCTTTTCCTCCATGACGGTGTTTTACATGCTCCTCAGCAGCGCCTAAACCAATCCTAACAAACATGCATACTTTACAAACATGGATATACAGCCAACCATCTTCTTCAATCATTCCTAATATTAAAAACTTCTCTGGTTGGGTGCGATGACACTCTGTATGATGTGACTGTAGACGTGCCAATTTGTAAGTGCGATGACCACAGAGTTCACACCTGTAGCGATATTCCCCAGTGTGACTAGAAACATGGTTGTAAAAGTTTTCTTTTTTTTCAGACATGTAGTTGCAAAGACGACAATGATAAACACTTGAAGCTGCATCAGGAGAATGCTCAAGGACATGATAAATCAAGTCAAAACGACTGTTAGATATATAGTCACAATCTTTACAGGTTACACTTTTCTCAAAATTCATATTAGTTGGAATCCAGCTCAAATCCAGTAATTTTTTTACATCCTTACTTGCTTCTTTAGCAGGACCAACATGATCTTTAATAACAGGCGGAAAGTCTTCTTTTTTGAATTCACATGGCAATTCTCTCTCAGTGTGAAAGTTGACCAAGTGACTAGCCATGTGTCGACCAAAATAGTCACACATATCACACTGAAACAAATCCACCACCCCTCCATCATCCCACTCAACAACTTCTGCTGTTAGTGGCTCCACTACGGAGCCTCGAGTCACTCGCCGACACTCAACTGATGGAACAGACCCAACTGATTTACTTCTCTTTCCTTTCTTGGAAACCTGAGACTCTGGAGATTTGAGATCATGACCTTCACTAGAAACAACTGATGCATCATCTACAAAACTACTGGTACTAACTTTCCCCACACTAGCTGCATCATCACCATCATCATCTTCATTGCTAATTATGATACCACTATTTTCATCCGTTTTTGTTTCCCATTCAGTATTTTTAATATTAGTAATTGTCTCAGTTGTTTTACCACTTTCACAAACAGTAGTACTTTCCTCACTATGATTATCTTGAATTACTGAAACCTCATTTTGCTCATCCCTCATCTTACTATTATCTTCCAAAGCCTGCAACTCTCTTCTGGGTTTATCTCCTGCATCACATGGAGATATACTCTTAGTATGAATGGTTTGCATATCTAAGGACCACTGCATATTTACAGAATTGTCTGTAGCTGGTAGTGCAGATCTTTGTTCTTTAATGCACTTATCTATTTTTGTGTGCCGTCCATCCTCAGAATCAAGAGTGCTTTGCTGGTCAGGAGTTGAAGATGTTGGACTTGCAGACACCATAGCATCATTCATTTTTTCTGTGTTTAGATCTGTCAATTTCTCAGATATGGTTTCCATTGCCATTACTAAAGTCTCTCTAGAATCAGAATCAGATTCTTTAGAAGCAATATTAATCTCAGCATAATCTTGACTTTCTCCATACTTGGTAAAATGGCCATCATTTTCATTCTCGTTTCCTTTATTAGCTTTTGAAATCTTTTCAGTAACAGCAGCATCAACTTTGCATTTAACTTCTCCACTTTCAATTACCATGTCAAACATTTCGTCCAAAACTTTGTCTTCCTTCATCTTTGCATGAGTAGCTTCATCTGAAGAAAATCGTTCTTCCATTACTTGCAACTTTCGTGGTAACCAGTTATCACCTAAATCACTTTTTGACGAAACATCACTCACCTGAAGGCTTGCATGAGGTGGACTCAAGACACTGGCAAGGGCAGATGCATTTGGCAAGACATTACAAATTGTAGGGTCCACATCTAACAAACTTGGAGTAATTTGAGTAAGGTCAGGCATTTCATCAGAAAGAGCATCATTTTCAAAAACATCAAACTGATGAGTATTTTCTCCTTCACTTTTAGAGGAAGACACTTGAACATCCAAGCGTAACTTTTTTCTATCGGTTTCTCCATTTGGTGATATCAAACCACGCTTTGTAACTTCACCTTTTTGCATTTCTTCAGGGCTCTTACTAATGCTGGCAGCGTTATTAGCTATATTCTCAATTTGATTTAAATCATCATTAGATAAAACTTTCTTTACTTTCTTTCTCTGATGTACATTCATGACATTTGCAACATGACATATTTTTCTCTTCTTACCTTTCTTTGATGTAGGGGAACCAATGATTACTTCCCTTTTCAGAACACGGTTAAGCTTTGTATTAAGTGGAAGGAACATTTCATCACTTGAGTCACTATCTTTAGTATGATCCCAGTCTTTTTCATTTGTTTCAATGACAGCAATTACATTCTGCTTAGAAGTTTTAGTAACCTTACGCAAAGTACTGACTTTAGAAAGTGGCACAGCATTCTCAACTGGAGTTTCTACAATTTTCTTAACATCTTCTGACGGTGGTAACAACTCTGAAGTTTTCCGCTTTCCACCTCTCTTTTTAAGCTTATCATCATCACTTAATGTGATCACAAACTTATGAGGAACAGGGATCAGCACTTTAAGCTTCTTCTTCTCAGGAATTAGTTCCTCTAGTTCTCCTTGGGTGTGACGCGTTAATTTTAATCCCACAGAAGAATGAACGTTAAATTCAGGCTTGTAAACATTGTCAGTCGTACATTTATCTGTATTTTTCTTTCCACGTACCTTACGAGTAGATGTATCAGTTTTTGCTTGTGCTTTCTTTTTACCTTTAATAACCCCTGATCTCTTCTTTCCTTTTTGTTTACCAATATTATATTTACTTTTCTTACCTTTCTTTTCTTTTACCTTTATAGGTAATACCTGATCAAGGGGTTCTTCTGACACTTGAGAGCTTACTTCAGATTCTTCAGTTTCATCAGCATCTGACACAACAGTCTCATCAATAACCATAAAGCTCTCATCATCATCATCATCCTCATCATCATCATTACTGGCATCAATCTTATCACTGCTAGTACTCAATGATCCATTTTTAGTGCTCAATATAGATTTCTTAGTTTTTTCTTCACTTTCTGATTCTGAATCAGAATGAATAACAATTTTCTTGAACTTTCTGTTTCTTCTGGCTACTGTTTGTATATCATGCAATTCATCATCTGATTCTGACAAATCCTTTTCCAGTGATTTTACCTTCTTATTGTCTGCAGCAACACCTTCATTTGTTACCTTTTTCTTTTCAGACGTTTCAACCTTACTCTTAATTTCATCACAGCCTCCTGCATCCTTCTGCTCACCTTTTGGTGTATCCTTTCTAATCTTTGGAATTTTGAAGCTTAGTTTTCCACTTGATTTTGGTGGTACTTTAACGCCACACAGCTCCGAGTATTGGTTTGTATTTCCACCAACATCCCCTTCATGTTCTTGTGGTTTACTTGATAAACTTGTTTTATCTGTGTTTGTCACTGAGGCAGCTGTGGCAGAATTGGGTTCTGGTGGTTTAGTTGTATGTTCTTTTGGGCGAGACTTGAAAAATGGATTTCCATTTCCCCTAGGTCGCTCAGGAATGCGTAGCTGAGCTTCTCTGTCACGATTTAACTGCTCATAAGCATTTTTTGCTTGTCGTAGAATTCCTACTGTGCATATTCTAAGTGTTACTGGATAACCCTGTAAAATACGTCCATTCATGAGTTCCAAAGCCTCCTGGGCACTGGCATGACTGGGAAAATGTATATAGGCAGTGCCCTTACATTGGTAGTGGCTATCTAATTCAATAGACATGTCACGTAAGATATATTCCTGAAAGAAATGATAAATGTGATTAGAATTGGTGAAAGGAGGTAAACCTCTCATCATCAAGCATGTAAAAGTTTGTCCAATCAGAGTGCTACTGGTAGACTGAGATGGATGGACATCAACTGCCTGCACACTTAGGTTAGATGGCTGCACAGGATAATTTGCAGGCAACAGAGGTCTCTCTCCTCTAGAAGTCATACGTGGATCTCTACATTGGGTTCCTACAACAGTAGGAAAAATATTAGCTTCTTGTCTTGGATCCCTGCTTCCTCTAACAGAACCACTGGAGAAACTGCTCAGATCATGTCTAGGATCACGTGTCGAAGTTCCTGATCCAACATAACTACTCGAGTCATGCCTTGGATCTCTAACCTGAGGTCCAGTTGCAAGAGGAAATTTTCCTGGGTCTTGTCTAGGATCTCTGCTTGAACAAGGCACACTAAATAACTTTCCTGAATCATCTCTCCCTTCTCTACCCAAAGTGCTTGAAAAATTTGTAGATTCCTGCCTTGGATCCCGATTAGTTTGGTGCCTTGGATCTCTGAAATTTGATAACCCTCCTGCAGAAGAGGGTGCAGATAATCTTGGATCTCGATTGCGGGATACAGCTGGCACAGATTCATTTTCAGAGAGAGAGTCATGGTGTTTTAACCTTGGGTCTCTATGAAGTTGTGCTGAAATATTAGGAGTAATTTGTCGAGGGTCCCTTACTGACACAGCTCCCTCTTCCATTTCTGCATCATTTGTTTTATTTTCTGGTAAGAGTAAATCAAGCACAGATACAGAGTCTTTTCCCTTTGTGCTTGATTCAGACTTTGTAGATATATTTTCTCTGGAGTTTATATTTGGAGTATATGTAGGAGACTTGACTTCTGACAAACTACTTGCTTGTCTCTTTAGCTTGTACTTTTCCATTTGACTGGCAGCTACACCCTGTTGACCAGGTTTAATAAGTTCACTGGCTTGATGTGCAATTCGAGAACGAATGCTATCTAATCTGCTTACAACATAGTTATGTCCATCTTTAACTGACAGTTCATCTGTTCGCTTACTTGAAGGTAGTGTTTGAGAACTAGATGGCTTTGTTGAAGGCTGTGGTTCAGGTGGTGGCGATTTTGGTAATGGTGGTTGAAATGATGTTGGTAGAGGTGGTTGATGTGCTTTTGGCAATGGAGGCTGAAGTGCTGCTGAAGATGTGGGTGGAACAGCTTTTGGTAATGGAAGCTGGTGTGATACTAGCAGTGGTGGCTGAGATGAAGAAGGCAATGGAGGCTGATGTGTGGAAGGTAACGGAGGCTGATGTGGTGAAGGTAATGGAGGCTGATGTGAGGAAGGTAATGGAGGCTGATGTTGGGAAGGTAATGGAGGCTGATGTAGGGAAGGTAATGGAGGCTGATGTGGGGAAGGTAATGGAGGCTGTGGGGAAGGTGAAGGAGGCCGTGGTGAAGGCAATGGAGGTTGATGTGATGAAGGTAATGGAGGTTGCTGTGATTTTGGTAGCGGTGGAAGATGCTGCTGCTGCTGCTGCCTCATATCTACATCAT
The DNA here is from genome assembly GCF_038502225.1 of Cherax quadricarinatus. Lineage (NCBI taxonomy): Eukaryota > Metazoa > Arthropoda > Malacostraca > Decapoda > Parastacidae > Cherax > Cherax quadricarinatus. The sequence goes on along the minus strand of NC_091312.1, from coordinate 6,763,868 downwards.
TGGCATTTTCTCTTAAGCTATGAGAATCATTTGCTCTTGTACTGGAAATGCTCTGATACCAACCTACTCCATGGGATACTGTGTGTGTGCTAGTATCTGAATGACTATGAGGAACATGGCTTGATTTATCACAAACTGGACCAGTTGTAGCCTGCCTCTGAGGAAGGGGTATATTTGAGAGTGAAACCATTTTACCATTTCCTGAGTCAAGGGTCCTAGCTCCATCTTTTGTATGTGGCATTTGATGACCAGGGTGGGGACTTTGTCTATCCTGCATTTTATTCTGGTAGCTGTGAGGTAAGGGTATACATGTTGGTACCTGCCAGACATCCATATCCTTCTGACTTTGAATAACAGACGAAGATTCTACACTAACACCAAGGCGCCGAGAGGCTGCTCTTTCTATATCTTGACTGTTCCATACTTCTTCAGGATCATAAGGCTCATCTTCATCAGCTTGCAGTTTTGAAGCAGGACCCACAAAATCCTCATAACGATAGGATGGCCCTTGTTCAGCATTTGAAGCATTAGTACTAGGTCTCTCATTCGCTCGGATCTGTGCAAGAGCTTTCTTTATGGCTTCAAGATCAACTCCTTTCTGTTGAAGATTTTCTAGAGGAATGGTCTTTACTGGAGTACTCTCTTCAGAAGAAATAATTGGACTGAATGAAGCCTCTATATCAGGAGACTGAGGAGTATCCATTGAGCCATAAGTATAACTAAGAGATTGATCTGGGGATATAGGCTTCTCGTGTGGAGTGCTTGTATTTTCCTTTAAAGGAGGACTCATTTGTAAAGGAACATGATGAGGGTTGTTTGGATGAGATCTACTGTCTTTCCAAGGGTGCGCCTGGTCTCTTGAATCACTATTTTGACTATGAGAATGATCTCTTGTTACATTCTGGCTATGTGAAGACCTTGAAGATTTGTCATCGTATTGAGATCTGTGTCTTGGAGGGTGATAGTCTCCTCTGTCATCTGTCATTTCACCTGCAGACTGACTTGAACTTCTTTGGGTAAAAAAGAGGTCTCCCCTGGCTCGAACTTCGTCTCTCCAACCCCGCGATCGTGATGATGTTGAGACTGATGATGCTGATGAAGTACTAGCTTCCCCCTCTTTTGGCATAGATGAATTCTGAACTATCCCAAAAAGTTTTTGAAGCTTTTCTCTAGAACTTTTAAATTTTTCTGGATTGGGAGGTGTCATATTTTCTATATCTCCAAAAGGATGTGGTGTATTATTACTGCTGGATGATGGTGGCATTGGAAGATCAAGAAGACTGTTCCACTTTGAAGATAACTTTGCTGCCTCCAACTGCCTTTTCTCTTGCTCACTGTAACTGTGCTGGCGCTCCATTCTAAGAGTCTCTCTTTCCCTATTGCGATCTAACTGTCTCTCCTGAGAAGTGTTCCCTCTGACACAATCTTGTTTCTTTTCTCTTTCATGCTCCCTTCCTCTAGAGCTGCTTCCTCTATCTCTGCTTCTCTCATATTCTTTCCCACCTGATGGTCTAATCCTTCCATCTCTGTCAGTGCTCCTATCCCTCCCTTTATGTCGATTAAAATCATGCTCTCTCTTTCTTTCAAAATCTTTGGATCTGTTCCGGTCATGATCTTTTTCTCTACTTCTTTCAGATCCCCGTTCTCTGCTTCTATCACCATATTTTGACTCATTTCGATTAAACTCTCTCCCTCGACTTCTTTCATAGCTGCCTTCCCTTGACATCTCCAAGCTTTTCTCTCTTGTTCTTTCATTATGCCCCAGGTCTTTTGATTTTTCTATTTCCCTTCCACCAATATCTCTTGTAGTTTTCCATTCACCTGACGCAGATTTTTGTACTGGTGATGGTTTGCGTTGTTGCACTGGGCTCATACAATGTCCAGAGGAAGGTCTACCAACACCACCTTGTGCAGAACCCAAACTGTGTCCCAACACACTATCTGGTTTAGAACTAGATTCCAGTCGAGAATAGTTTAATTCAGGTCGAGAATGACTGGGTTCAGCACCAGATAGGTTTGGTTCAGGACCAGAATGACTCTGTTCAGGGCCACAAGAAGTGGCATCCAGTTTAGGACTAGATCCAACAACAGGTTTCTGAAATGTAAATTTGATTCAATAAACTTTCTGCAAAAAAAAAAAAAAAATTATATAAATTATCTTTCTCTAAATTCAAGCAAAATTTACACCCTGAATGTGGTATCTACTATTTATAAAGTATCCCAGAGCAAAATACATATTTTTTAATTTTTCTGCCATAATCACTCATGCATAAGCATTATATACTCTCTCCACTATGATCATCTCAGTAACACAAAATTAAACCTCCACTACATAATCATTCTTTTTTACTACATTATCTCTACTGCATCACTGACATTTCAAAGTACCATGAATCAACACTGTACACCTTCAGATTAGATGGAGGCTAACATTTCTAATGAATTATCTCTTCATGAAATTATAATTTGTTCAAATACATTCAACATTTTAATTACAACTGCAAGTACACACACAAATTGGTAAGACTCAATAAAGTCAATCTACAAACAAAGTGTCTAGTACAGTGTCTGTAAGCTACTCAGATTTTTCTGTTTGCTAAAATGTGAGTTTTTACCGCAGACTAAGTGCCAAGTATATCCAGCAGCATGAAGTAGAGTAAATTAAAATCTTTACATGTACTATATATTTGTTTTAATTGGATAGCCATCTAAGAAAATAAAAGAAATATAATTTATTATACCAAGAGCCAACCTTGTATATTCCTGTAAAAAATAGTAATACAGTGGTACCTCAAGTTACGAACTTAATTCATTCCAGAAGGCTGTTCGAGTGCCGATACCGAACAAATCTGTTCCCAAAAGAAATACAGTGGACCCCCGGTTAACGATTTTAATCCGTGCAAGAGGGCTCATCGTTATGCGAAATAATCGTTATGCGAATGAATTTTCCCCATAAGAAATAATGGAAATCAAATTAATCCGTGCAAGACGCCCAAAAGTATGAAAAAAATTTTTTTTTACCACATGAAATGTTAATTTTAATACACACAAACTGAAAAAGGCATGCACAATTAAATGACACTTACTTTTATTGAAGATCTGGTGATGATTGATGGGATGGGAGGAGGGGAGAGCATTATCTTCTTACTGTTTAGAAGGGGAATCCCCTTCCATTACGACTTGAGGTAGCAAGTCCTTTTCCGGGGTTACTTCCCTTCTTCTTTTAATGCCACTAGGACCAGCTTGAGAGTCACTGGACCTCTGTCGCACAACAAATCTGTCCATAGAGCTCTGTACCTCCCGTTCCTTTACGATTTGTCTAAAATGGGCCACAACATTGTCATTGAAATAGTCACCAGCACGGCTTGCAACAGCTGTGTCAGGGTGATTTTCATCTATAAAGGTTTGCAGTTCAACCCACTGTGCACACATTTCCTTAATCTTTGAAGTAGGCACAATGGATTCCACAACTGGCATAGGCTTCTCAGGGTTAGCCCCAAACCCTTCAAAATCTTTCTTAATTTCCATACTAATTCTCACCCTTTTTACCACAGGGTTGGCACTAGAAGCTTTCTTGGGGCCCATGGTCACTTATTTTCCAGAAACAGCACCGAAAACACTGTAATAATACGAAATATTCCGAGTGTATGCTTGGATGTTACCGCGGAGGCTGGCTGGTAAACAATGGGACGGCCGGCACATGTGAGGCTGGCTGAGGGCACATTGGACGCGTCTCGGACGAAAATCGGTAAGCGGGTTTTTAATCGGTATGCGCGGCAAAAATTTTGCGATAAAAGTAATCGGTATGCGGAAAAATCGCTATGTGATGCCATCGTTATGCGGGGGTCCACTGTAATGTAAATTAGATTAGTCCATTTCAAACCCCCAAAAATACACTTATATAATTGTTCAAGATGGGAGCTGTTCAAAACTTGAGGTACCACTGTATATAGCAACAATATGATGATAACTCAACAAATGGGTTATTTAATTAAATGAACTGGATAGATTATTATAACCCACACAGTCATCATCATTTGCATATTTCTGAAATATCTAGGGGCTTCTCCCTTTTCTAAGCTCCTTCTGCTCATCATTTTTAAATAATTTTTGCATTTATATTGATTGATTTACTTAGAAGAACATGAGGAGGAGCAATGCAGCAGGCTTACTGGCCCATGCTAGCCAAGTCCATCTCATATCCACTCAAGTACATATCTAACCTGTTTTTAAAGCTACACAAGGTTTTTACTTCAATGATTTTACTCAGGAGTTTGCTCCACTCATCCACAACTCTATTACAAAGTCAGTGCTTTCCTATATCATTTCTAAATCTAAATTTTTCCAACTTGAACCCACTACTACGAGTCCTGTCTTGAGCTAGATATTTTTAGCATATTATTTACATCTTTATTTATTTCTGTTTTCCATTTATAAACCCCAATCATATTTTCCCTAATTTTACACCTTTTTACAGAGTACAGATTCAGTGACCTTGCAAACATTCACATGCAATCCCAGAGGAAAAGTGGATGAAACATCACATGCAATATTTCAAAATTAATCACAGGCATTAGGAACAAATTATCCTTGTGGATAATTACCAATGAAAAGATACAAAAAATCCATTTAGTAGCTCCCAAATGGTCAAATGATCATGTTACTCCCATTCTTATATTTGTATAGGCCATAACCTACCAGGGGATTAGTGTGACCCTTCCTTTGTCTGGCTGATTGACACCCTAACCCTCACAAGGTGAACGGGAAGTTAGAGTTGCCCATAGAAAGAATAAGGATCTACAAATCATTGTGGTAAATGGAGAACTTAATTATTGCCTTAACCACCCAAGATAGGTACAGAGTTCCCAGAGGTGGAAAAAGAGGCAAAATTACAATGGACCCCTGGATATCGTAGTCGTCGGATTTCATAATATTCAGAAATAGTAACATTTTTTCATCAAAATATTGGCTTGGTAATAGTCGTTCGTCCCGAACGCGTCCACACAGCAACAGTGGCCCGACACTCGGTGTGCCATTATTTATCAGTCAGTGAGCATGATCCCACGCATTCATACGATACATTTCAAATTATTCCATTCTTTTTCGTGCTTGCAACTGCTAAATAAGTCACCATGGGCCCAAAGAAAGTTCCTAGTGCCAGCCAGCACTTTGGTAAAGGGCTGAGAGAATGGGGAGAATGTGCCTTCTTCAATGATTCTGCAATATGTACGATACTAAATCAGCAAGAGTAGATAAAAGCTATAGCGCCAGCCAACAATAAATTGTAGCATTAACAGTGTAGCAAGTTAAGTGATTAATTGATAGAAAAAAGACAGCACGAAACTGACTCCTCCAATGCTGTTGGAGGTATATAGAGCTACTAACACCGCCGCCTCTGCTGCCGCCATCACCACCACTATGTAAGGCTTATCTTTCAGTGGCCCTTATACACCCAACAACAAACAGAACACTCATCAGGTAGGTAGAGAGACATATGACACATTTTATTCATTCTAGAGTATATATCATGTGTTTATGTTTTAATATTGTTTATGTCAAATTAGATTAATTATGCTAGATGAATAAGCCATAGAGTCGATATTAGTGTCATATTGAAGGACTATCTTGTCCTGTCTCCCAACACATTCCCCTGCTGCCGCCACAATTCCTAACATACACCAGGAACAGACCTCTCTGGAACACTTTTTTCAGTTACAGGGGTCCAGTGACTCTCAAGCTGGTCCTAGTGGCATTAAAAAACAAAGAAGGGAAGTAACCCCAGAAAAGGACTTGGTACCTGAAGTCTTTATGGAAGGGGATTCCCTTTCCAAACAGTAGTTTCTCCATCCTCTCCCCACCTCCTGTCTTCAATACACTAAGAAGAGTCTTCGATAAAGGTAAGTGTCATGTTGTTATTGTTCTATTCTTCATGTCTCATTGTTTTCTGTGTAGGTAAATGTATATTTCATGTAAAAAAAAAATTTTTTTTTTTAATACTTTTGGGTGTCTGGAATGGATTAATGGATTTACATTATTTCTTATGGAGAAAATGAATTTGGAAATCATCAAACTCAGCTTTAGTCACACTCTCTGGAACGGATTAATTAGGATAACCAAGGGTCCACTGTAGAGTTGAGCAAGTGTGGATTTTCCTAGACTGATGAGAAATCCTGCAGTCTGAAATAGTTAAAGAAGCATATCAAGGGAGGTGGACAGAGTCCACCATCATGACATCACTGAGATAAGTGAAAAGGGATAAGCTCCATGCAAGTCAAATGAGGAGGTCCAACTTTGCAGATTATGGAAGCACAAACCCTGTAATAGTCTCAGGCTTGGCCCTAGAAAGAAGTAACAGCCTGCTGAGTACCTTTGAAACAGAGATAAGGCAAGGTGTCTCCTTCTAGACAATAAGAAATATGGAAAAGAATTTAGGAAGAGTAATGTATTTTGCAGACAAAACCTTTCTGGAGACTTTGCACAACTAATAAAACAAGAGGCATCAGACTAACTCCAAGCTGGTTTGTGGCTGAGTGGTTAGCAATGAGAGTCACCACTATGAGTAAAAATGTCAGACAAATGAAAAGCAGATGGCAGAGACAGAAGGACATTGAGGGTAGATTTAATCTTTTCCCGAGTAGACATGTCTTTAATCTGGTAAGAAGGCACTTGAGTGGTGGCTGGCCATCAAAATATCAACAACACTTTCAACACCTTGGGATTGTAAGACACACAACGTTCATCAAGTTCGACTAAGTGCACTGAACACGAATTATGTAACGATGGCCTATGTGCCAAGCAAAATGCTTGTCCATTACTGTTCTACAGGAGAGAAAAGTTGAATAAATATAACCAAGCTGCTGAATGGTGTCTGGGGTTGTGAGCCAGCAAGGGAGCCCAAGTTGATACATTAAACAATGTAAACAGGACTAATTTGGAAAAAAAAAAAAAAGTGATCTGTGAGTCTATTACTGGTGTTATAGAGATTGTTAATGGTTAATGGAAGCCTAACACTAAAATAACTTTCAACCTCAATTTGAATGAATTCTGTAAAGTTGAGCAAGGATAAATAAATATGAGAGATAATCTAATGCATTACCTATCACTCACAATTACCAATGAAATGTCATTATGTAACAAACTACTTACTCCTTGAGCCTTCTGAACCTTCTCATGCATGCTGCGAATTACAGCTTCCATCTTCTCTAACATCTCCATTCTGGGCCTACAAAGCAAGAAAAAAATTAATGCATATATGTAGCATCATGTGTTTAATATAGTAGACTTCCATAAGAGGTGCACTTGCATAGTGAGTTTAAATCTCTGGGCACCCATATCTGTAACTGGTTTCAAAAGTTTTCCTACTCAAGGCTACAATGGCAGTGCATGGCACATGTGAAAGCACAAAAATTATGCTTATATACATTGTACACAGTTTGGCCACCCCATGCATAAATTTATGTTGCACACAATTAAAGGGTTAAGCAAGATATTCTAGCACTGAAAGTTTGAAAGCAATCAGGAGAAGCATTTTTAAGTTAAAGCAAGGAAACTGAGGAAGAAACTAATCCTTCAGGCAACCATGATACATGTACCCTTTCAGGGGTTACCAGAGTAGTACTGTCTTTTTTAATTACTGTTACTAATTACACAGAGAACAGATAAATAACACACTTACGTTCTGGGTATTGGGCGTGTTAAAAAACCATAAAGTCCATGCAAGCGCTCTAGTTGACCGTGGCTTGTTCCAACCTGCTTTGAACGAACCTCTAGCTTAGCAATCATGCGCTTCACAAAGGGAACATATGTGCGCAGATGGTTAAGTTTATCTTGAACCTCTGAAAAAATAAGACCAATGTAAGTATAAATAAAACCTTATGTACTGTACTATACATCATAGTCACAAAATTCAGTTTTAGACGAATAAGATAACCATTACAAAAAAAATCTTGCCAAGCTTAATACAGTACTAAGAGTAGGATCTAAATGGAGTACTGCTAACAACAGTGAAGGCAAGAACAAGCTTTCATTGGGGCAATGATTTACTGTGACAAGTTTTATGAAGTCATCGATTAAGCTCTGCACAAAGTGAAACATTATCTTGCAATATGGCTTCTCTTGACAATACAATAAGGTATTGATTTAATAAACAAAATCTGTGTCCAGAAAGAACATAGACAGTATTGTTACGATCATGGAAAAAGCAATCTAAAGCCGATTCTACAGCCACCCCCCCCCCTCCCCTCCTATTAGACCATTAAATCAAGATTTCAACATGCTACTCAAGAGTAAACCTATTTCCTTGGTAGAACACAATAAAATGTCATTCTGTGCGAAATAAAATTATCAATTCACTAAGGAATCGGAAAACTAATCAATGCTCTCATCCAACTTGATATCCTTGGGGTGAAATTTAACTCCAAACCATGAAGAACCATGTTGTAAATCTTGCAAACAAGGCAACCAGGAAGCTTACAGCACTTCGCCGTATCTCACATCTGCTCGACAGTAGGGGTTGCAGGATTCTGTACGAGGCACAAGTACGCTCACACCTTGAGTATGCTCCACTTTCTTGGTTTGCCTGCCCCCCCTCTCATCTGCAACTGCTTGACAGAGTAGAGAACAGAGCAAGACGTCTCATCTCTTGCCTGGACCCATCCTGGATAGATCTGCCATTTCAGCAGAGCCTTCAACATAGGAGGGATGTGGGTGGCCTTACTGTTATGTACAAGGCCAATATTGTCAAAATACCACAATTGGATCCACTGTGTGTATGGGTGTGTGTATGGGTGTGTGTATGGGTGTGTGTATGGGTGTGTACTCACCTAGTTGTACTCACCTAGTTGAGGTTGCGGGGGTCGAGTCCGAGCTCCTGGCCCCGCCTCTTCACTGATCGCTACTAGGTCACTCTCCCTGAGCCGTGAGCTTTATCATACCTCTGCTTAAAGCTATGTATGGATCCTGCCTCCACTACATCGCTTCCCAAACTACTCCACTTACTGACTACTCTGTGGCTGAAGAAATACTTCCTAACATCCCTGTGATTCATCTGTGTCTTCAGCTTCCAACTGTGTCCCCTTGTTACTGTGTCCAATCTCTGGAACATCCTGTCTTTGTCCACCTTGTCAATTCCTCTCAGTATTTTGTAAGTCGTTATCATGTCCCCCCTATCTCTCCTGTCCTCCAGTATCGTCAGGTTGATTTCCCTTAACTTCTCCTCGTAGGACATACCTCTTAGCTCTGGGACTAGTCTTGTTGCAAACCTTTGCACTTTCTCTAGTTTCTTTACATGCTTGGCTAGGTGTGGGTTCCAAACTGGTGCCGCATACTCCAATATGGGCCTAACGTACACGGTATATAGGGTCCTGAACGATTCCTTATTAAGATGTCGGAATGCTGTTCTGAGGTTTGCCAGGCGCCCATATGCTGCAGCAGTTATTTGGTTGATGTGCGGTTCAGGAGATGTGCCTGGTGTTATACTCACCCCAAGATCTTTTTCCTTGAGTGATGTTTGTAGTCTCTGACCCCCTAGACTGTACTCCATCTGCGGTCTTCTTTGCCCTTCCCCAATCCTCATGACTTTGCACTTGGTGGGATTGAACTCCAGGAGCCAGTTGCTGGACCAGGTCTGCAGCCTGTCCAGATCCCTTTGTATTTCTGCCTGGTCTTCGATCGAATGAACTCTTCTCATCAACTTCACGTCATCTGCAAACAGTGACACCTCGGAGTTTATTCCTTCCGTCATGTCGTTCACAAATACCAGAAACAGCACTGGTCCTAGGACTGACCCCTGTGGGACCCCACTGGTCACAGGTGCCCACTCTGACACCTCGCCTCGTACCATTACTCGCTGCTGTCTTCCTGACAAGTATTCCCTGATCCATTGCAGTGCCTTCCCTGTTATTCCTGCTTGGTCCTCCAGTTTTTGCACTAATCTCTTGTGTGGTACTGTGTTAAACGCCTTCTTGCAGTCCAAGAAAATGCAATCCACCCACCCCTCTCTCTCTTCTCTTACTGCTGTCACCATGTCATAGAACTCCAGTAGGTTTGTGACACAGGATTTCCCGTCTCTGAAACCATGTTGTCTGCTGGTGATGAGATCATTCCTTTCTAGATGTTCCACCATTCTTCTCCTGACAATCTTTTCCATGATTTTGCATGCTATACATGTCAGTGACACTGGTCTGTAGTTTAGTGCTTCATGTCTGTCTCCTTTTTTAAAGATTGGTACCACATTTGCTGTCTTCCATGCCTCAGGCAATCTCCCTGTTTCGATAGATGTATTGAATATTGTTGTTAGGGGTACACATAGCGCCTCTGCTCCCTCTCTCAGGACCCATGGAGAGATGTTATCTGGCCCCATTGCCTTTGAGGTATCTAGCTCACTCAGAAGCCTCTTCACTTCTTCCTCGGTTGTGTGTACTGTGTCCAGCACATGGTGGTGTACCCCACCTCTCCGTCTTTCTGGAGCCCCTTGTGTCTCCTCTGTGAACACTTCTTTGAATCTCTTGTTGAGTTCCTCACATACTTCACTGTCATTTCTTGTTGTCTCTCCTCCTTCCTTCCTTAGCCTGATTACCTGGTCTTTGACGGTTGTTTTCTTCCTGATGTGGCTGTATACCAGCTTCGGGTCAGATTTGGCTTTGGCTTTTGTGTGTGTGTGTGTGTGTGTGTGTGTGTGTGTGTGTGTGTGTGTGTGTGTGTGTGTGTGTGTGTGTGTGTACGTACTCACCTAATTGTAGTTGCAGGGGTCGAGACTCGGCTCCTCGCCCCGCCTCTTCACTGAACGCCACAAAGTCCTCTCTCTCCCTGCTCCATGAGCTTTATCATACCTCGTCTTAAAGCTATGTATGGTTCCTGCCTCCACTACATCGCTCGCCAGACTGTTCGACTTCCTGACCAATCTATGACTGAAGAAATGCTTCCTAACATCCCTGTAGCTCATCTGAATCATCAACTTCCAAGAGTGACCCCTTGTTTCTGTTTCCCCTCTCTGGAACATCTTGTCTCTGTCCACCTTGTCTATTCCACGAAGTATTTTGTATGTCGTTATCATGTCTCCCCCTATCCCTCCTGTCCTCCAGTGTCGCCAGGCCGATTTCCCTCAACCTTTCTTCATAGGACATTCCCCTTAGCTCGGGAACTAACCTTGTCGCAAACCTTTGCACTTTCTCTAATTTCTTAACGTGCGCGCGTGTGTGTGTGTGTGTGTGTGTGTGTGTGTGCACGCGCGTGTGTGTGTGTGTGTGTGTGCACGCGCGTGTGTGTGTGTGTGTGTGTGTGCACGCGCGTGTGTGTGTGTGTGTGTGCACGCGCGTGTGTGTGTGTGTGCACGCGCGTGTGTGTGTGTGCACGCGCGTGTGTGTGTGTGTGCACGCGCGTGTGTGTGTGTGTGTGCACGCGCGTGTGTGTGTGTGTGTGCACGCGCGTGTGTGTGTGTGTGCACGCGCGTGTGTGTGTGTGTGCACGCGCGTGTGTGTGTGTGTGTGTGTGTGTGTGTGTGTGTGCACGCGCGTGGGGGTGGGTGTGTGTGTGTGTGTGTGTGTGCACGCGCGTGTGTGTGTGTGTGTGTGTGTGTGCACGCGCGTGTGTGTGTGTGTGTGCACGCGTGTGTGTGTGTGTGTGTGTGTGTGTGTGTGTGTGTGTGTGTGTGCTCGCGCGTGTGTGTGTGTGTGTGTGTGTGCACGCGCGTGTGTGTGTGTGTGCACGCGCGTGTGTGTGTGTGTGTGTGTGTGTGTGCACGCGCGTGTGTGTGTGTGTGTGTGTGCACGCGCGTGTGTGTGTGTGTGTGCACGCGCGTGTGTGTGTGTGTGTGCACGCGCGTGTGTGTGTGTGTGTGCACGCGCGTGTGTGTGTGTGTGTGTGTGCACGCGCGTGTGTGTGTGTGTGTGTGCACGTGCGTGTGTGTGTGTGCACGCGCGTGTGTGTGTGTGCACGCGCGTGTGTGTGTGCACGCGCGTGTGTGTGCACGCGCGTGTGTGTGTGCACGCGCGTGTGTGTGTGTGTGCACGCGCGTGTGTGTGTGTGTGCACGCGCGTGTGTGTGTGTGCACGCGCGTGTGTGTGTGTGTGCACGCGCGTGTGTGTGTGCACGCGCGTGTGTGTGTGTGCATGCGCGTGTGTGTGTGCACGCGCGTGTGTGTGTGTGCACGCGCGTGTGTGTGAGTGAGAACTTACATAATTGTGGTTGCAGGGGTCGAGATTTGGCTCCTGGTCCCACTTCTTCACTGATCGCCACTAGGTCCTCTCTCTCTCTCCCCCTGCTCCATAAGCTTTATCATACCTTGTCTTAAACCTATGTATGGTTCCTGCCTCCACTACATCACTTCCTAAGACTATTCCACTTCCTGACTACCCTATGACCGAAGAAATACTTCCTAACATCCCTTTGACTCGTCTGTGTCTTCAACACTCAATTGTGACCACTTGTTTCTGTGTCACGTCTCTGGAACATACTGTCTCTGTTCACCTGTCTATTCCACGCAGTATTTTGTATGTCGTTATCATGTCTCTCTTAACCCTCCTGTCCTTTGGAGTCGTCAGGCCGATTTTCCTCAACCTTTCTTCGTAGGACATTCCCCTTAACTCTAAAACTATCCTTGTTGCAAACCTTTGCACTTTGCCAAATTTCTTGACCTGTCTGACGTGTATGTGTGTTTGTGCGTGAGTGGTATGGTGTATGAGTGGAATGTGTGTGGGTGGTATGCGAGTGTGTGGTATGTGTGGTATGCATGTGTGGTATGTGTGTGTGGTATGAGCGTGTGTGTGTGTGTGTGTGTGTGTGTGTGTGTGTGTGTGTGTGTGTGTGTGTGTGTGTGTGTGTGTGTGTGTGTGTGGGGTATGAGTGTGTGTGGTATGAGTGTGTGGTATGAGTGTGTGGTATGAGTGTGTGTGGTATGAGTGTGTGTGTGGTATGAGTGTGTGTGTGTGTGGTATGAGTTTGTGTGTGTGTGTGTGGTATGAGTGTGTGTGTGTGTGTGTGGTATGAGTGTGTGTGTGTGTGGTATATACACCGGAGTGTGTGTGTGTGGTATGAGTGTGTGTGGTATGAGTGTGTGGTATGAGTGTGTGTGTGTGTGTGTGTGTGGTATGAGTGTGTGTGTGTGTGTGTGTGTGTGTGTGTGGTATATACACCGGAGTGTGTGTGTGTGGTATATACACCGGAGTGTGTGTGTGGTATATACACCGGAGTGTGTGTGTGGTATATACACCGGAGTGTGTGTGTGTGGTATATACACCGGAGTGTGTGTGTGTGTGTGCTATGAGTGTGTTTGTGTGTGGTATGAGTGTGTGTGTGTGGTATGAGTGTGTGTGTGTGGGTGGTAGGCGTGTGGAAATGTCGTGTGTACTCACCTAATTGTAGTTGCAGGGGTTGAGACTCAGCTCCTGGCCCCCGCCACTTCACTGATCACTACTAAGTCCTCTCTCTGCCTCCTGAGCTTAGTCATACCTCGTCTTAAAGCTATTTATGGTTCCTGCCTCCACTACCTCACTTGCTAGGCTATTTCACTTCCTGATGACTCTGTGGCTGAATAAGTATTTCCTAACAACCCAGTGACTCATCTGAGTCTTCAGCTTCCAATTGTGACCCCTTGTTTCCGTGTCCCCTCTCTGGAACATCCTGTCTATTTCCACCTTGTCTAATCCACGCACTATTTTGTATGTTCTTATGTCTCCCCTGACCCTCCTGTCCTCCAGTGTCGTCAGTCCGATTTCCCTCAGCCTTTCTTCGTAGTTCATTCCCCTGAGCTCCGGAACCAGCCTTGTTGCAAACCTTTGTACTTCCTCTAATTTCTTGATGTGCTTGACCAGTTGCGGATTCCAAACCGGTGCTGCATACTCCAGTATGGGCCTGACATACACAGTGTACAGTGTCTTGAACAATTCCTTACTAAGGTATCGGAATGCTATTCTCAGGTTTGCCAGGCACCCACATGCTGCAGCAGTTATCTGGTTGATGTGTGCCTCCAGAGACGTGCTCAGTATTATGGTCACCCCAAGATCTTTCTCCTTGAGTGAGTTTCGCTGCCTTTGTCCACCTAGCCTATACTCTGTATGCGGTCTTCTTTGCCCTTCCCCAATCTTCATGACTTTGCATTAGGCAGGGTTAAATTCGAGAAGCCAGTTGTTGGACAACGTGTCCAGCCTGTTCAGGTCTCTCTGTAGTCCTGCCTGATCCTCATCCGATTTAATCCTCGTCATTAACTTCACATCATCTGCGAACAGGGACACTTCAGAGTCTATCCCTTCCATCATGTCATTCACATACATCAAAAATAGCACTGGCCCTAGGACTGACCCCTGTGGGACCCCGCTCGTCACAGGCGCCCACTGTGATAACTCATCACGTACCATGACTTGTTGCCTCCCTGTCAGGTATTCTCTGATCCATTGCAGTGCCCTTTCTGTTATACACACCTGATCCTCCAGTTTCTGCACTAATCTCTTGTGAGGAACTGTGTCGAAGGCCTTCCTGCAGTCCAGGAAAATGCAATCAACCCACCCCTCTCTCTCGTGTCTTACTTCTGTTTCCTTGTCATAAAACTCCATAAGGTTTGTGACACAGGATTTGCCTTACATGAATCCGTGCTGGTTGTCGTTTATAATCTTGTTCCGCTCCAGGTCCTCCACCACTCTCCTCCTGATAATCGTCTCCATGACTTTGCATACTATACACGTCAGAGACACTGGTCTGTAGTTTAGTGCCTCATTTCTGTCTCCTTTCTTAAAAATGAAGACTACATTTGCCATCTTCCATACCTCAGGTAGTTGCCCAGTTTCAAGGAAGGTATTGAAGATTGTGGTTAGTGGCACACACAGCGTCTTTGTTCCTACTCTAAGGACCCACGAGGAGATGTTGTTCGGACCCCTCGCCTTTGAGGTATCGAGGTCACTTAGCAGCTTCTGCACCTCCTCCTCCGTTGTTTGTATGTCATTCAGCACCTGTTGGTATATTCCCTGTTGGTGTTCCTCTCTATGCTGTCTTCTCGGACCCCTTTCTATCTTTACTGTAAATACTTCCGTAAAGGGTAAAGGAGGTTTTGTGTGCGAGGGGCTTGGACTTCCAGCAGGCATGCGTGAGCGTGTTTGATAGGAGTGAATGGAGACAAATGGTTTTTAATACTTGACGTGCTGTTGGAGTGTGAGCAAAATAACATTCATGAAGGGGTTCAGGGAAACCGGCAGGCCGGACTTGATAAATTAGACACATGTGCAACCCTTGGGTATCTTTATTGAGGAAACGTTTCACCACACAGTGGCTTCATCAGTCCATACATAGGAGAAACTTGAAGAACAGGAGGAGAATGAGGTAATCAGTCCCTCAACCTTGAGGGACTGATGAAGCCACTGTGCGGCGAAACGTTTCCTCAATAAAGATACCCAAGAGTTGCACATGTGTCTAATTTATCAACATGTCGGTTCTCTGAACCATTCATCTACAGGCCGGACTTGAGTCCTGGAGATGGGAAGTACAATGCCTGCACTCTGAAGGAGGGGTGTTAATGCTGCAGTTTAAAAACTGTAGTGTAAAGCACCCTTCTGGCAAGACAGTGATGGAGTGAATGACGGTGAAAGTTTTTCTTTTTCGGGCCACCCTGCCTTGGTGGGAATCGGCCAGTGCGATTAAAAAAGAAATCCCTAAATCTCATGTTGAGCTCCTCACATACCTCGTGATCGTTTCTTGAGGGTTCCCCACCTTCTTTCCTAAGCCTGATCACCTGGTCTTTGACTGCTGTCTTCCTCCTAATGTGGCTGTACAGCAGTTTCAGGTCAGACTTGACTTTCAATGCTATGTTATTTTCATACTGTCGCTGGGCCTCCCTCCTTACCTGTGCATACTCGTTCCTGGCTCTTCGACTAATCTCCTTATTTTCCTGTGTTCTCCGCCTTCTGTACTTTTTCCATTCTCTACTGTACTTAGTTTTTGCCTCCTTACACCATCGGGTAAACCAGAGGCTCGTTCTGGTCTTCCCATTATTTCTGTTACCCTTGAAAACAAACCTCTCTTTTGCCTCCTTGCATTTTGTTGTTACGCATTCCATCATTTCGTTTACAGACTTTCCTACCAGTTCTCTGTCCCACTGAACCTCTAGAAGGAAGTTCCTCAAACCTGTGTAGTCCCCTCTTTTATAGTCTGGCTTTTCCCATTCAACTCCTGTTACCCTCTCCACTTGTAACTTTATGTATTCAAAGCTCAGAACCACGTGGTCACTAGCTCCCAGGGGATTCTCATATGAGATGTTCTCAATGACTGAATTGCTCAGGGTGAACACAACATCCAGTCTTGCTGGTTCATCCTCCCCTCTCTCTGGTAGTGTCCTTAACATGTTGATCCATGAAGTTTTCCAGTACCACATTGATCATCTTGGCTCTCCATGTTTCAGGACCCCCGTGTGGCTCCAGGTTTTCCCAATCGATCTCCCTGTGATTGAAATTGCCTATAACCAGTAGCTTTGCTCTGCTCAAGTGAGCTCTTCTTGTCACCTCAGCCAGTGTGTCCACCACTGCTCTGTTACTCTTATTCATATTCCTCTCTTGGCAGTTCTGTGGTGGATTATACATCACTGCAATGACCACATTGTGCTCCCCAGACTGAAGTGTACCTACTATGTATACTCTTTCTCCTATCTCGTCCATGCCTCGCATTTCGTAAAATTTTCATTGGTGTTTTACAAGCAGTGCAACCCTTCCTCCCCCTCTGCTCCTTCTATCTTTCCTTAGGATCTGATATCCTGGTGGGAAGATTGCATCTGTTATTGTCTTAGTGAGTTTCGTTTCTGTGACTGCTATGATGTATAGGGACTTTTCATTGATTCTTTCATGCCACTCCTCATATTCATTCGTTATTCCATCCGCATTTGCATACCAAACCTTCAACTTCTGTTCCAAAACTGTAGTCCTGGAAGAATATTGGGGTTGGAAGACCAAACTATTCCACTTCCTGACTACTCTGTGGCTGAAGAAATACTTCCTAACATCCCTGTGATTCATCTGTGTCTTCAACTTCCAACTGTGTCCCCTTGTTGCTGAGTCCAATCTCTGGAACATCCTGTCTTTGTCCACCTTGTCAATTCCTCTCAGTATTTTGTAAGTCATTATCATGTCCCCCCTATCTCTCCTGTCCTCCAGTGTCGTCAGGTTGATTTCCCTTAACCTCTCCTCGTAGGACATACCTCTTAGCTCTGGGACTAGTCTTGTTGCAAACCTTTGCACTTTCTCTAGTTTCTTTACAAACTTGGCTAGGTGTGGGTTCCACACTGGTGCCGCATACTCCAATATGGGCCTAATGTACACGGTGTACAGGGTCCTGAATGATTCTTTATTAAGATGTCGGAATGCTGTTCTGAGGTTTGCCAGGCGCCCATATGCTGCAGCAGTTACTTGGTTGATGTGCGGTTCAGGAGATGTGCCTGGTGTTATACTCACCCCAAGATTTTTTCCTTGAGTGAGGTTTGTAGTCTCTGGCCCTCTAGACTGTACTCCGTCTGCGGTCTTCTTTGCCCTTCCCCAATCTTCGTGACTTTGCACTTGGTGGGATTGAACTCCAGGAGCCAATTGCTGGACCAGGCGTGAAGCCTGTCCAGATCCCTTTGTAGTTCTACCTGGTCATCGATCGAATGAATTCTTCTCATCAACTTCACGTCATATGCAAACATGGGCACCTCGGAGTCTATTCCTTCCGTCATGTTGTTCACAAATACCAGAAACAGCACTGGCCCTAGAACTGACCCCTGTGGGACCCCGCTGGTCACAGGTGCCCACTCTGACACCTCGCCACATACCATTACTTGCTGCTGTCTTCCTGACAAGTATTCCCTGATCCATTGTAGTGCCTTCCCTGTTATCCCTGCTTGGTCCTCCAGTTTTTGTACTAATCTCTTGTGTGGTACTGTGTCAAACGCCTTCTTGCAGTCCAAGAAAATACAATCCACCCATCCCTCTCTCTCTCGTCTTACTGCTGTCACCATGTCATAGAACTCCAGTAGGTTTGTGACAGGATTTCCCGTCCCTGAAACCATGTTGGCTGCTTGTAGATGAATGGTTCAGAGAACCGACATGTTGTTGAATTAGAGATATGTGCAACTCTTGGGTATCTTTGTTGAGGAAACGTTTTGCCACACAATGGCTTCATCAGTCCATACAAAGGAGAGACTTGAAGAACAGGAGGAGAATGAGGTAATCAGTCCCTCAGCCTTGAGTCGATGTGGTCAGTCCATCAATCAATTCTATTCAAGATTGATGGACTGACCACATCGACTCAAGGCTGAGGGACTGATTACCTCATTCTCCTCCTGTTCTTCAAGTTTCTCCTTTGTATGGACTGATGAAGCCATTGTGTGGCAAAACGTTTCCTCAATAAAGATACGCAAGAGTTGCACATGTGTCTAATTCAACATGTTGGCTGCTGTTGATGAGATCATTCTATTCTAGGTGTTCCACCACTCTTCTCCTGATAATCTTCTCCATGACTTTGCATACTATACATGTCAGTGACACTGGTCTGTAGTTTAGTGCTTCATGTCTGTCTCATTTTTTAAAGATTGGGACTACATTTGCTGTCTTCAATGCCTCAGGCAATCTCCCTGTTTCGATAGATGTATTGAATATTGTTGTTAGGGGTACACATAGCACCTCTGCTCCCTCTCTCAGGACCCATGGAGAGATGTTATCTGGCCCCATTGCCTTTGAGGTATCTAGCTCACTCAGAAGCCTCTTCACTTCTTCCTCGGTTGTGTGTACTGTGTCCAGCACCTGGTGGTGTGCCCCACCTCTCTGTCTTTCTGGAGCCCCTTCTGTCTCCTCTGTGAACACTTCTTTGAATCTCTTGTTGAGTTCCTCACATACTTCACGGTCATTTCTTTTTGTCTCTCCTCCTTCCTTCCTCAGCCTGATTACCTGGTCCTTGACTGTTGTTTTCCTCCTGATGTGGCTGTATAACAGTTTCGGGTCAGATTTGGCTTTCGCTGCTATGTTGTTTTCATATTGTCGTTGGGCCTCCCTTCTCATCTGTGCATATTCATTTCTGGCTCTACGACTGCTCTCCTTATTCTCCTGGGTCCTTTGCCTTCTATATTTCTTCCATTCCCTAGCACACTTGGTTTTTGCCTCCTTGCACCTTTGTGTGAACCATGGGCTCATCCTGGCTTTTTCATTATTCCTGTTTCCCTTGGGTGCAAACCTCTCCTCAGCCTCCTTGCACATTGTTGCTACATATTCCATCATCTCATTAACTGGCTTCCCTGCCAGTTCTCTGTCCCACTGAACCCCGTTCAGTAAGTTCCTCATTCCCGTATAGTCCCCTTTCTTGTAGTTTGGCTTCATTTGTCCTGGCCTTCCTGCTTCCCCCTCCACTTGTAGCTCTACTGTGTATTCAAAGCTCAAAACCACATGATCGCTGGCCCCAAGGGGTCTTTCATATGTGATGTCCTCAATATCTGCACTCTGCACTACTCAAGGTGAATACTAAGTCCAGTCTTGCTGGTTCATCCTCTCCCCTCTCTCTCTCTTGTAGTGTCCCTTACGTGTTGGTACATGAAGTTTTCCAGTACCACCTCCATCATCTTAGCCCTACATGTATCTTGGCCCCCATGGGGCTCCAAGTTCTCCCAGTCGATCTCCTTGTGGTTAAAGTCACCCATGATCAGGAGCTTTGCCCTGCATGCATGAGCTCTTCTGGCCACTGCAGCCAGTGTTTCAACCATCGCTCTATTGCTCTCGTCATACTCTTGCCCTGGCCTCCTGCTGTTCTGTGGTGGGTTATACATCACTGCAATTATCACCTTGGGACCTCCAGAGTGAAGCATTCCCGCTATGTAATCACTTTCTTCTCCGCTGTCTCCTCTCTCTAGCTCATCAAAATTCCATCGGTTTTTGATCAGCAGTTCCACTCCACCCCCCTCCCTGTTCCTTATGTCTTTCCTCAGGATCTGGTATCCCGTTGGAAAGATGGCATCTGTTATCATACCTGTAAGGTTGGTTTCTGTGAGAGCTATGATGTCCGGTGATGCCTCTTTGACTCTTTCGTGCCACTCCTCCCATTTGTTTGTTATTCCATCAGCGTTTGTGTACCATACCTTCAGTTTCCTTTCCAACACTGTGGTTTGGGGAGTCTGTGAGGGTGGGAGACCTGGTAGCATACTGTGGGATTCTATAGCTGGGGGCTGGGTGGAAGCTGTGGGTATGGATTGTAGTGTGTGTTGGGATGATGTGATAGGTTGTGGAGTTCTGAGGATAGTTGTGTGTGCTTGCCCTTGCTGCTCTGTTCTGCTCTGACTGACCTCTGCTGGCTCCATCCTTGTCTCCTATCCTAGCTCCTTTCGCTTTTTTGTCCTCTCCCTCAGCTGCTGTCGCTCTGTTTGTGTTCTGTCTCTGTCTAGGAACACCCTCTTGTACTCTTCTGAGTATTTCAACTGTGGTTTCTCTTGGAGGATCCTGTTCCGCACTGTTTCTGTCCTGAGAATCAGCTTGATCGGTCGTTTTCTCCCCTTCAAGTACCCCCCTATTCTCTGAAAATTTACAATCTCGTCCATGTCGTCTCCCCCTATTTCCGTGATGATTTTCTCAATCTCCTTTCTTTCTTCCTGCCGTCTTACAGTGTGTGTCCTTTCCTCTCTCTCTCTCCCGAAGCCCATGGATAAACACTGATTTTGCCCTTTCCTCCTCCCATTGCCTCTCCCTCTGTGACTCTGGTTCCTGTCTGTATGTGGTCATTTTCTCACTTGATTTTTCCAGTGACTCTTGGTAGCATGGTTGTGCCTCAGCATTCGACCTATCTCCCTCTCCATCTGCACCCAGCTGCTCTTCCCTTTCACTCCTTGGCCCTTCTTTGCAGGCTGATATGACCTTAGCATAATTCACATCTCCTTCCTTCCTGTTCAGCCTCTCAGCTTCATATGCTGTGTCTTCTCTGGTCACTGCCCCTGAGACTTGCTTCAGGGACTTGCTTCTAGGACCCTTACCCTGGCTACTGCAGTTTCGACTTGTGCCTCCATATTCTTCGTCTCCTTCTCCAACCTCTTTTCCAATTTCACAGAGAGCTCTTTCTCCATTTTTTCAGAAAGCTCTCCTAATTTTCTCTCCCATTCTTGTTCCATCCTTTTCCACTGCTCCTCCATCCATTCCTCCCTA
>NC_091312.1:6722743-6732743 GCF_038502225.1 Cherax quadricarinatus | reverse complement strand
CGAGTACGAGCTCCTGTGTGTGTGTGTGTGTGTGTGTGTGTGTGTGTGTGTGTGTGTGTGTGTGTGTGTGTGTGTGTGTGTGTGTGTGTGTGTGTGTGTGTGTGTGTGTGTGTGTGTGCGTGTGCGCGTGCGTGCTCACCTAATTGTGGATGCAGGGGTCGAGAGTCAGTTGCTGGCTCCGCCTCTTCACTGATCGCTACTAGGTCCTCTCTCTCTCTGCTCCCTGAGCTGTCATACCTCGTCTTAAAGCTATGTATGGTTCCTGCCTCCACTACATCACTTGCTAGATTATTCCACTTCCTGACAACTCTATGATTGAAGAAGTACTCCTAACATCCCTATGACTCATCTGAGTCTTCAGCTTCCAATTGTATCCCTTTATTGCTGTGTCCCATGTCTGGAACATCCTGTTTCTGTCCACCCTATCTATTCATTGCAATATTTTGTATGTCATTATCATGTCTCCCGTAACCCTCCTGTCCTCCATTGTCGTCAGGCCTATTTCCCTTAACCTTTCTTTGTAGGGCATTCCCCTTAGCTCTGGAGCTAGCACTGTTGCAAACCTTTGCACTTTTTCTAATTTCTTGACAGGCTTGACCAGGTGTGGGTTCCAAACTGGTGCTGCATACTCCAGTATGGGCCTGACGTACACGCTGTAGTGTCCTGAACGATTCCTTACTGAGGTATCGGAATGCTATTCTTAGGTTTGCCAGGCGCCCATATGCTGTAACAGTCATCTGGTTGATGTGTGCTTCCAGAGACGTGCTCGGTATTGTACTCACACTAAGATCTTTCTCCTTGAGTGAGGTTTGCAGTCTTTGGCCACCCAGCCTATACTCTGTCTGCAAACAGGAACACTTCTGAGTCCATCCCTTCCGTCATGTCATTCACATAACCAAAAACAGCACTGATCCTAGGACTGACCCCTGTGGAACCCCGCTCGTCACAGGCGCCCACTGTGATACCTCATCTCATACCATGACTCGCTGTTGCCTCCCTGTCAGGTATTCTCTGACCCATTGCAGTGCCCTTCCTGTTATACGTGCCTGATCCTCTAGCTTCTGCACTAATCTTTTGTGAGGAACTTTGTCGAAGGCTTTCTTGCAGTCCAAGAAAATGCACCCAACCCACCCCTCTCTCTCATGTCTTACTTTCGTTACTTTGTCATAAAACTCCAGGAGGTTTACGACACAGGATTTGCCTTCTATTAATCCGTGCTGGTTGCCATTTATAATCTTGTTCCACTCCAGGTGCCCTACCACTCTCCTGATAATCTTCGCCATGACTTTGCATACTATACACGTCAGTGACACTAGTCTATAGTTTAGCGTCTCATTTGTTTCCTTAAAAATGGGAACTACATTTGCCGTCTTCCATACCTCAGGTAGTTGCCCAGTTTCAAGGGATGTGTTGAAGATCGTGGTTAGTGACACATACAGCATCTCTGCTCTCTCTCTTAAGGACCCACGGAGAGATGTCTGGTCCCACTGCCTTTGAGGTATCAAGGTTACTTAGGAGCTTCTTCACCTCCTCCACAGTTGTATGTCATCCAACACTTGTTGGTATATTCCTTGTTAATGTCCCCCTCTGTTCTGTCTTCTCAGAGTCCTTCCTGTCTCTACTGTAAATATTTCCTTAAATCTCATGCTGAGCTCTTCACATACCTTTGATCGTTTCTTGTGACTAACCCATCTCCTTTCCTCAGTCTGATCACCTCGTCTTTGACTGATGTCTTCCTCCTAATGTGGCTATACAGCAGTTTCAGGTCATTATTAATATAATAAAAAAGAAGCGCTAAACTGCAAGGGCTATACAGCACTGTAGGGCAGGGAAGGAAGCGAGGGTATCGGGTGGCAAAAGGGAGAGGGATGATTAGAAGGTTACGGAGAACAGCAGGGCAGGGGTAGGGGGTAGCAAGAGATTGAGGTAGAAAGGGCTGAGGGGAGTGCTAAAAGGTATCATCATCAGAGTTTGTGGAGTAAGTCAGTTGTTGTCAAAAAGTCAATGAGCAAGTTGGGATTAGAGGAGGACCCATCAGCAAAAAGGGATGGTAAAGAGAGAGCAGCAGAGCAGAGACAACATTGGAGGTAAATTCTGTGTGCTTGCTGATAGAGTGGGCAGTCTAACAGAATGTGGCTAACCGAAACTGGAACCTGGCAATTCTCAGAGAGCAACAGGGTGCCTCTCCATGAGATACCCGTGAGTACGATGAGTGCGGCCAATGCGAAGACGGGAGGGAGTAGTCTCCAGTAACCCACACTCGGTTTAACAGAATGAAATTTATTATTGAGCAGATCAGACCAACATTGTTGCCAAAGGGTGTGAAGGTGGGTAGTAATTACAGCAAAACAGTCCATGAATGGAACACTTCTATATGAAACTGGAAGGTCATGTACTGCTGAACACGCAGCAGTGTCCGTCTGTTCATTACCCTGTACGTCAACATGACTAGAGACCTGACAAAAAAACAATATCCTTATGCTTGGTAGAGATACGGCGTAATCAAAGTTAGATACGGAGAACTAGGGAGTGTGGTGTATCAAATTTTCGTATAGCCTGCAAAGCACTAACGGAGTCTGAAACAACTACAAATGGTGACACAGGCAGAGATGCAATACGGATAAGTGCTGCAAGAATGGCATACAATTCGGCAGTAAAAATGCTAGCCCTCGCACGACACTGTCCGGAAACACTGCTGCGAATCCGACGCTGTCAGAAGACTTAGAGCCATCTGTGTACACTGTGATGGCATGATAATGAGAGCGGAAGTGGTCAAGAAAAAGAGCGGGAAGCTACCATAGGCAGTTGGGCTTTCACGCAAAGGAGTGAGAAAGAACAGACACAAACAGCTGGAACTTCTCAGGTGGGTAGGGAAAAGCGCGATGTTACATGAACATATATAAGTGGTAACTGAAGAGAAGACAAGAGCGAATGTAGGTGAAGAGAAAAGGGACAGAGCAAACAGGGGCAATAAACAAATAAAGAATGTCTATTAACATCAGTGACTATTCTATATAAGGAAGGATTGCGATCATGAGAGCAAATATAGTAGGGAAGGCAATGGGCATCACGGCGATCCAACAAGGATGGAATACTTGCTTCTGCATAGAGACCCTCAACTGGTGAACAGTGAAAAGCACCAAAGCATAAACGTAATCCCTAGTGATGGATGGGATTAAGGCTAGAGACTGTAGCAGGAGAGGCTGCAGAATAGATCTGGTCAATATAATCGGGTTTCGATGTAATGAGGGCTGAATGTAGGCAAAAAAAAGAGTTCGACAATCAGCTCCCCAAGAAAGATGAGCGAGGATTTTAAGAAGGTTCAGCCGGCTGTGGCAAGTTGCCTTCAGAGAGGTAATGTGAGGTTTCCAGGATAACATATGGTCAAACAGAAGGCCTAGAAACCTGACCATATCAGGTTCGGGATACGTGAGCCATAGAGGTAGAATGTATGATCAGAGATGACAGAACATCTAGTGAAAGTAATTTGGCAAGCTTTAGTACTGGAAAATTTAAACCCATGCGTGGTGGCCCAATTGGAAACATGGTTGACTGCATGCTGAAGATAAACTGCAATGAGGTGACAGAGCACCTGCACAAGCTATAGCAAGTTATCTACATAGAGTGATCAAATATTAGATGGAAAAAGAGAAGCCAAGTCATTTATAGCATGGAGAAAAAGTGTTGTGCTCAGAACACATCCCTGGGGAACACCTTCAACTTGGACAAAGTCCGGGGAGAGCATATTATTAACCCGAACACAGAAATGTCTGGCAGTTAAGAAGTTCTTAAGGATGGTAGATTGCCTCGGAGGCCTAAGGAGTGGGCTTGGGCCAAAGTATACCTCCAATTTGTGTCATATGCCTTCTCAAGGTCAAAAAATATGGCAATAACTGAGTGGTTATTTGCAAAGGCATCATGAACATACATATCCAAGCATAGTAAGGAGTCAATGGTATAACGGCCCATACAAAAGCCATATTGACTAGTGGAGAGACTGTTGTGTGTCTCTAAATACCACATTAAATGTCGATTTACCAGACAGTCCATCACTTTGCAAACTGCACTGGTAAGAGCAATGGGACAGTAGTGGGAGGCATCATGTCCTGTAGTACCCAGTTTGCAGAAAGGGAGAACAATGGCAGAATTCCACAGCTGGGGAAGAACTCCTTGTGACCAAATAAGATTGAAGAGTTGTAAGAGGACTGCAAGGGCTGACTGATGTAAATGTTCTAACATCCAAATATGAATGTCGTCAGGCCCAGCTGCCGATGATCGGCAAGCTGAGTGTGTTGCCTCCAGTTCCTGAAGTATAAAAGGCACATTATAAGATCCTTCTTTGAGAGAAGAAAAGTCTAAGGATGCTAACTCTCTGGCAGACTTTGAGGAAAGAAACAAGGGGCACAGATGGAGCCCCTGAGAAATATGGACCAGATGATTACCAATTTCAACGGCAACGTCAAGAGGGTTTGCTATATCAACACCAGCAACCCGCAGAACAGGAGCTGGGCCAGGAGAGTATTTACCACTCAGTTTCTGTACTTTTTTCCAGACTGTACTCATAGAGGAAACAGACATGGTGGAAACAATCTCGCCAGCAAGTGTGTTTAGTGTCATGGATGACACCGCGTGGGCTACAAAGAGGTGGTGAATATGAAGAAGTAAGAATGACTTGAAAATGATCGCTGTCATGTAAGTCTGGGAGAACAGATCAGATGAAGCAGAAGAAAAGCAGACCGAGAGAGTGATGCAAGAGAGTATGAGTAGTGATGCAAGAGAGTATGAGTACGAGGATCAAAATGGGTGGGAGTACCTGTATTTAAAACATGGAGGAGGTGAGAAGCAAAAAAATCCTCCAACTGAATGCCATGGGAATCACAGTGAGACCCCCTCCCCCAGAGAAAATGATGGGCATTAAAATCGCCAAATAACAGAAGTGGAGGCGGTAAGGACAAAACAAGAAAAGCAAAATCCGGGATACATAATGCCTGAGGAGATACAAAGAACAGATTGTACACCACTTGCAAGTGGATATGAGCTGCAGTGTAATGCAGTGAGGTATGAACAAATAGCTGATGGTATGGAATCAGTGCATAGAAGGGCACTTTCATTAAAGGTCTCATCGGAAAAAGGATCCAAAGAATACAATAAATTATAGCCTGAGATGGGATAGATAACAGTGAAGTGTAATTTTGGTTCTTGTAAGCAGACACCAACAGAAGAAAACTGAGAGAACAACATCTGAAGCTCACCCTGATTACCCCTGAGGCTGCAGATATTCCAATGTAAATAGGCCATGATTGGCAATGATAAAGATACCAGAAATCTGCAAGTAAGGGTACCTATGGACTAGAGGGGTTAGAAAAGTCCACGTGGCAGCAACGGAAAACATTCAAGTAGCAAAGGAACGGACCATTGCGAAGAAAGGAGTTGCACAGATGGAGTAGAGGAAAGAGAAGGAACAGGGGATGGATCAGTGTCCATTGATGGTCTAGTCTCTGCAATATATTCTGAGATAGTTTCAAGTGTTTCGGAATACAAAGACGTTGTATGGGAGACAATATGAGAGATGGAAGGAGGAGGGCGAGTGAAGATCGGGACAGTAACAGACTGTACCAAAGTAGCGGAGGAAGAAAGGGTGGAGGAAACTGGAGAAGAAGTGTGGGAGGGGACAGAAGAGGCAGAAACCTGGGAGGTGGCAGAAACTTGGGAGGGAACAGGGGAGGAAGGGACAGTACGAGGAGGAGGGTGAACCTCCACACTTGTAACAGAGCCAGTGAGAGGGGAAGAACCAGGTACAGAGACTGGAAAGGTATAATGCGGAGGTGGAAGGAGGGGTTAAAGGAGATTTGAGTAATGGGGATTTTTTTGACTTCTGAGAAGCAGAGGAGCAATTGGGAGGAGGTGTCGTACGAGGTCTTGTCGACACAGAGGCTTGTAAGGGAGAACACGAAGTGAGAACAGACTGAGGTGTTGAGGTAGGGACTTCTGAGCCCAGGACAACAAAAGAATTAGAGACAGGAGTGACTATGGAAGGGGTAACCACAGAGGAGGCTGCTGAAGATGGGACCCCAGAGGTGGGGGGACATTTATAAACACGAGAATAAGAAATATGAGATAGTCTCCCTTGGAGGCGTAGATGAGAAGCTGCATAGCATAAGGGAAACCTTCTGCCTCTTTGAGGCAATGGATTTCTCGCTCATTTAGGTAAATTTGGCAATGGCGAGAGTAAGAAGGGTGAGCCTCATTACAATTAAGGCAAGAGGGAAGTGGACTACAAGACGTATTAGAATGGTCATCGGCACCACAGACTGGGCATTCAGCTATAGATCTTCAATATTTCACTGGGTGACCGAATCGTCAGCAATTTCTACACTGTTGAGGTGTAGGGATCACCTTTCGAACTTGCAAACGACGTCCTGCTACATAAACTGAGGATGGGAGTTCACGGCTGTCGAAAGTTAATTGAGCTACCTTGCAAGGGTATCGTCTCCGCCCGCAGGCAGGAAGGACATAAGTGTCTACTTTGAGGATTGGGAAATCTTGGAGTTCCAGCTGTTCAAGAATGTCATCGCCACATGTCTGGAAATTCTGTTGGACTATGGTATGGGGCAGAATGACAGTACCACTACAAGAATTGAGGGAATGATGTTTTTCGATAGTGACAGGAATAGTATCGATATGTGAAAGAAGAGAAAGATCATGAGCCTGGGTAGCATTCTGGACAGTGATGATGCATGTACCGCTCTTGAGAGCATAAAAGAAAATATCTCTACCAACATGGCATAGGAGCACCTTGCCAATCCTATGGGTGGAAAGGTAGGCAATAGAGGAAGTCAGTTGTAAAGAATTCAGTCCACTGTGCATTCCAAAACTGAGCATGGAAAGGGAGTACATGACATGTTGGTCTTTTCTGAGTAGAACAAGAAGGTAGTGAAGAAGTATCATCAGGCAATTGTCGTTGGCGTTTAGGAGTGAGACCAGAGTTGGTCCAACGTGGGACGGGCTGGCGATTCGCAAATTGCAGCAAGTAGAGGGAGAGGCCAGAAGCATAGTCAAAGGAGAGCAGGAGTCAGACAAATCGAAGAATTCAGTCGAAACCGAAGGAACCTGAAGCGGGTGATGAAACAGCACAGCAAGAGGTACAGCGGCACTAGTAGTGTCCGAAGAGCGGTCAAAAACTGAGGCAGGGTCAGAACGGGATGGTGTGTCAAGAAGGGGCCCAGGGATAGCAGGTTCATGGATTGGGTCCTCCATGGTTAGGTTACTTCTTTCTTTTTGTTTTTAAGAAAAAAAAAAGAAAAAATTAAAAGAAAAAAAAGAAAAAAAAAAGAGGGGGAATGGGGAGGAATAGCTTCTAAAAGGAATGAAAGGGCCGGAAATCTCCCTCTGTGCCCAAGAGGACCTCAGCACCGCAAGTAGCACAGATGCGGCATGGAACCCATGCCATACCTTACCCTTCATGCCAGTAAACGAGCAATCCAGGATAGCAACCTCACATCTGCTGAGCTACCTTGGTGGACAAAAGAGAGGGCAGCCGGTTATCCGCCACAAAGCATACCTCCTTTGGACAACACCCACGGAAGCCAAACAGCAGCCTCCAGAGATACACTCATCACCCGAAAGACATCCCCCCCCCCCCCGGAGACCGGAGAGGCATCGGGACATCCGCAGGCGATCCAGATTCCACGGCAAACTACACCACCGCCAGGAACCTCAACAGAATGCAATGGAGCCTGGTACCCTTCCCCTTACCTAGGAACCAGCGGGCCTGTGGGAAGAATCCCAAAGGCCAAACAGAGGAAGGAAATAAGGGAGGGATGGGGAGGAGGAGGAAAGGGAAAAGGGAGGATGGGATAGGGAGGGGGGGATTGGGGGTAATTAGGTTCAGTCTGAGGAAGGAGACCAACAGGTCTAATTCCTCAGACCAAGAGAGTTTCAGGTCAGACTTGACTTTCAATGCTATGTTGTTTTCATACTGTCGCTGGGCCTCCCTCATAATCTGTGCATACTCGTTTTTGGCTCTTTGACTAATCTACTTATTTACCTGGGTTCTTTGTCTTCTGTACTTTTACCATGCTCTAGTGCACTTAGTATTTGCCTCTCTACACATTCGGGTAAACCAGGGGCTCGTTCTGGTCTTATTATTATTTCTGTTAACCTTGGGAACAAACCTTTCCTCTGCCTCCTTGCATTTTGTTGTTACATATTCCATCATTTCGTTTACTGACTTTCCTACCAATTCTCTGTCCCACTGAACCTCCTGCAGGAAGTTCCTCATACCCATGTAGTCCCCCCTTTTATAGTTTGGCTTTTCCCATTTAACTCCTGTTACCCCCTCCACCTATAACACTGCTATGTATTCAAAACTCAGAACCACGTGATCACTAGCTCCAAGGGGCCTCTCGTATGTGATGTCCTCAATGTCTAAACTGCTCATGGTGAATACGAGGTCCAGTCTTGCTGGTTCATCCTCTCCTCTCTCTCTGGTAGTGTCCCTGATGTGTTGATGCACGAGGTTTTCCAGTACCACATCCTCATCTTGGCTCTCCTTGTGGTTGAAATCGCCCACAACCAGTACCTTTGCTCTGCCTGAGTGAGCTCTTCTTGCCACCTATAACAGTGTTTCCACCATCGCTCTGTTGCTCTCTTTATATTCCTCTCTTGGCCTCCTGCAGTTCTGTGGTGAGTTATACATTACTGCTATGACTACCTTATGTTCCCCAGACTGAACTATACCTATGTAATCCCTTTCTCCAATCTCGTCCATGCCTTCCATTTCCTGAAATCCCCATAAGATTTATATAAGCAGTGCATCCCCTTCTCCCCCTCTGCTCCTTCTATCTTTCCTCGGGATCTGATATTCTGATATCCCCGTGGGAAGATTGTGTCTGTTAATGTCTCAGTGAGTTTCGTTTCTGTGACTGCAATGATGTCTGCGGACTTCTCTTTGATTCTTTCATGCCATTTATATTTATTCATTATTCCATCTTGCATTCGTGTACCAAACCTTCAGCTTCTTTTCTGAAACTGTGGTCCTGGGAGATTATTAAGGTTGGGGGAGCGGGAGCCCTGACGGGGGCCTATGGGGGTTTGTGGTGGGGTAGGGTTTGTGATGAGGGGATTGGGGGCAGTGCCCAAAGGGGGTTGGTGTAGGGGTGGGGTTTGTGATGTGAGGCGTGGGGACAGAGGGACCAGTGTATGGGTTTTGGTTTGGCATGTTCAGTTGCATTGGGCTTGTCACAGTTGGAGTCCTGCAGGCGTTCCTGGTGAACGAGTTTGCTCTTCTATCTGGGACTGGTTTCTGCTCGTCTTCATCACTGCCTCTTGTTCCTCCTTTCGTCATTGTACCCTCTCTTTCAGTATCGTCCTTTCCTCTTGTGTTCTGTCTCGATCGAGGTACACTCTCCAGTACTCCAGTTTATCCCTCAGCTGTGCTTTCTCCTGCAGGATCCTGGTTCGAGCTGATTCTGCCTTGAAGATTACATTGGCAAGCCATTTTCTTCCACTTGCAAACCACCCAATTCTCCGAAAATTTGTCACCTGCGTCATGTCATCCTCGCCTATTGCCCTCATGATGCCTTCAATTGCTTTCTTCTTCTCCTCCTGATTTCTTTCTTCCTGGAGCACATAGACATAAACTGACCTCTCCCTTTCGTCCTCCCACTGTCTCCCCCTTTGCATCCCCTCAGGTATTTTAGTTCCTTCCATTGAAGCATCCCTGCCTTTGATCCCATCCTTGGGCAAAGCCCCCATGCTCAGTGGTCTGTCTTTCCTGCTCAGCTGTTCCTGGCAACTGCAGTTGTCTAGCCTTAGCATAGAGTGTAGCTCCTTCATTGCCTTCAAACCCCTCATTTGTTCTTAGTATGTTACTTGTCTTGTTCTGGGTCCCATTTGGGTCTGATAGGACCTTCACATACAGAAAAGTTCCTTTACTCCCAAAAGGCCCGTTGTCTGTAACTGACACAGAAGTCCCTGATGTCATGGCTGTGCTGTCCTT
>NC_091312.1:6707743-6717743 GCF_038502225.1 Cherax quadricarinatus | reverse complement strand
CTTAACCTTTCCTCTGGGACTAGTCTTGTTACAAACCTTTGCACTTTCTCGAATTTCTTGTTATGTTTGACCAGGTGTGGGTACCATACCGGTGCTGCGTATTTCGATATGGGCCTGACGTACACGGTGTAGTGTCGTGAATGACTCCTTACTTATATATCGACACGCTATTCTCAGATTTGCCAGCCATTGCTAAACTCACAAACTAGTATTTAGTCACTTAGCCTTAATACCAACTTACCTCATAATTCGTAATATTTTAAAATTAAGAACTAAACTAAGTCTGCCCGAAATGCCTAGCCATGCTAGGTGTTCTAGTGGTACACTCTGTAATCATTATTTTACTACATGTAAACCACACAATAACCAAATTCTGTAAACTCAGCATTGTAATCCTTATAGAGAATAAACTTTGAATTGAATTGAATTGAATTGAATTGCAGAAGTTACTTGGTTGATATGCGCCTCAGAAGATGTGCTCGGTATGATGCTCACCCCATCATACAGGTATACACAAATACAGATACATGGATTATCATACATATCAGCATGTGTGTAGAGAACCTAGGATAACCCAAAAAAGTCAAAGAGACTTATTTCCATTGGGGTCTTAGGCTGCACTTGTTGGAGTTCAACTCCAGGAGCCATTTGTCGGACCAAGGCTTACGGTCAGAGAGGCCTAGCTTGTGGCTAGGCCTGGGGACAGTTGGTCCCAAAGATGAGGAGGTACTTGTGCCTCCTCCCATGGGAGACTTACGTCTCAGATACTCCCTAAAGAGGGAGCCAAGGCCGGGCCACCATTTGGAAAAGGCCCGGGCAGGGAGAGTACCGGCAAATCAAAAAGAAGGCTTACGGTCTCCCTCCCTCCCTCTGTGAGCGCGCGCTTGCTAGTGAGTGTATGTGAGTGAGAGTGTGTGAGCGTGTGTGTGTGAGCTTGTGTGAGTGTGAGCGTGTGTGAGCGTATGTGAGTGTGAGGTGTGTGTGTGTGTGTGTGTGTGTGTGTGTGTGTGTGTGTGTGTGTGTGTGTGTGTGTGTGTGTGTGTGTGTGTGACCATTTTGTCCTAGGCACATGTCGATTAGACACTAGGCCTGTTGTATATGTGTGCGTGTGCATGTTTTGTTTTAGATCAGTGAGAAAAGTGGTGTTATTGATTTGACATACATGTAAATAAGGTAACATTTATGAAGGGATTCAGGAAAACCCATAAGCCAGATTTGAGTCCTGGAGGTGGAAAGTACAATGCCTGCATTGTGGGGTTATGGATTTTATGGTTCAGAGGGTCATTCAACTCTGATATCTGTGCACTTCCGACATGACAGCAAGTGCACAAACGGCGAATTTCCCTTTTTTTATGGAGGGGGGAGGTGTGTGTGTGTGTGTGTGTGTGTGTGTGTGTGTGTGTGTGTGTGTGTGTGTGTGTGTGTGTGTGTGTGTGTGTGTGTGTGTGTGTGTGTGTGTGTTTATTCATCAAACTGTAGTAACAGGAGTCAAGTCTGAGCTCCTGGCCCTGCCTCTCCACTACCTGCTACTGGGTACGCTCTGGTATGGCTGCATGAGCGGTATCATACGGTCTTAAAATTATGTATGTATCCCGCTTCTACTACTTTGCTATTTACATCATCACACTTTTTGACCACTCTTAAGGCTTACATTTATTCCTTCCATCTCTGTAACTCGTGTGTTTTTAACTCTCAGATCTGTTCTTGTGCACCTGAGACCTGCCTTTATAGCAGACTCGCCATGTCAATTACTCTCAGTATTTTGTGCATCGTAATCATGTCAAACCTCTGGTCCTTCTGCCATGTAATGTCATTAGGTTTAGTTTCTCCTGCTTCTCCTCGCAGTTCATACCCCTCATCTCCAAGACTGATTTCACTGCAAATCCTTGCACTTTTTACAGTTTCTTTACATGTTTTATCAGCACGGGTCCAATGATGGCGTTCCGTACTCCAAGATGGGCCTGACATATGCCGTGTAAAGAGTCGTTAATGTCTACTTATTGAGGTTCCTGAAAGCTACCCTTAGTTTTGTCAGTCTTGCGTTTGCTGCAACGATTTTTGGTTAAGGTGTGCCTCAGGCGAAATGCTTGGGACGATGTATGAAATTGTGTTATTCAATTTCACGAGTCCTCCTTCAGGGAGGATTGCAGCCATTGTCCCCCGAGCCTGTACAATGCTTACTGTTGTCACTGCCCATCCTCAATTTTCCTGACTTTTGTATTTGCTGGGGTTAAATTCTAGTAGCAGCGTGTGTGTGTAAGCACATACCGATTTATTTACTGGTGTCGATGCTCCCTGTCCCCGCCTCCTAAACCACCTTGAATGATATCAGTGACTTCTGGTCTTTTGGGCTTTATTATATCTACTCTAGAAGCTATGTACTGAATTTGCTGCCACCACTGTCTCATCCAAGTCATTCCACTTTTCAACCACCCTGAGACTTCCTTTCATTCCTGCGTCTATAGCTTCCTCCTGTGTCCCCTATATCCTGGTCCTATTTCAAACAGCCTGTCCCTATCGATTCCTCTTAATTAAGGTTTTGTATGCAGTAATTAAGTTTCCCCTTATCCTTCTCTCCTCTAAGATCGTCACGTTCAAGTTCTTTTCAACCTCTCGCTGTCTGAGTTCATACATCCTCATTGTGCATTGCTCTCAGTTCTAGTACTAGTCTCGTAACAAACCTCTGGACCTTTTCCAGGTTCTTCGCGTGTTTGACCTGTTGTGGGCTCCTTGCTGGGGCTGCATGTGTTGTGTACGAGGTTCTGAAGGATTCTTTAAGTTCCTGAATACTATTCTGAGGTTTGCTAATCTTGAATATGTTGCTGTCGTTACACGGTTTTTGTGCATTTCTGATGATCGTGATATTCACTCCCAAGTTGAAAAAGAACAAAAAAGGTACAGTGTGACTTTGTAAATGGTCCAAGTCAGACGGAAATGTCGTCGTAAGCTCCTCTCCTATGTACGGGTTATTTGTGTATTCATTCCTAGGTCCTTGTCAATCCCTGATATTTGCAGCTTCTCTCCTCTCATTCTATACTCTGCGTCTGGTCTGCCCTGCATTTGCTTGGGCTGAAGCTGAGAAGCCATTTGCGTGATCACATCTTCATTCTGCTGAGGGAGGTTTCCTTGCTCTTTTCATTAGTTTTACATAATCTACAGACAGGTGCACAGAGTATCTACCCTCCAAGAGGAGGGTAGATACAATTCCTTGGATCAAGAGACCCTCTCTGGAATCAAGGAACGTCCCTTGGAGAGTATATTCTCCAGGGTTTTTGACAATATGCATGTCTGAGATACTAGTCTATAGTTCAGAACCTCTGGTCTGCCACCCACCCTCCTTTTGTGAATATGGAGACACATTTGCCTTCTTACAATTTACCACACTTGATTTAAGACACTGGTTGTGTACCTTTCTAACTAGGCCACACAGTGGCTTTGCTTCTCTCAGTATCCATGAAGATATGTTATCTGGTCCTTCGTCTTTTGCTACATCAAGTTCGCTTAGTAGTTTCATTATCTCTTGGTGTGCTGATGCTTTCTGGTACATGTTGATTTAGTCTGACTCCAGTTCTTTCCGGTAACTCTCCACTTCCTTCTGCAAAGACCTCCTCGAATCTCTTGCTAAGTCTTCGCATACTTCTCTGTCATCAGCGTCTTATGTTTCTTCAGCATTATCACCTGATCTTCTGCAATTGTCTTAATCTTATATGGCTGTGGAGTAACTCTGGTTGTTTTAGTCTTTGATGCTACAGTATAAGATTTTCAAATCACCTCTCAGCTTCCCTTCTTGTTCTTCCATATTCCTCCCTACTTCTCCTTGTTTCCTAGTTTTCCGTCATTTTATTTGTTCAATATTTCTTTCAAGCTCTCCTGCTATTTTCCTTGGTGCCCCTCTGCATTTCTCACTGAACCATGAATGTTCTCGCTTTTCTTGTTTCTTTTCTTCACTCGATATAAATTGTTTCTTTGCCTTTCGGAACTTCGTCGCTATTATCGTCATCTCTTATGTACAGCTTTATTTTCTAATTCCCGTCCTCATAGCAATTCTCTGAAAGATTATTTCTACCAAAGTAATTCCTGTTGTAATAATCATTCTGTGTAAAAACCAGGTGGTCTTGTTGGCTCATCTTCTCACCTAATTCTTGTTTCTGTCACATATCTCAAAAAAAAAAAAAAAAACTTTCATAACCTGCACATTCTATGCTTCAGGTGCTCCGTGAGGGTCTAATTTTCCTAGTTAATCTTTTGATAGTTGAAATGTTCTAGTAGTAGGATTTTGACTTTTTCTTCTTGCTCTTTCTGCCATCATTTCCAATAAGTGAATCTTTATCCTGCTATCGTGATCATATTCCCCCCCCCCCTTGGTCCTCTAATACTATGATAGATAATTATATCACTTAAAGATTACTGTTGTCTCTCCAGTGATTTCTATCACTGCTATTCCTCCTCCTCTATTTAAACCTTCCTTTCTTACTTAGTATTTGGTAGCCCTCTGGGGATATCGCCTTTGTTATTATTCCTGAGAGTTTCGTTTCAGTAATAGCTACAACGTCAGGATTTTCCTCTGTTCTTCATTCTTTCAAGCATTCACATTTGTTGATTCCATTTCCATTTGAGTACCGTACTCTGATTTGTCCATCTCTTACTATTCTCTGGGTTAGTTAATTACTTTACTAATGGAGAAAGTAGACAACGATTCTCTGTGGAGTGTAGAGGAATTACGTGAACTCTTCCCCTCTGTTGCTTTGCGTGTATTCCCAGAATTGTTTCCAAGGATTGAGTATCAGTCCCCGGCCCTGCCTCTTTAACTGCTATCGCTGGCTTTACTGGTTCCTAGTCTCATATGCCATATCGTACTTATAATACCTACGCAATGTGCTTGTCTCTACCACTTTCTCAAGCATTTTCAATTCATTAACCACCCTGAGAATAAAAAAGCATTACCTTGCATCCACGTGACTCATCGAAGCTTTAGCTTCCATATTTGACTCTTTGGTCCTATACTTCTCATTTTAAAATGTCAATCACTATATGCTCTGTCAAAAAAGCTTTGAGAATAATATATGTCGTAATCACGTCTCCCCAGTCCTTCTCAATTATTATTATTATAATCAAGGGGAAGCGCTAAACCCGGAGGATTATACAGCAGTCCTTCTCAAATCATCAGGTTACTTCATAATTCAATCCCTTCAGTTCTGGCCCTAGTCTCATTGCAAACTTCTGAACCTTTTCTAGTTTTCATACATGCTTGATCAGGTGGGGGCTCCATGCTGGTGCTGTATATTTCATGATAGGCTTTACATCATGTAGAAAGCCTAAGAGATTCTTTACCGAGGTTTCTGAAGACAGTTCAGATATTAGCTACCCTCGCATGAACTGCAGACGTTATATTGTTTATGTGTACCTCAGACAAAATATAGGGCGAGACGTTCCATCTTTCTTCTTGTCCCTGTGTCCTATCTCTGCAACATTCTGGCCCTGTCCACCTTATCAATTCCTCTCAGTTTTGTCCTCAGTGTTATCAAATTGAGTTCCTCTCCTCATTTCCCTTAATCTTTCTTCGTAGGACATTCCCCTTAGCTCTGGGATTAGTCTTGTTGCAAACCTTTGCAGTTTCTCTAATTTCTTAACATGCTTGACCAGGTGTGGGTTCCAAACTGATGCTGCATACTCCAATATGGGTCTAACATACATGGTGTACACATTCTTGAACGATTCCTTATTGAGGTATCAAAGCGCTATTCTTAGGTTTGTCAGGCGCCCATATGCTGCAGCAGTTATCTGGTTGATGTGCGCCTCAGGAGATGTGCTCGTATTATACTCACCCCAAGATTTTTCCTTGAGTGAGATTTGCAGTCTCTGACCACCTACACTATACTCTGTCTGCGGTCTTCTTTGCCCTTCGCTGATCTTCGTGACTTTACATTTGGTGGGGTTAAATTCAAGGAGCCAGTTGCTGGACCAGGCTTGTAGCCTGTCCAGGCCTCTTCTGATTGAATTCTCCTCATTAACTTCACATCATCTGCAAATAGGGACACTTCCGAGTCTATCCCTTTCGTTATGTCATTCACATACATCAAAAACAGCACAGGTCCCAGGACTGACCCCTGAGGAACCCCACTCGTCACAGGCGCCCACTCTGACACCTCAAGTACCATGACTCGTTGTTGCCTCCCTGACAGATATTCTCTGATTCACTGCAGTGCCTTTCCTGTTATGTGTGCCTGATCCTCTAGCTTTTGCATTAACCTCTTGTGAGGTTAATGCAAAAGCCCAAGAAAATGCAGTCTATCCACCCCTCTCATGTCTTACTTCCTTTACCTTGTCATAAAACTCTAGCAGGTTTGTGACACAGGATTTTCCTTCCCAGAAACCGTGCTGGTTGTCGTTTATAAGCTTGTGTGTTTCTAGGTGCTCCACTACTCTCCTCCTGATAATCTCCATGACTTTGCATACTATACACGTCAGTGACACAGATCTGTAGTTCAATGCTTCGTGTCTGTCTCTTGTCTTAAAAATTGGGACTACATCTGCCATCTTCCATACCTAAGATAGTTGCCCAGTTTTAATGGATGTGTTGAAGATTTTGGTTAGTGGCACAACACAGCATCATTGCTCCCTCTCTAAAGACCCACAGAAAGAGGCTGTCCGATCCAACTGCCTTTGAGTATCAAGATCACATAGCTTCTTCACCTTCTCGGAGGAGGTGGTGAAGAAATTGATACCTAGAGTCCTTCCTGTCTCCACTGTAAACATTCTTTAAATCTCATGTTGAGCTCCTCACATACTTCTTGGTCGTTTCTTGTGAACTCCCCACCTTCCTTCCTCAGCCTGATTACCTGGGTCCTTGACTGTTGTTTTCCTCTTGATGTGGCTATACAACAGTTTCCAGTCAGACTTGACTTGCGATGCTATGTCATTTTCGTATTGTTGCCGAGTCTCCCTTCTCATCCGTCCAAATTCGTTTCTGGCTCTTCGGCTAATGTCTTTATTTTCCTGGGTCCTTTGTCTTCTGTAATTTTTCCATTCTCTAGCGCACTTAGTTTTTGCCTCCTTACGCTTTTGGGTGAACCAAGCACTAGTTCTAGTCATCCCATTATTTCTGTTTCCATTGGGAACAAACATCTCTGCCACCTTGCATTTTGTTGTCAAGTAGTCCATCAGTTCTTTTACTGGTTATCCTGCCATTTCTCTTTCCCACTGAATGTCTTGCAGGAAGTTCCTCATGCCTGTGTAGTCCCCCCCCCCCTCCTTTTTTTTGTCATCGGCTTTTTTTCCCATCCTCCTGCTACCCTCTCCACCTGTAGCTCAATTATGTTTTCAAGGCACATAACCACTTGATCACTAGCTCCAAGGGGCTTTTCATATGTGATATCCTCAATGTCCGAACTACTCGAGGTGAACATTAGCTTCAGTTTTGCTGGATCATCCTCACTTCTCTCTCAGGTTTTCCAGTACCACATCTATCATCTTGGCTCTCCATGTTTCAGGACCCCCATAGGGCTCCAGGTTTTCACAATCTCCTTGTGATTTAAATCACCCATAACTTGTAATTTTGCTCTACCCATGTGAGCTCTTCTGGCCACCTCGGCTAGTGTGTCTACCTTTGCTCTGTTGTTCTCTTTGTATTCTTCTCTTGGCATCCTGCAGTTTTGTGGCAGGTTGTACATCACTGCAATTACCACCTTATGGCCCCCAGATTGGAATGTTCCTACTTTGAAGACTCTTTCGCCCATTCCATCCATTCCTTACATTTCCTCAAATCCCCACCGGTTTTTAATGAGCAGTGCAACTCCCCCTCCCCTCTGCTCCCTCTATCTTTCCTCAGAATTTGATATCCGGGTGAAAAGATTGCAATTGTTATCCTGGTGAGTTTCATTTCTGTGAATGCTATTATGTCTGGGGATGTCGCCTTGATTCTTTCATGCCATTCCACACATTTATTTCTGTCTGCATTTGTATACCAAAACTTCAACTTTTCTAAAACTGAGGTCTGGAGAGTATGTTGGGGTTGGGGAAGTGGGAGACTTGATGAGGAACTATGGGTGGTTGCTGTGAAGATGGAGTTTGTAATGAGGTGGGAGGGGCACTGGGTACAGAATGTGTATTTTGGGTTAGAATGTTTGGTTGCATAGGGGTTGTCCTGGTTGGGGGGCTTCTGTAGGTGGTTGTGAGTGAGGTTGTGTTTAATACTCCTGAGTCTGGGTTCTCCTGTCCATCTCCATCTTTCTCTTTCTTTCCTTTCATCTTTGTACCCTCCCTTTCAGTTTTTGCCTTTCTTCTCAAGTTCTGTTGTGGTCGAGATGCCCTTAGTCATGCTTTCTCCTGCAGGATCCTGTTTCGAGTCCTTTCTGGCTTAACAATCACTTTGACTAGCCGGTTTCTTCCACTTGTAAACCCGCGTATTCTCAGAAAATTTGCCAGCCGGGTCATGTGGTCTCCTCTTAGTTTCATAATGCTTTCAACCGTTTTTTCTACCATTGTCTTCTTGCTTCGTGAGTTTCCCCTTCAACTTCCTGGAGCCCATAAACAAAGACTGATCTCTCCCTTTAATTTTCCCATTGCTTATCCCCATATAACCCATGATTCGATTTAGTTGCCTCCATTGCACCTTTCCTTTCTTCAATCTCTTCACTATCTGTTCTCCCTGGACCGAGTGGTCTATCATTTTCCCTTCTCAGCTTTACCTGGGCACCGCTGACGTCTGCTTTCAGGGCCTCTACGCACAACTTAGCTCTTTAATTATCGGCAGTTCCTATCGACTGTTCCTCATATACTCTTCTTTTTCTCAGCCTCCGCGATAGTCTGATAGTCTGAAGGAGGTAGCAGTTTCTGATGTCATGCCCATATTGCTCTTTCGATCTTTACGTTCTTTCAGAGTTTTCATTTCCTCCTCTCTGTATCTCAGCCTCTGCTGCAGTGTAGTGTTAGTTAGTTACGACTTTGTCCTAGGCCCATGTCGATTAGACACTAGGCCTGTTGTGTGCGTGTGAATGTGTGTGTGTGTGTAGGTGCAGGTGTGTGTGTGTATGCGTGTGTGTGTGTGTGTGTGTGTGTGTGTGTGTGTGTGTGTGTGTGTGTGTGTGTGTGTGTGTGTGTGTGTGTGTGTGTTACCATTTTGTCCTGTGTATGTGTGTGTGTGTGTGTGTGTGTGTGTGTGTGTGTGTGTGTGTGTGTGTGTGTGTGTTTGTGTGTGTGTGTGTGTGTTTGAGTGTATGTGTGTGTGTGTGTGTGTGTGTGTTTGTGTGTGTGTTTGTGTGTTTGTGTGTGTGTGTGTGTGTGTGTGTGTGTGTGTGTGTGTGTGTGTGTGTGTGTGTGTGTGTGTGTGTGTTTGTGTGTTTGTGTGTGTATGTGTTTATGTGTCTGCATGTTAGTTACCATTTTGTCCTAGGCACATGTCGATTAGACACTAGGCCTGTTGTGTGTGTGTGTGTGTGTGTGTGTGTGTGTGTGTGTGTGTGTGTGTGTGTGTGTGTGTGTGTGTGTGTGTGTGTGTGTGTGTGTAGGTGTGTAGGTGTGTAGGTGTGTAGGTGTGTGTGTGTGTACTCACCTAATTGTGGTTGCAGGGGTCGAGACTCAGCTACTGGCCTGGCCTCTTCACTGATCGCTACTGGATCCTCTCTCTCTCTGCTTCCTGAGCTTTGTCATACCTCTTCTTAAAACTATGTATGGTTCCTGCCTCCACTACTTCACTTGCAAGGCTATTCCACTTGCTGACAACTCTATGACTGAAGAAATACTTCCTAACGTCCCTGTGACTCGTCTGAGTCTTCAGCTTCCCGTTGTGACCCCTTGTCCCTGTGTCCCCTCTCTGGAACATCCTATCTCTGTCCACCTTGTCTATTCCCCGCAGTATCTTGTATGTCGTTATCATGTCTCCCCTGACCCTTCTGTCCTCCAGTGTCGTCAGTCCGATTTCCCTTAACCTTTCCTCGTACGACATTCCTTGAGCTCTGGGACTAGCCTTGTTGCAAACCTTTGTACTTTCTCTAACTTCTTG
>NC_091312.1:6675243-6687743 GCF_038502225.1 Cherax quadricarinatus | reverse complement strand
TACATGTTGGTAGGTAAGACACATAAGCAACATTTAGGCAACTTTATTCCGAAACGTTTCGCCTACACAGTAGGCTTCTTCAGTCAAGTACAGAAAGTAGGCAAAAGCAGTAGAGATGTGAAGACGATGTAATCAGTCCATCACCCTTGAAGTCGTAGATTTAAGGTTGTCAGTCCCTCAGCCTGGAGAAGTTCTGTTCCAAAGTCTGGAACTAACTGAAGATCAAGCAACAGTGTTGAGACTTAAATACTGTCGGAAGGAGAGGTGCAGAGTAATAGTAGTGAGAATGTAGCCACTGAGAGGTCACGCCCCTCTCAGATCAAACAATTCTCACTTGAAAAAGTTGTCCAAGGTGTTTTCTCTCTAGGACTTCAAGGGTGATGGACTGATTACATCGTCTTCACATCTCTACTGCTCCTGCCTACTTTCTGTACTCGACTGAAGAAGCCTACTGTGTAGGCGGAACGTTTTGGAATAAAGTTGCCTAAATGTTGCCTACGTGTCTTACCTACCAACCTGTCGGTATTGTATACCATTTTGATATTCACCAGTATGCATACCTAAATAACGTATATTATAGCTGATCTCCTCTATTCTGTTTAATATACAGTACACTACTGTATAAACATTAAAAAATATGCCAGAAATATTATAAATAGTGCAAAGGTGACATTAAAACAATATCAAAGATGGTTGACACAAAACCATTATCATTATAGTATGCTCCTCACTTAGCGACGAATTCGTTTACCGAAGTGGTCTTAGGAATGGAACTCTGTTGTTAACCCCTCGACTGTCACAACCCCAAATCCTGAGGTGTCTCCTGGTATCGCAAAAATTAAAAAAAAAAAAATTCTTACGAAATGATAATCTATTCCCGATGGTAATGACACCAAAAGTACGAAATTTGATGGAAAACTTACAGAATTATGCTCTCGCGAAGTTAGCGACCTCAGCGATATTAACGAATCAGCGATTTCCCCAAATTTGAGCCCTATTTTCGGCTAATTCCATTGCTCCAGTCGACCAAACTCATAACTATTTCTTTAGAACTCCATTTGTTCTATCGACCGAGTACAAGAAACTGCCCATTCACTGATTTCAACTACCCAATAAAGTGGTCAGAAATTCGCAATTTGACCAATTTCACTCAAATTAAAAAATATGCCAATTTCAAAATAGGGTCCAGAATGAACAATGCAGACATTCCTGGCTCTAAAATAACATTTTCTTTGTTCATCAGTCACGTCTCCAGGCCCCTCTGATATTACTCTTGCTTTCTATTTTGAATTTTTATTCAAACAAAAAATAGAAGATTTACTGTTATGCAGACTGCTGCAATATTGTAATAATTGTATAAATAATGTCAACCCATTCATGACTGCATATTAGAATGGCTACTTGGACATTTATTGGAAAATGACATCATTTGTTTACTTTTGAACACTGGCAAAAATCAAACATTTCCCCTACTTTGAGCTCCATTTCAAGGTTCTTTTCATAGTAAAACCAATCAAAGTCACCCCTATTTCTGTAATATGCTTTCCATTTTATCAAATTAGATCAAGAAAACAAGAATACAACCATAAATACTATACGAAAATACACCACAAAGTCGGCGTTTTAATTAAAAAAAAAACGGCCTAAGTTTTTTTTTTCTCATTATGCACTGCGTGCTGCAGGATTTTTTTTATATGGTGCACACTGACCACACAGATCCATTCTCTCACATGTGGGCCTACCATCTTTCTCCTGCTTGATTTGAAGCCGCTAGAATTTATGAGTGTATATATACGTCAAACACGGTGGCTCGTAAGACGTATATATACGACCGAAACAGTCAAAGGGTTAAGCAAGGAGAGGCTATACTGGTCAGAGAGCCCATCGTAAGTCTGAGGCATCGGTAGACAAGTACACCTCTAAGTAAGGAGAGGTTGTACATATTTAGGTATGCACACTGGTCAGAAATATATACACACACATACAGTAGGGCCCCACTTATTCGGCAAGTTAGATTCCAGGCTTCTGGCGGAAAGCAGACTTCGCCAGAAAGCAGAACTCCATTTTTTCCACTTATAAATGCATATAAATGCCAGATAACAAGTTTACACTAACATATACGTATTAAGTTAGCAATAGAACTAGGCATTAAAAAGTAAAATACACACACAGTACACTCATTATTTACCTCAAAATATTTGTAGTCTTAATGTAGAACAAAAGATGAGTAGTATACTCTAAGAAGTCAGGTGTGGTAGCCCTCCTGACCACCCCAACCACACATACTATATTATGATGCTTAAAGTTCCCTAGAGCAATAAAATTCATATATAGTACACGCATTACTTGCCTTAAAATATTTGTAGTCTTAATGTAGGGTGAGAGGTGAAAAGTATTTATTTGTAGAAAGTCATGTGGGAGGTATGGCATCCTGCCAGGCCACTTATACCTACTACGACATTAAGCTCCCTAGAACAATAAAATGCATATATAGTACACTCATTAATTACCTTAAAATATCTGTAGTCTTAATGTAGGGTGAGAGGTGAGCATGAAGTAAAGTTGGGAAGTATGGGTAGCCAGGAAGGGCAGCCCTCCCCATCCCACCCACACATAATGTAAACAAACCAGATGAACGTGTCTGGTTTTCGTCACAAGTCCTACAAGTTGCCTGGCTACCACAAGTGCTACAAGTTGCCTGGCTACCACAAGTGCTACAAGTTGCCTGGCTACCACAAGTGCTACAAGTTGCCTGGCTACCACAAGTCCTACAAGTTGCCTGGCTACCACAAGTCCTACAAGTTGCCTGGCTGCCACAAGTTGCCTGGCTACTACAAGTCCTACAAGTTGCCTAGCTCCCACAAGTCCTACAAGTCGCCTGGCTACGGGAAGTCCTACAAGTCACTTGGCTACCACATCTCATATTTATGTTAATTTATTCTACTGCAGGGTGTATTTAAATGGATTAAGCAAAATGTCTATATTAACGCTTTGTACGATATTTATTGCCTTAGAGTGATTATTATTGTTAATATTATTATCATTATTATTATGGCATCTTCAAGACTAATAAGACACTCTTAGTGGTTTTAATGTGTACCTGCATGCCAGCACAGTGTGTAAGTTTACGTAAGTACAGGTACACATACGTATCAGTTATAATAATAATGTAGGTATGTAGTCAGCCTGGGCTACATACCTACACCTACTTACATAGCTACACGATATTTAATGTGGCCCAGAGCCATATT
Source organism: Cherax quadricarinatus (assembly GCF_038502225.1). Lineage (NCBI taxonomy): Eukaryota > Metazoa > Arthropoda > Malacostraca > Decapoda > Parastacidae > Cherax > Cherax quadricarinatus. Next base: position 6,684,492 of record NC_091312.1, on the reverse strand, counting down.
ATTACCATCAACATACCATGTTCATTGAGTTTAATCGTTTATAACAACTACCTTTAGATGCCATCATAAACAAAGGGAGAAATAATGACTAATTCAAGCCAAGAATTGTAAACAAAAGCGTTATGTATTAAGGGGAGTGACAATGTTTTCCCTCTGCCCGGCTACCACACCTCCATAGTGTATAAACAAAATGTTTATATACTATGTAACGTGTTTCTTACATAATTTTGGAAATATCATAGATGGATTAATGAAAATGTCTATATTGACATAAAATTAGACATTTAATGTGCCCAAGAGTGATTATTACATAATAGAGATGTGCTCATGGAGAATGTAAACAAACCTGTGCTGTATTTGAAAGACCACTTGCAGTATAGAAAGTTTCGGTCATAATTTGCAATCGCCGTATTAGTGGAACGCCATAAGGCGAAATGCTGAAAAGCGGGGCCCTACTATATATACAGATGAACCTCAGTTTTCCTTTGCCCTGGTTTTCATCAAATTCAGTTTTCAACGACTTTTTTGTCAAAATCTTGTCCCAGTTTTTGTTCATCACCTCGGCTTTCGTCCGCCATACAGAATGTGTCAGTCTGCCCACATCCACACCAAGCATCCCACGCACACATTCTGAGTCAGTCTGGCTTTGTTTCCCATCAAGTGAACATTACCCTACACATTCATATGAAATATTTTGTAATAATCTATTGTTTTTTGTGCTTGTTTATTGAGTGTGACTTCTAAATAAACCACCATGGGGCCAAAGAAGGTTCCGAGTGCCAGACCTTTGATAAAGAAGGCGAGAAACACGACAGAATCCAACAGTGGTAGAGGGTGGTAGTGAGGGTGGTAGTGAGGGTGGTAGAGAGTGGTAGTGATAACTCTCCTCCCTCTCCCCTCCTCGCCATCTTCCATACGCCAACAAGAGTCTTCAATAAAGGTAAAAGTGGTTTAAATGTTCATTTATTCATTTCTTTAGTGCTTAATACTTATTTCTCATTGTTTTCTGCATGTAAAACTATAGTTATTCTCTATAAAATGTATTTTTTTATTAATATTTTTGGGTATCTGAAACGGATTAATTGGATTTACATTATTTCTCGTGGGAAATATTGCTCCAGTTTTCGCCAGACTCTCTGGAACAAATTAAAGATGAAAACCGAGGTTCCAATGTATATGTGTATAAAATATGCAGTAAGATCACAGTAAACAGGTGATATAATAATATGCAAAATAACCACTGTGAAAAGAATAGTGGACTCCCAAGCACTTTTGTGATTTCTCACATCAAGGAAAACAAAACACACACACAGAATTCTGTGTGAATGATGATGAAAGTGTTTTTCTTTTTTTGGGTCACCCTGCCTCGGTGGAAGACGACTGACGTTCTGAAATGGTCAATTTCAAAAGTATGACTTATTTCAAACTGGCTGCTTCAATGATCTTCAGTTTTGTGGAGTGACTGAAGAGAGATGGTGAAGATACAGGATGTTACTTAGTTACAATAAAAGAAGCAATGGGACAAGATGTGTTACTAAATTTTTTATAAAAGTTGAAGGAAGGCTGGAAGAAAAACAGGGCCATAATTAAATGAGCTGGCTTTGTTGGACACAGTATACTGCTGTTTGTTACATTGGAGAGAAAAGGCACTTTTTAACAATAGCACTGAATCAAACAGCAGATAGGAAACTTTTCGATGCTTTAGGCAATAAATTCCAGATCTTAGGGCCTTTATGCGCACTGAGCTTTTTGCAGTCAGACACAGGATCTCAAAGAGGGTTTTGTGTATGCCTGTGTTCTGTTGCAGCTATCAAGGAAAAATTTCAGAGAAGGGTTTATACTGGAATTGATTATTCTATATATAAAGTAGGCACAGTAGTATGAGTGCATATTTTGTACAGGTTAGCCATCACTAATCCAGCATCATTGGGACCTGTAGTGTGCCGGATTAGTGAGTTTGCCGGATTACAGAGTGGTAAGGTTAGAATACACTTAATTAACCTATCAATAGACTCTTTCTGCTACATCTTTCTCATTTTCATCACTACTTTCTCCTCCACTTGTCTGCTGCTGTGGATTTACAGCCATCAGCACAATTTCTGAGTCAGTATAATGATGAAATTTGAAATTATGCTACCTGAAATTAGTGCCGAATTGCTGATGGCACCGGATAACTGATTGTCGGATTAGTGATGGCCGACCTGTATATTAAGTTCAAGCTTTTAAAGAGCAAGGAAGTAATTTGCCTAGCACAGGAATAGGCAACAGTCCACACAGGGGTGGTGATTTGGAGTACTAGATCCCAAGGCACAAATACCATAGAGGTAAGGGTAGATTAGAAATTGGTACAATGTAAGTAGTGTTCCCAGAGATACACAGTAATGTATCTTGGAGTGGATGCCTACTGTTTTGGGGACCTTCTTGGCTGTGTGCTGGATGTGGGTATTAAATTTTAAGTTGCACTCAAGGTGTAGACCTAAGAATTTACCCTCAGTGTGCCTTGCAATGGAAGAATCATTGATCATTATGTTACTTGGATATTTGAGGCTTTGATCCCAAACATCATGTAGTAGGTTCTGTCAATATTAACCTTTTCAGGGACCGTGCCGTAGATCTACGGCTTAACGCTGAGGGTCCAAATCGTAGAACTACGCCATGAGCTCAGCTTACTCTGATAAGCTGTGAGTGGACCTAGATATGAGAGAATACATCTATGTGGTATGTGTGCACCACATAAAACAAATCCTGCAGCACACAGTGCATAATGAGAGAAAAAAAAACTGAGACTAATTTTCGATTAAAACAGCAACTTTGCATTGTTTTTTCGTATGTTTTTTATAGTTGTATTTGCGATTTCTTGGTCTCATTTGATAGAATGGAAGATATATTACAGAAATAGAGATGATTTTAATTGGTTTAAATAAGGAAAATGGCTTGAAACTGAGCTCAAAGTAGCGTAAATGTTAAATTTTTGCCGTTGTTCAAGAGTAAACAAATGACCTCACAAGTCTAATACACACCAGCTGGTGGGTCCAATATATGTTCACAAATGTGCTGATGTTATTTATACAATTATTACAATATTGCATGACAGTAAATCTTCTATTTCTTGGTTTGAATAAAAATTCATTATGTGAATTAAAAATCAAAATGGAATTCATTTGTAAAGCTTGAAAATGTAACTAATGAACAGAGAAAATGTTAGCTTAGTGCCAGGAATGCCTGCATTGTTTATTCTGGACCATATTTTGAAATTGGAATATTGTGAACTTTGCACTAAATTGGTCAAATTACCAATTTCAAATCACTTTGTAGTTGAAACAGTTGAGTTGGCGATTTCTTGTGCTCAGTCGACAGAATAGAAGTAATACTAGTGAAATAGCTAAGAATTTGGTCGACTGGAATGAGGTAATTGGCCTAAAATGGGAGTCAAAGTCGGCAAAATCACCAATGTGTAAATATCGGACACATCAAAATTTGCAAGCGCATAATTTCGTCAATTTTCCATCAAATTTCGTACTTTTTGTTTTATTACCTTCAGAAAAAGATTCTCTACCATTTCATAAGAAAAAAATAACAAAATTATTTTTTGAAAATTCTTGGACACTGGTGTGCACTTTGAAATTTGGCCTCTGGACCTGAAAGGGTTAAGGGTGAGTTTGCTTGTAGTCAAGCATGTAGATATTTTTAGCTCAACATTAACAGTGTCGCTGAAAGAAGTCGGATTTGAGTGGGAGAACATATGTCATGTCATCTGTTCAAGGAGATAAGATGCATTGGGGAGATCATTGTTGTAAATAAAGAAGAGCAAAGTAACAAGGGCACTGCCTTGGGGCACTCCTACGCTGACAGGCTGAGTTGTAAAGGTTATGCCTTTGGCACTCACCTATTTGTACTCACCTATTTGTGGTTGCAGGGGACGAGTCTTAGCTCCTGGCCCTGCCTCTTCACTGGTTGCTCCTGGGTCCTCTCTCTCCCTGCTCCATGAGGTTTATCAAACCTCATCTTAAAACTATGCATAGTTCCCGCCTCCACTACGTCACTTTCTAGGCTATTCCACTGCCTGACAACTCTATGACTGAAGAAATACTTCCTAACATCCCTTTGACTCGTCTGAGTCTTCAACTTCCAATTGTGACCTCTCCCTGAAACATCCTGTCTTTGTCCACCTTGTCTATTCCACGCAGTATTTTATGTCATAATCATGTCTCTCCTGACCCTCCTGTCCTCCAGTGTCGTCAGGCCGATTTCCCTTAACCTTTCTTCACATGACATTCCCCTGAGCTCTGGAACTAACGTTGTCGCAAACCTTTGCACTTTCTCTAATTTCTTGACGTGCTTGATCAAGTGCGGGTTCCAAACAGGTGCTGCATACTCCAGTATGGGCCTGATGTACACGGTGTACAGTGCCTTGAACGATTCCTTACTAAGGCATCGGAACGCTGTTCTCAGGTTTGCCAGGCACCCATATTCTGCAGCAGTTATCTAGTTGATGTGTGCTTCCGGAGACATGCTCGGTGTTATACTCACCCCAAGATCTTTCTCCTTGAACAAGGTTTGCAGTCTTTGGCCACCTAGCCTATACTCCGTCTGCGGTCTTCTGTGCCCTTCCCCGATCTTCATGACTTTGCATTTGGCGGGGTTAAATTTGAGAAACCAGTTCCTGGACCAGGTGTCCAGTCTGTCCAGGTCTCTTTGAAGTCCTACCTGATCCTCATCTGATTTAATTCTCCTCATTAACTTCGCATCATCTGCGAACAGGGACACTTCTGAGTCTAACTCTTCCATCATGTCGTTCACATATACCAAAAACAGCACTGGTCCTAGGACCGACCCCTGTGGGACACCGCTCGTCACAGGTGCCCACTGTGATACCTCATCACGTACCATGACTTGTTGTTGCCTCCCTGTCAGGTATTCTCTGATCCATTGCAGTGCCCTTCCTGCTATATGCACCTGATCCTGTAGCTTCCGCACTTATCTCTTGTGAGGAACGGTGTCAAAGGCCTTCTTGCGATCCAAGAAGATGCAATCAACCCACCCCTCTCTCTCGTTTCTTACTTCTGTTACTTTATCATAAAACTCTAGAAGGTTTGTGACACAGGATTTGCCTTCCATGAATCCGTGCTGGTTGGCGTTTATACTCTTGTTCCGTTCCAGGTGCTCCACCACTCTCCTCCTGATAATCCTCTCCATAACTTTGCATACAATACATGTCAGTGACACAGGTCTATAGTTTAGTGCCTCTTTTCTGTCTCCTTTTTTTTAAAAATGGGAACTACATTTGCCATCTTCCATATCTCAGGTAGTTGCCCAGTTTCCAGGGGTGTGTTGAAGATTGTGGTAAATGGCGCACACAGCATATCTGCTCCCTCTCTAAGGACCCACGGGGAGATGTTGTCTGGTCCCATTGCCTTTGAGGTATCAATGCCCCTTAGCAGCTTCTTCACCTCCTCATTTGTATGTATGTCATCCAACACTTTTTGGTATATTCCTTGCTGGTGTCCCCCTCTGTTCTGTCCCCCCAGAGACCTTCCCGTCTCCACTGTAAATACTTCCTTAAATCACATACTGGTGTCTACTGCTAACTTTAGGTATGCTAGGTACAGGATGTTGTGAGCCACTGTATCAAAAACTTTCCAATGGTCTAAGATGCCCAGAGGATATTCATTTTCAAGAGCATCATAAAACAGTTTAAACATTTTCATAATTGCATAATTTGTACTTTTCTTGGCCTAAAGCCAAACTGGCAGAGGTTGAGTAAATTGAGACAATACGAAGGAGTAAACTTGCTTATGGATTATTTCAAAATATTTTAGACAGCAATGGCAAGTTATTTACTTCAGTTGGATCGCCTGCTTTGAGGATCAGAGTAACCTTTGCTACCTTAAGCATTGCTGGGAAAATGGCAGTTGCAAAAGTAAGTGACAACACATGAGCTGCTTTTTTGTACATTAGTGGCAGTAAACTACAAAAGTTTCCTGTCCTATTTTTCAGTGAATTTATTATAAATGTTATCCTCTAAGATTAGTTGGAGTTACAAAGTGTGAATTCACAAATTTCCAGTACTCGCCTGAGTAACTGAAGCTGGGATCTTGCTAGCTAGCTAGCTACAACACACACACACACACACACACACACACACACAGTGGATGCCTGTGATGAGTGGGGTTCCACAGGGGTCAGTCCTAGGACCAGTGCTATTTTTGGTACAGTGGTCCCCCGCTTTTCGTAGTTCCCAGCAATTGTAAATTTCGCCAATCATAGGGGTATTTTCGTATAAACATGGACTCGCTTTTCATAGGTTGACTCGCGAGTTGTAGTTCATCCGGGACGCGTATCCATGGCGTGAGCCGGGGCGGCAGCCAGTCTGGCATTATTTACCAGTGAGTGAAGGTCCCCTCACGTGCTCCAGTGAAATATTTCATAATATTCCATTTATTTTAGTGCTTGCAAGTACTAAATAAGCTACCATGGCTCCAAAGAAAGCTCCTAGTGCCAAGCCTGTGGTAAAGAAGGTGAGAAATACGATTGAATTTAAAAAACCATCATTGAACAATATGAAAGTGGTACAAGTGTGGCCGAACTGTCCAGGATGTATAAGAAACCCTACACAACCTTATGTTCCATAGTGGCCAAGAAAAAGGAAATAAAGGATGCTGTTGTTGCAAAGGGAGTAACTATGCTGATAAAAATGAGATCACCAGTACTGGAAGAGGTTGAGAAGTTATTATTGGTGTGGATAAATAAGAAACAATTAGCAGGAGATACTCTTATGACTTCGATTATTTGAGAAAAGGCTAGGCAGTTGCATAAAGATTTGGTAAAGAAATTGCCTGCAAAAAGTGGTGATGTGAGTGAATTTAAGGCCAGCAAAGGCTGGTTTGAGAGATTTAAGAACCGTACTGGCATACAGTGTGGTAAGGCATGGTGAGGCTGCCAGTTCGGACCACAAGGCGGCTGAAAAATATGGGCATGAATTCCAGGAGTACATAGAGGCTGAAGGACTGAAACCTGAACAAGTGTTCAATTGTGACGAAACAGGCCTCTTTTGGAAGAAAATGCCAAAGAGGACCATCATAACACAAGAGGAAAAGGCAATGCCAGGACACAAGCCTATGAAAGACAGGCTGACGCTAATGTTCTGTGCTAATGCTAGTGGGGATTTCAAAGTGAAGCCATTACTAGTGTACCATTCTGAAAATCCCAGAGTGTTCAGGAAAAACAATGTTATGAAGAGTAAATTGTGTGTGTTTTGGAAATCTAATAGTAAGGCATGGGTCACGAGGGAAATTTTCATCGAGTGGTTCAATGAAGTGTTTGGCCCTAGTGTGAAGGAGTATCTCCTGGAAAAGAAATTGGATCTCAAGTGCATGCTAGTAATGGACAATGCACCTGCTCATCCTCCAAACTTGGATGACCTAATTTTCGAGGAGTTTGGGTTCATCACAGTAAAGTTCTTGCCCCCGAATACCACTCCTCTCCTCCAACCCATGGACCAGCAGGTTATTGCAAACTTTAAAAAACTCTACACAAAGCAATGTTTCACAGGTGCTTGACTGTGACCACAGACACTCACTTGACCCTAAGGGAATTTTGGAGAGAACACTTCAGCATCCTCCATTGCATAACCCTTATAGGTATGGCTTGGGAGGGAGTGACTACCAGGACTTTGAACTCTGCCTGGAGAAAATTGTGGCCAGATTGTGTTGACAAGAGGGATTTTGAAGGATTTGGGACTGACCCTAATGACCCTATGTCTGTTGTAAAATCAATTGTGGCACTGGGGAGTTCCATGGGGTTGGATGTGAGTTTGGAGGATGTGGAAGAATTGGTGGAAGACCACAATGAAGAGCTCACCACTGAGGAGCTGCAAGAGCTTCAGCAGGAAGAGCAACACATCGCAGCTCAGAATCTTGCTGCAGAGGAGGAGGAAGAGAGATGGAAGAAGGTGCCTTCTTCAGAAATTAAAGAGATTTTTACTATGTGGGGTAAGATGGAAAGCTTTATGGAGAAACATCACCCTAACAAGGTTGTTGCAAGTCAGGTTGGCAACATGTACAGTGACAAAGTCTTGGGCTATTTTAGGGAAGTGTTAAAGAGACGCCAGAAACAGAGCTCTCTCCACAGTTATTTTGTGAGACAGGACTCCAGTGACTCTCAAGGTGGTCCTAGTGGCATTAAGAAACAGAGAAGAGAAGCAACACCTGAGGTGTTGATGGAAGGGGATTCCCCTTCCAAACTATAAACAATCCACTCTCTCCTCCTCCAGTCTCCCATACACTAAGAAGAATCTCCAATAAAGGTAAGTGTTATGCTGTTAATGTTTCATTCATCATTTCCCATTGTATTGTTTATGTACTACATGTATATTTCATGTTAAAAATTTTTTTGTTTTAATACTTCTGGGTGTCAGGAATGGATTAATTGTATTTACATTATTTCTTATGGGGAAAATTGATTCGTAAATCGTAAAATTTGTTTATAGTAACGGCTCCAGGAACGGATTAATTACGAAAAACGAGGGACCACTGTATATGTGAAAGACATGACGGAAAGGACAGATTCAGAGATATGAAGTTAATGAGGAGAATTGAATCAGATGAGGATCAGGCAGAATTACGAAGAGACTGGATAGGCTGGAAGTTTGGTCCAGCAACTGGCTCCTTGAATTTAACCCCACCAAATGCAGTCATGAAGATCGGGGAAGGGCAAAGAAGACTGCAGACAGAGTATAGGAGTATAGGAATCTGAACACAGAAATCACTCCCTACAAAAGTAAAAGACTTGGCAGGCAATGCATAATACCCCCAATGAAAAGCAGGGGTGCCATTGGTACACTAAGAGAAAACACATTAAGTGTCCAGGGCCCAAGACTGTTCAACAGCCTCCCACCAGGCATCAGGGGAATTACCAATGGCACCCCCAATAAAAAGCAGGGGTGCCATTGGTACACTAACAGAAAACACATTAAGTGTCCAGGGCCCAAGACTGTTCAACAGCCTCCCACCAGGCATCAGGGGAATTACCAATAGGCCCCTGGCTGCCTTCAAGAGAGAGCTGGACAGATACAGTGGACCCTCCCTTTTCACTGGACTCTGTTTTCGTGAATTTCAGTTATCGCCAACTTTTTCCGACTTTTTTTCGAAAAAATATTGGCTCAGTTGGTACGGTACCTGTCCGAGTGCTGCACACAAACAAAGCCTCCCACACATGCATTCTGAGGCAGTGTCACTTTGTATTTCAGTG
>NC_091312.1:6620243-6667743 GCF_038502225.1 Cherax quadricarinatus | reverse complement strand
CACACTGGATATACTGGACAAGAACTGAATGACCTGGAGTGTCTACCAGGTATTTTACTGACCACTAGAGCTGCACAATGTGAGAATGCATTGATTAGACAACCATGACTCTGTGTATAGTTTATTATTTAAGCTATCATTTGGAGATTCCTGCATTTTCATATCTTACCAATCTGTTGTAAACAAATTTTAAAATTGGGAAAAAAGTTTGCTGACACCCTGTATATTCCTCAATAACATACCTTGTGGATAATCCATACTGTTTTATTTCCTGTACTGGTATTGTACTTCTTTCCTGAAACAAATAAATATAAATCAGGTTTTATGGGGGAACAGAACAGTAATTTGAAGTAGAGTATAATTATTTAATTCTGACTACAATCAAACTCTCCAGTACAACATTCGATGTTGATGTACTGGACAGTTAGGTGTGTTAGTTGTAATTCTGTAGCTTCTTTGTGCAAATTCTACTGTTAAGGTTTATTCCCAATGGATTTTTTTTTTGTAGGTACTTCCCAGGAAAAAACCCACACCTGTCAACTAACTTCTGGGTATTTATTTACTGTTCAGTAACAGGGGTAGCAGATTCAATTCAGTGGCCTTATAGAATAATCCTAGATGCCTGTAAGGAAGATGAAGGGTGAGAGCAGAGAAATTTATTGCTCACCAGCAGCCTTAGCCAGGGTTTATTTGCTCACCAAGGCCTTGGTCAACATACTGCTTAGTGTCACAACAGCCTAATGCTTTTGCCTGAACCCTGCATGTGAAATAAAGATTTAGTACTGTTATACAGTAAACTTTAATATGAATAAAAATGCTATTGGATATGATGCTATTTTTGGCAAATGCAGTTAAAAAAAAAGTGCATCCAACATAGAAAAGCTTGCACAATGAAGGCCTTTTCACAGGCTTTTCAATTTTGGATGCATTGTTTCAATCACATTTACAAAAAAATCACAATTTATAAAGCTCTATAAGGGAGTTTATGGTATATAAAGGTTATCACAAAAATACCTTAAAATGATACACATATTACTGTACCTATTTTCAGTTTTCAAATTGCAAAAATCAAGAACTAGAAGCATAGACTAACATTATTCATGAATAATAACCTACACTTTAATAATTATTATTATAATAAAAAGAAGCATACACTTTAATAAGTAAACATGTAGCATATAAAATTAAATAGTATCTGCTTGTTGATACACCATTATAAGAAGACATAAGCTTTTTCAAGAAATCTAAAATTTATTTTAGATGGTTGTGTAAAACTGTACAATAGCACTGAGGGCACATAGGTATTGTATTGCAGTAATACAGTACTGCATTGATTGATTGTTAATAATAGTTTGTAAAACTATAATACCTACTGTAACCTATTTAAAAAGATCTAATTAACAGCTATGCTCATTTATTAGTCACCACTTTTTTTTCAGCTGCATACTTATTAATGTAGCCAACAATTAGTCCAGTTTAGATTATTACTGTTACCCATTTCTGTATAAACAATGTATCATGTGGAAATAAACTATGAATTTGAACTATCTTTATATTGTAACATGATGTACCAAGTTTAGCATTCAAGCAAACAATCTAAACCTTGCCCATGCATTTTTTTTAATTGTACATCCTAATGAAAAGGCATAGTATTAGAGTACCTGAAATTTTTCATTTTACTGATACATTTGTTTCATATTTATGCACACATTCAGGCTTCCTTATATTCAACCTATGATGATACTAAACATACATAAAACTTGCACTTACAACACATACAACTGTTTTTATGTATAGATTATAAAATATAAAAATCAAATTAATGCTTTAATATCAATTTATCAGTGCATTGTAAGTATTCTTTAGCTCTAGTTTTTATGAACATTTGGCTCAAAACAGAAGAGACCTGGGTTGAAATCCTGAATGGTGAGACATCTGGACAATTACCTAGCACTGAATGGATACCTAGGAAACAGGTAACTCTTGTGGATCACACCCTGAGGGACACCCTAAAAGAAAAAAAAAATGGAAATAAGCCATACTGGCTTTCTAGTATTAACCCTTTGATGTTGTTGCCTATATTGTTAGGGTTATAACTGATCAGTATGTATATATGCCTATGCAAATTGGGACAACCTTTATTTAGGGTTATCCTAAATCACATTTATATAATCCTTTTTGTGGCCATAACATGTGCCTTCAAGACCACTGTACAAAAAAAATGAATTTGACTTCATAATGTTCTGACATTTTTATTCTACAGAGATCCAATCTGTCAATATTATTATCCTTTACTTATCCAAATACCTCAGATGTTGAAGATGGGTGTCATGTAGTGATATTGGTGTGCTTTTTACAAGTATTACAGTTGTGTCTTAAGTCCCTACAACAATGCCCTATCATACCATCAAATAACGTCCTTACCACAAGATTACATCAGTTATATGCTGAATAATAGTTTAAGTATTTTAGGCTGATTCAGCCATATTCTGAATATTCTTATTTTCACTGAAACTATCACAATTATCTGATTATGTATTTCCATGACATATCTTCAGTTGCATCAGTCGTTATTGCTAGCGGTCATTGGATACAATTCCTTGAGTTTCTTTGTATGCCAGCTCACAGACCATAAGCTCCATAACTGATTAATTTCTCCAAACCTTCGGTAGCTTTCTTCAGATACAAACAGATGTATTGTTAAAATCGTTCTGTACGTTTATAAAGGTAAACTACAAGTGTTGCAGTCTTCATATACTATATTAATTTATCCAAAACGCTACTACACTTATCCTTCCACACATTATATACGAAACTGCGACAACCGTCCTGAGGGAGCCTGTGTTTGGGGTTGAGTCCAATATGGCCTCCCTCACAGCAAAACCCAAGACATAGCGAGAAAAAACCTTTCCTATACAACAATCGTGGCACCTTCAATATATGTTACTCGTTCTATTATCCTGCCAGTACACCTATAATATCTGGGACCACACACCGAGGAACATCAAGACCAACAAAAGCAAAAGATGAACAATACTTACAATATGTAAGACGAGTGGAGATAGGTTTGGGTGTCATGCTGTGCAGTAGTTGCGGGAGCGGCCGCCAGAGCGCCGCCTCCCACCCAACAGTCGGCCATTTGCATCCTCGGAGTAAACAAACCATCAGCTGACCCGACCTCTACACCCACCTCCACATTATTCCATTCTACATCATCACCCTCAACGTTTATTAGACGGTTGCGCCCAGTAGTCGTAAAACTGGATGCGATGGAGAGCTGGGGTTTTCCATGGTCAGGCAGAGATGTGTTGAGGGGGGAAATAACGCCTGTTGTACCAGTTGAAAGGATTTGATTCCACAAGCCTTCAAGCCCCGCCCACTGGATAGTGTAATCTGTGGTGACTATATCTTGCTGCTACTTGCATTGAAAACTTGCAAACAGCATGAAATGCAAGACATATGTGCGGATAGCTAAACGTTCTTCTTAAGTCGCCATACACACTCCGGAAAACACGTTTGTGGAAACTAGAAGCCAGGAGACAAACGGAATGTTATTTTGCCAAGCACCTCACGCGTGAGTCTATTTTTAATTAACATAAGTTTGTAGCTATGAATTTAAAAATCATTTATTTTCCTGAATGCCTTCCACATCCCCCCCCCCCGGCGCTGTATAATCCTACGGGTTTAGCGCTTCCCCTTGATTATAATAATAATAATAATTTCCCATCAATAGAAATATTGTAGTTGCTAAGCTAGTTAGTGATGGAAAAATAATTTTAAAACATTTTTCAAGGATTGCGCAGAAATGCTTTATATGCATCATTTCTTACTATATACAACTGAAGGATTCATGATTCAAAGAATTAAAGTATGCTCACCTTTCTTGGATCAAACTTGATTACCTTTCATTCCTCAGGCGTTGTATAACCCCTACGGGTTTCGAGCTTCCCCATTGATATAATACATATTAGTTGCTGAATTCAGTGGTCTTGTTTGGATGGCTGCCTTTTATTAATAATTATATATTTTTTTCAGTCTATGTTAATATGAATAATTTGAGTGTTTTTCATTACCAATTAAAATGTTCAGAAATGCTTGCTTTAATTAACCACACACACACATAGGGCCAGGAGCTAGGACTCAACCCCTGCAACCTCATCTAGGTAAGTACAACTAGGTGAGTACACACACGCACAAAAGAACACAAGAAAGAAGGAGCACTGCGGCAGGCCTACTGGCCCATGTGTGATGAATGGTTTGAAAAACCGACAAGTTGAAGATTGAGACACTTATGCAGCATATGGGAATCTTTATTCAGGAAACGTTTCGCCACACAGTGGCTTCATCAGTCCAATACAAAGAGGAAGGCGTAAGGAGAGGAGGAGAATGAGGTAATCAGTCCCTCAACCTGGAGTCGATGTGTTCAGTCTGAACACATCGACTCCAGGTTGAGGGACTGATTACCTCATTCTCCTCCTCTCCTTACGCCTTCCTCTTTGTATTGGACTGATGAAGCCACTGTGTGGCGAAACGTTTCCTGAATAAAGATTCCCATATGCTGCATAAGTGTCTCAATCTTCTACTGGCCCATGCTAGGCAGGTTCAAGTCACACTCGCTCACGAAGAAAGGAGCACTGAGCAGGCCTACTGGCCCAAGCTGGTCAGGTCTAACTCACACCCACTACACGACGTTTTAGCTTCAATGAAACTCTAGAGTTTGTTCCACTCATCCACAACTCTGTTACTTAACCAGTGCTTTCCAATATCCTTTCTAAATCTACATCTTTCCAGCTTAAACCCATTGCTGCGAGTCCTGTCTTGGTTAGATATTTTACCGAGTTATTTACATCCCCTTATTTGTTCATCCTTTCCATTTATACACCTCAATCATATCCCCTAATTCTACGCCTTTCAAGAGTGAAGATTCAAGGCCCTCAGTCTGCCCTCGTAGGAAAGATTTCTGATACATGGGATCAACTTTGTCATTCTTTGTACGTTTTCCATTGCATTTATGTTCATTTTGTAATACGGTGACCAGAACTGTGTAGCATAATCTAAATGAGGCAAACCAACGATATATAGATTTGAAGAATAACCTGAGGACTCCTTTTTACTTCTTGATATGAAACCAAGAAGTCAGTTCGCTATATTGCGAACACTTGCGCACAGTTGTCATGGTTTTAGATTACTGCTAACCAGAACTTCTAAATCTTTTTCGAGATCGGTGATTAAGAACTGTATTATTTAGTTTGTGTCATGGTTATTTTTCTTTCCAACGCTTAGAATTTTGCATTTATCTATACTAAACTGCATCTGCCATTCTTCGACCACTGCATCTATTCAGATCTTGTGGAAAAAGACACTATGTACAGTTCAGGACATTTATTAAAGGAAACGTTTCGCCACGAGTGGCTTCTTCAGGACTTTGTAGATGAATGGTTCAGAGAACCGACATGTTGATAAATTAGACACATGTGCAACTCTTGGGTATCTTTATTGATGGACTGACCACATCGACTCAAGGTTGAGGGACTGATTACCTCATTCTCCTCCTGTTCTTCAAGATTCTCCTTTGTATGGACTGATGAAGCCACTGTGTGGCGAAACGTTTCCTCAATAAAGATACCCAAGAGTTGCACATGTGTCTAATTCTTCAGGACTGAAGAAGCCACTCGTGGCGAAACGTTTCCTTTAATAAATGTCCTGAACTGTACATAAGTGTCTTTTTCCACATCTTGTGGTATGGTATCACTATACCATTTCCTTATTCAGATCTTCCTGTAGCGCTCTTGTTAGTATCCTTGTCAGAATTAATTTGACGGTACATTTTGGTGTCGGCAAACTTGCTTATGACGCTATTTATTCCCTCATCTGGTTTAGAAAGACGTAAGCAAACACTATAACATATTTATTAGAAAATGTTTCGGTCCTGGGACCTTGATCACTTCTAACATACAGAGGTAGAAAGACATTATATATATAGGCGGAGAGTGAGATGTGACGCACGTGACCTGAGGAATGTCATAAGAACATAAGAATGGAGGAACACTGTAGAAGGCCTACTGGCCCATGCGAGGCAGGTCCTTATCAAAACAACCTCTACCTATGATGAGGACGGGTAGACGATGAAATCATGTGACTCCTGTGTTGTTGGGTTGGTGCTGCTTAAGTATCATGTATGCCAATGCTTTTGAAATTTTGTAGTTTCCAGTGTTGCGTTCTATAGTGTCGGTGACGACGATTAGTGAGGCTTCCAGGCACCGTCGGCGTCTGAGGTCTGGTTCGGTGAGAACGAGTTGTGCCTCGTTCCAGTTCATCAAATGCCCCGTGGAGTCTCTGTGGAGGACACAGGCGTACCTTACATCGTCTCTGTTAGAGGCATTTCGATGTTCATTCAGGCGGACTGCAAGATCTCTGCCTGTCTCGCCTACATATTTCTTGGGACAGAACCCACAGGGGATAGTGTAGACGCCTGCTGTAGAAGTTAGGTGTGGGGCTGCGTTTCGTAGTGAGGTCTTTGATATTAAAATGGTATAAAATACCGACAGGTTGTTAGGTAAGACACATATGCAACAGTTAGGAATCTTTATTTCGAAACGTTTCGCCTACACAGTAGGCTTCTTCAGTCGAGTACAGAAAAGTTGATAGAAGCAGAAGATACTAGAAGACGATGTAATCAGTCCATCACCCTTAAAGTTTTGAGGTGGTCAGTCCCTCAGTCTGGAGAAGAGCATTGTTCCATGGTATGAAACAATATGGAGATGAAGTGACAGGATGGAGCCTTATATAGCGCCAGGAGGTGAGACGTAGGTCACTAGGAGAGGTAAGAACTCAGATGTTGGGAGGACAGGTCCCTCTCAAATCCAGCCGTTCTCACTAGTAGAGGTTGTCGAAGTTGATTGTAGGTCTGTACCAAGATACCCTTGTGTTGCAGTGTCAGACAGATTGAACATTAAAATGGTATAAAATACCGACAGGTTGTTAGGTAAGACACATATGCAACAGTTAGGAATCTTTATTTCGAAACGTTTCGCCTACACAGTAGGCTTCTTCAGTCGAGTACAGAAAAGTTGATAGAAGCAGAAGATACTAGAAGACGATGTAATCAGTCCACCCTTGAAGTTTTGAGGTGGTCAGTCCCTCAGTCTGGAGAAGAGTATTGTTCCATAGTCTGAAAGAATATGGAGTTGAAGTGACAGGATGGAGCCTATATACCGCCAGGAGGTGAGATGTAGGCCACTAGTAGATGTAAGAATGAACATTAAAATGGTATAAAATACCTAACAGATGTAAGAATGAAGAATTGAGACACTTATGCAACACATGGGAATCTTTATTGAAGAAACGTTTCACCACAGTGGCTTCATCAGTCCAATACAAAGTAGAAGTGGAAATATAAACACACATGCAGTATAATGTGATCCTTTATTGACTATGTTTCGCCCACACAGTGGGCTTTTTCAAGTCACAAACAGAACTACCTGGGGTGTGTATGTATGTATAATGTTCGCCAAGACCATAGTCCTGGTAAAGGGTCCCAATCTTGCGATGACCCGTCTCTGGCTCCCGATGGAGAAAGGTTTCCACAATGATGCGACGCATGCTGCTCAAGCGCCCCTCTGGTCAGTTCAACTGGTGCATCTCATAAGCGACACCATATGTAACTATGAACACTAGCGAGGAGGAGGATATGTCATTATTACAGGTAACAGCTTGTCTGGTTCGTTGACCCCATGGTACACTAGTGTGGCCGCAGTCATCTCTGGGTCCTCTTCGGGAGGGAATATCACCCCTAGTTGCCTGCGGAGTGTCTCAGTAGCTTCGCACTCTAGAAGATAGTGTGTTAGGGGCCGCTGGACAACGTGCTGACAGTACTGGCACATCTCCTCCTCTGCCTTGTCTACCATCCTCTTGGCTGTGGGAAAGCCCAAACGAAGCCGATGGATGGCGGTACACTGCGCTCTGGACCAGTTTCTATCATATGGAGGGGGTTCTCCCTGAGTCGCTGCTCGGTACCACTGTTGAGATGGGGTATCACCTAAGACCTCCCCCATAAGTTTCGTGGCTCTGGCAGCCACCAGTTTGGTCTGTCGTAGGCTGATTGGGACAGTAATCCCAACATGTGGATAGTGTGTTGCTGCCTTGGCTGCATCATCTGCCGCCTCATTTCCCTGGATGCCAGCATGGCTGGGGATCCAGTTTAATGTCGATCTATTACCCTGAACTTCTAAGGCTGTCATTATGCTCAGGATCGATGTGATGAGGTGGACATTATCCTGTGGTTGAGGATGGGAGAGGGCATTGATTGCAGAGGTCGAATCAACATGTATGACAGGTCGGAGTCGATGTCGTAGGGCATGTGACAATGCCTGCTGAATCGCCACCAGCTCAGCTTGAAGGATCGTGCAGTGGTCAGGGAGTCACCAGCCTTGTGTGTGACCATTGTGGTACAGTCCAGCTGCTGCTCTCTTCCTGTCAGGGTCGACAGAACCATCTGAAATACACTGCACATGTGCCTCCCTCTGCCAGTGCCATGCTTGTCTCAGCATGATTGCTGAGGGTGTCTTGACTGCAGAGACACTTAGAGATGAGTAGCTGCATGATGAAAACATCGGCTGGATCTGGGCACCAGGGAGGTGGTGGATGGTACCCAGCAACAGGAAGGTCACAACTCTTCTCACAGAGCAGCTGTACAGGCAGCAGCTTCCGCCCAGCAGCACAAAACGAACGAATCCAGGAGTAGTCCGTGAAGAGTGTGGGATCTTGTGACATGGTTGTTAATATCCGTCTCCTCAGTGGGGTACCTTGCTGCCGGTGCAGAATCGTGGCCACTTTGCAGGCGTTTATGTATCTTACTCTGTCAGCCAAGGAAGGAAGCCGGGCCTCAGATCTGAGACATACTGTGTTGGTCCAGATGGGGGCACCAAGCATAGTTCTTATCGCCTGGTTTTGTACGACCTCCACCCTTTGCCTGCTCTGCGGGAAGAGATGAGCTAAAGCCGGTGCACCGTAGTCAATGAGCGAGCGAATAGCTTGTATATAGTACAAGCGAAGTACATCTTTGCTTGCCCCTGCACAGTGCCTCGTCATGGCTCTCATGGCGTTGAGTCTGAGTAGAGCACGTGACCTGACATACTCGGCCTGTTTCTGAAAGGTCAGCTTTTTATCAATGTAGATTCCCAAGTACAGGTAGGAGCCTGTCCACTCAAGTTCTGTATCCTGAATACGTAATCTATTCATAGGATCTGGTCCCTTGAACATCATTGCAAGAGATTTCTCGGCCGAGATCTTGAGGCCTAGTTCCTTGCAAGACTGCGTAATTAGGTCCAAAGCTCTCTGAGCCTGTCGTTCTAAATTGCCTTTCCCATTCACTACTAGTGCAAGATCATCAGCATAGCTGAGGAGCTGTGTACCACTATGAAAGGGAAGGCTCACAAGTTCCTGCATAAGGATGTTAAAAAGGGTAGGACTGAGCACACCTCCTTGTGGCGTACCGTTTTCCAGGGTTTTAAGGGAAGAGTAGTGTCCCTGAAAGCTGACACAGGCCTGCCTGCCCCTAAGGTAGGACTCTATCCAGGCCAGGAGGCGTCCTTTGATTCCCTTCCGAGCTAGTATTGCCAGAATTGCTGTGGGGCTGGCTAGCTCAAATGCCTTCTCAAGGTCGAGGTAAACGACGATACTAGGTTTTTTGTTGCTATCAGCAATCTGGCTTAGTAGAGTGGTTATGCACTCTGCTGTTCCCACTCCTTTGGTGAAGCCAAATATGTGATGATGAGAGGGTCCAAGTTTCCATAGGAGGCGGTTTAACACCATCCTCTCAGCAGTCTTGGCTAAGCAGCTGGTCAGCGATATGGGTCTCAGTCTAACATACAGAGGTAGAAAGACATTATATATATAGGCGGAGAGTGAGATGTGACACACGTGACCTGAGGAATGTCATAAGAACAGAATGGAGGAACACTGTAGAAGGCCTACTGGCCCATGCGAGGCAGGTCCTTATCAAAACAACCTCTACCTATGATGAGGACGGGTAGACGATGAAATCATGTGACTCCTGTGTTGTTGGGTTGGTGCTGCTTAAGTATCATGTATGCCAATGCTTTTGAAATTTTGTAGTTTCCAGTGTTGCGTTCTATATTGTCGGTGACGACGATTAGTGAGGCTTCCAGGCACCATCGGCGTCTGAGGTCTGGTTCGGTGAGAACGAGTTGTGCCTCGTTCCAGTTCATCAAATGCCCCGTGGAGTCTCTGTGGAGGACACAGGCGTACCTTACATCGTCTCTGTTAGAGGCATTTCGATGTTCATTCAGGCGGACTGCAAGATCTCTGCCTGTCTCGCCTACATATTTCTTGGGACAGAACCCACAGGGGATAGTGTAGACGCCTGCTGTAGAAGTTAGGTGTGGGGCTGCATTTCGTAGTGAGGTCTTTGATATTAAAATGGTATAAAATACCGACAGGTTGTTAGGTAAGACACATATGCAACAGTTAGGAATCTTTATTTCGAAACGTTTCGCCTACACAGTAGGCTTCTTCAGTCGAGTACAGAAAAGTTGATAGAAGCAGAAGATACTAGAAGACGATGTAATCAGTCCATCACCCTTAAAGTTTTGAGGTGGTCAGTCCCTCAGTCTGGAGAAGAGCATTGTTCCATGGTATGAAACAATATGGAGATGAAGTGACAGGATGGAGCCTTATATAGCGCCAGGAGGTTAGACGTAGGTCACTAGGAGAGGTAAGAACTCAGATGTTGGGAGGACAGGTCCCTCTCAAATCCAGCCGTTCTCACTAGTAGAGGTTGTCGAAGTTGATTGTAGGTCTGTACCAAGATACCCTTGTGTTGCAGTGTCAGACAGATTGAACATTAAAATGGTATAAAATACCGACAGGTTGTTAGGTAAGACACATATGCAACAGTTAGGAATCTTTATTTCAAAACGTTTCGCCTACACAGTAGGCTTCTTCAGTCGAGTACAGAAAAGTTGATAGAAGCAGAAGATACTAGAAGACGATGTAATCAGTCCACCCTTGAAGTTTTGAGGTGGTCAGTCCCTCAGTCTGGAGAAGAGTATTGTTCCATAGTCTGAAAGAATATGGAGTTGAAGTGACAGGATAGAGCCTATATACCGCCAGGAGGTGAGATGTAGGCCACTAGTAGATGTAAGAATGAACATTAAAATGGTATAAAATACCTAACAGATGTAAGAATGAAGAATTGAGACACTTATGCAACACATGGGAATCTTTATTGAAGAAACGTTTCGCCACAGTGGCTTCATCAGTCCAATACGAAGTAGAAGTGGAAATATAAACACATATGCAGTATAATGTGATCCTTTATTGACTACGTTTCGCCCACACAGTGGGCTTTTTCAAGTCACAAACAGAACTACCTGGGGTGGAAGGAATGCGAGTATTTATAGTCAGGTTCAGAATGCTGAGGTCAGGTGGAGAATGCTGCATCTGATGATGTACCGAGTACGGTTATAGAGTCTAAAATCTTGGGTAGCTTGGAAAGGAGATTGAATAAGTTTGTGAGCAGACCCCCCACAGTGTTCTCATGTGGGATAGCGATGAAGAAGTTTCTTGGCAAGTGGTTCAGCTATGTTGTAGAAGCCACTATTCTGGTTGAAGTTGTCGGATATAGAAATAAGTGATGATTCCAGGATTCTTCAGTATTGGGTGTTGTCTTCTGTGGCGATAAGTCTTGAGTTTCTGTAGTTTATCAAATGGTTGTGTGAATTACGGTGTTGTACGCAGGCATTCATTGTGTCGTCAGACCTGCTTGGATATTGGTGTTCTGAAATACGTGTTTGGAGGTCCCTTGATGTTTCGCCCACGTATAACTTGTTGCAGTCATTACAAGGGATTATGTATACCCCTGCAGAGGGTGGAAGCTTGTCCTGTCTATCACTGGTAATGTCCTTGATGGTCGTGGTTGTGGAGGTAGATACTTGAAATGAGGTATTGGAAAAGATGTTGGAAACGTGTTTGGCAATGGAGTTGGTGGGGAGGACTATGTATCTCTTCTCGGCAGTGTCTTCTCTGGGTGTGTTGAAGATGTTTAATGCCCATCGTTCCTTCCACCCCAGGTAGTTCTGTTTGTGACTTGAAAAAGCCCACTGTGTGGGCGAAACGTAGTCAATAAAGGATCACATTATACTGCATATGTGTTTATATTTCCATTGTGTCGGTATTTTATACCATTTATTTCCACAAAGTAGAAGTGGGTAAGGAGAGTAGAAGTTTGAGGTGGAAATATAAACACAAATGCAGTATAATGTGATCCTTTATTGGCAACATTTCACCCACACAGTGGGCTTTTTCAAGTCACACACGGATCTACCTGGGGTTGGAAGGTACGGGAGTATTTATAGTTATGTTCAGAATGTTGAGGTCAGGTGGAGAATGCTGCATCTGATGATCTACCGGGTGGGGTTATAGAGTCTTGGGTAGCTAGGCAGGGGTATTGGACAAGTTGTGAGTAGACCTTCTGCAGTGTTCTATGTTCTTATGTGGGATAGCGATGAAGAAGTTTCTTGGCGAGTGGTTCAGCTATGTTATAGAAGCCATTGTTCTGGTTGAAATTGTTGGTTATAGAGATAAGCGATGATTCCAGGATTCTTCTGTATTGAGTGTTGTCTTCTGTGGCTATAAGTCTTGAGTTTCTGTAGTTAATTAAATGGTTGTGTGAATTGCGATGTTGTACACAGGCATTCCTTGTATCGTCAGTCCTGCTTGCATATTGGTGTTCTGAAATACGTGTTTGGAGGTCTCTTGATGTTTCGCCCACATATAATTTGTTGCAGTCATTACAAGGGATTATGTATACCCCTGCAGAGGATGGAGGCTTGTCCTGTCTACTACTGGTGATGGTTTAGAAAGACACGTAAGCAAACACTATAACATATTTATTAGAAAACGTTTCGGTCCTGGGGCCTTGATCACTTCTAACATACAGAGGTAGGAAGACATTATATATAGGCGGAGAGTGAGGTGTGACGCACGTGACCTGAGGAATGTCATAAGAACATTCCTCAGGTCACGTGCGTCACACCTCACTCTCTGCCTATATATAATGTCTTCCTACCTCTGTATGTTAGAAGTGATCAAGGTCCCAGGACCGAAACGTTTTCTAATAAATATGTTATAGTGTTTGCTTACGTGTCTTTCTAAACCAACTTGTCGGTATTTATTACCAAGGTTTATACCACTACTGGTGATGTCCTTGATGGTCGTGGTTGTGGAGGTAGATACTTGGAATGATGTTTTGGCAAAGATGTTGGACACATGTTTGGCAATGGAGTTGGTGGGAAGGACTATGTATCTCTTCTCGGCAGTGTCTTCTCTGGGTGTGTTGAAGATGTTTAATGCCCGCCGTCTGCAGTCTCTGATGAAGTGACGAGGATAGTGGAGTTTAGAAAATACTTGTTCAATTATAGTGCATTCTTCCTCAAGGAACTCGTTGCTGCAGATTCTGAGTGCACGCAGGAAGAAGCCTATAATTACACCACGTTTGGTTTTGGTGTCGTGGTGAGAGTAGAAGTGGAGAAGATCGTTTTGGTTGGTGGGTTTTCGATAGACTTTAAAACAAAGTTCGTGGTCAGCTTTGCAGAGCAGAACATCAAGGAAAGGAAGAGTGTTGTCGACTTCTTCTTCAAGTGTGAACTGGATTGAAGGCTCGACCTGGTTGAGCTTGTCTTGGAGAGCTTGAACGTTGAAGCGTTTAGGAGTTATGAGGAGAATGTCGTCAACATAACGGAGCCAGGTGACAGACGAAGGAATAATGGTAGAGAAACGTTCGGCTTCTAGATGTTCCATGTATAGGTTCGCCAGGACTGCACTGAGTGGCGAACCCATGGGTAGTCCAAAAGTCTGCTGAAAGAGGTGATTTTCGAAAGAGAAACACGTAAAGCCAACACATAGTTCAACAAGGTCGATGAAATCGCTGGCTGGAATGGGAAGATCAAGTGAATCGTCAATTTTCCTGTGCAAGAATTCGATGGCTTGTGTAGTAGGTACTTTGGTGAATAGGGAAGTCACGTCAAGGCTGGAAAGTTTCTTGTTCCTGATGTTGATGTTGCGAATGCGATTGAGAAGATCACCTGAGTGTTTGAGATGTGCTGGACTGATAGTGCCCAAGAGTTTAGAGAGGTGTTTGGCGAGAATTCCTGAGAGCTGGTGGGGAGCACTGCCTATTCCCGAGGATATGGGCCTCAGTGGGATACCAGGCTTGTGAGTCTTTGGCATGCCGTACATTCTGGCAGGTCTGGGGTTGCTGGGCATGGTGTGCAGAAGTTTCTTCCCTTGTTCTGAGCCCCTCAGAATGCGGCGAGTCCTTTGAAGAAAAGTTTTAGTAAGGTTGTCCACTTGGTTAGTTGTGAGAGGTTCGTAGGTATCTGGGTCATTAAGTGGATTGAGCATTTTGTTCCTGTAATCGTCAGTGTTCATGATAACAACACCACCTCCTTTATCAGCGGTGGTGACCCTGATGGTCGTGTCTTCTGCTAAACCTTTGAGTGCATTGATGTAACGTCGAGGAGCTGTGTGTTGAGATGGCTGCTGAGATGATGCCTTGAAGCTAGCCTTTTTGGAAGTCTGAGTCATTGTGTCTGTACCTACTACACAAGCCATCGATCTCTTGCGCAGGAAAATTGACGATTCACTTGATCTTCCCATTCCAGCCAGCGATTTCATCGACCTTGTTGAACTATGTGTTGGCTTTACGTGTTTCTCTTTCGAAAATCACCTCTTTCAGCAGACTTTTGGACTACCCATGGGTTCGCCACTCAGTGCAGTCCTGGCGAACCTATACATGGAACATCTAGAAGCCGAACGTTTCTCCACCATTATTCCTTCGTCTGTCACCTGGCTCCGTTATGTTGACGACATTCTCCTCATAACTCCTAAACGCTTCAACGTTCAAGCTCTCCAAGACAAGCTCAACCAGGTCGAGCCTTCAATCCAGTTCACACTTGAAGAAGAAGTCGACAACACTCTTCCTTTCCTTGATGTTCTGCTCTGCAAAGCTGACCACGAACTTCGTTTTAAAGTCTATCGAAAACCCACCAACCAAAACGATCTTCTCCACTTCTACTCTCACCACGACACCAAAACCAAACGTGGTGTAATTATAGGCTTCTTCCTGCGTGCACTCAGAATCTGCAGCAACGAGTTCCTTGAGGAAGAATGCACTATAATTGAACAAGTATTTTCTAAACTCCACTATCCTCGTCACTTCATCAGAGACTGCAGACGGCGGGCATTAAACATCTTCAACACACCCAGAGAAGACACTGCCGAGAAGAGATACATAGTCCTTCCCACCAACTCCATTGCCAAACATGTTTCCAACATCTTTGCCAAAACATCATTCCAAGTATCTACCTCCACAACCACGACCATCAAGGACATCACCAGTAGTAGACAGGACAAGCCTCCATCCTCTGCAGGGGTATACATAATCCCTTGTAATGACTGCAACAAATTATATGTGGGCGAAACATCAAGAGACCTCCAAACACGTATTTCAGAACACCAATATGCAAGCAGGACTGACGATACAAGGAATGCCTGTGTACAACATCGCAATTCACACAACCATTTAATTAACTACAGAAACTCAAGACTTATAGCCACAGAAGACAACACTCAATACAGAAGAATCCTGGAATCATCGCTTATCTCTATAACCAACAATTTCAACCAGAACAATGGCTTCTATAACATAGCTGAACCACTCGCCAAGAAACTTCTTCATCGCTATCCCACATAAGAACATAGAACACTGCAGAAGGTCTACTCACAACTTGTCCAATACCCCTGCCTAGCTACCCAAGACTCTATAACCCCACCCGGTAGATCATCAGATGCAGCATTCTCCACCTGACCTCAACATTCTGAACATAACTATAAATACTCCCGTACCTTCCAACCCCAGGTAGATCCATGTGTGACTTGAAAAAGCCCACTACTGTGGGTGAAACGTTGTCAATAAAGGATCACATTATACTGCATTTGTGTTTATATTTCCATTGTGTCGGTATTTTATACCATTTATTTCCAGAAGTTTGAGGTAATCAGTCCCTCAACCTGGAATCGATGTGTTCAGTCCATCCACCTACAAGAGTGATGGACTGAACACATCGATTCCAGGTTGAGGGACTGATTACCTCAAACTTCTACTCTCCTTACCCACTTCTTCTTTGTATTGGACTGATGAAGCCACTGTGTGGCGAAACGTTTCTTCAATAAAGATTCCCATGTGTTGCATAAGTGTCTCAATTCTTCAACTTGTCGGTTTTCAAAACCATTCGTCACAGATGTAAGAATGTTGTCGTTGGAAGGTCAGGTCCCTCTCAGATCCAGCCATTCTCACTAGTAGAAGTTGACAAAGTTGATTTCAGGTCTGTACCAAGATACCCTGGTGTTGCAGTGTCTGACAGAGTGAACATCGTCTTCAAGTATCTTCTGCTTCTATCAACTTTTCTGTACTCGACTGAAGAAGCCTACTGTGTAGGCGAAACGTTTCGAAATAAAGATACCTAACTGTTGCATATGTGTCTTACCTAACAAGTACATGTACAAAGTATACAATGACATACTACTATATAGAAAGCCGCTTGTTGTGCAGAACATTTCGGGCAAATTAGGTCAGTTTTGTCCTAGGATGCGACCCACACCAGTCGACTAATACATAAGAACATAAGAAAGAACACTGCAGCAGGCCTACTGGCCCATGCGAGGCAGGTCCACGTCTCCTACCGACTTAAGCCTAGTTAGGTCAGGTCACATTCAGGTACCAATTTTACTGATGGGTGAACAGACAACCGATGTAAGGAAACACGTGGTATAAACTTTGGTAATAAATACCGACGACTTGGTTTAGAAAAACACGTAAGCAAACACCAGGACATATTTATTAGAAAACATTTCGGTCCTGAGACCTTGATCACTTCAAACATACAGAGGTTAAAAGACAGTATATATAGGCAGAGAGTGAGGTGTGAGTGACGCATGGCGACCTGAAGAATGCCATATTGGGATGAGGACGGGTAGACGATGAGATCATGTGACTCCTGTGTTGCTGGGTAGGTGGTACCAGGCAAAGTAATATGTCCTAGTGTTTACTTACGTGTTTTTCTAAACCAAGGAAACACGTGCAATGTTTTCACCCCTTCGCCGAGAATCAAACCCGGACCCTCACCATGTGAGTATACCTGGAGAGGGCTATGGGGGTCAACGCCCCCGTGGCCCGGTCTGTGACCAGGCCTCATGGTGGATCAGGGCCTGATCAACCAGGCTGTTACTGCTGACCGCACGCAACCCGACATACGAACCACAGCTCGGCTGGTCAGGTACTGACTTTAGGTGCCTGCCCAGTGCCTTCTTGAAGACAGCCAGGGGTCTATTGGTAATCCCCCTTAAGTATGCTGGGAGGCAGTTGAACAGTCTTGGGCCCCTGACACTTATTGTGTTGTCTCTTATCGTGCTAGTGGCACCCCTGCTTTTCACTGGGGGGATGTTGCATCGTCTGCCGAGTCTTTTGCTTTCATAGGGAGTGATTTTCGTGTGCAAGTTTGGTACTAATCCCTCTAGAATTTTCCAAGTGTATATAATCATGTATCACTCCCGCCTGCATTCTAGGGAGTACAGGTTGAGGAACTTCAAGCGTTTCCAGTAATTGAGGTGTTTTATCACATTTATGTGTGCCGTGAAGGTTCTCTGTACACTTACTAGGTCAGCAATTTCACCTGCCTTGAAACGTGCTGTTAGTGTGCAGCAATATTCCAGCCTAGATAGAACAAGTAACCTAGTTTTAAAGGTTCTCATTATCTATCTTGTCATTTTTCTTGCAGATGCGATTGAAACAACGTTATGGTCTTTGAAGGCGAGATCCTGTGACATGATCACTCCCAGGTCTTTTACGTTAGTTTTTCGCTCTATTGTGTGGTTGGAATTTGTTTTATAAATAAATAACAAAAAGGCACAATACCGTGACTGGAACGATACACAAATAACCCGCACATAAAAGAGAGAAGGTTACGACGACGTTTCGGTCCGACTTGGACCATGTGAAGCGAAAGCTTCTGCCACCAGTCCACATACATACGTTAATTCCTAAAATACGTACAAAGTTAACTCAGCTTATATACACTGAGAGATACATATTTCACTTTAAATACAATGAGAAATGCACACCTCTCGGTGTATGTGCACTGAGAGAGACTCTCTTGTATATATATATACTGAGACAGATACATTTCGGTACAAATACACTGAAAGAAATGCACGTTTTACTGCATATACACAGAGACAGACGATGCAACATCTCTCCAATGAAAAGCAGGGTTGCCACTAGCACGATAAGAGACAGCGCAATAAACATGTCAAGAAATTAGAGAAAATGCAAAGGTTTGCAACAAGGTTAGTTCCGGAGCTCAGGGAAATGTCCCACGAAGAAAGGTTGAGGGAAATCGGCCTGACGACGCTGGAGGACAGGAGGGTCAGGGGAGACATGATAACGACATACAAAATACTGCGTGGAAGAGATAAGGTGGACAGAGACAGGATGTTCCAGAGAGAGGACACAGAAACAAGGGGTCACAACTGGAAGCTGAAGACTCAGACGAGTCAAAGGGATGTTAGGAAGTACTTCTTCAGTCACAGAGTCGTCAGGAAGTGGAATAGTCGAGCAAGTGATGTAGTGGAGGCAGGAACCATACATAGCTTTAAGACGAGGTATGACAAAGCTCAGAGAGCAGGGAGAGAGAGGACCTAGCAGCAATCAGCGAAGAGGCGGGGCCAGGAGCTGAGTATCGACCCCTGCAACCACAATTAGGTGAGTACAATTAGGTGAGTACCTGTGTACGTGCACCGAGTCAGTCTCTCCCTCTCTCCTTCCCTCCCTCTCTTCCTCTCCCTTCCCCGTCTCTCTCTCTCTCTCTCTCTCTCTCTCTCTCTCTCTCTCTCTCTCTCTCTCTCTCTCTCTCTCTCTCTCTCTCTCTCTCTCTCTCTCTCTCTCTCTCTCTCTCTCTCACAGTGAAGAGGTGGGGCCAGGAGCTATAGACTCGACCTCTTTAACCGCAATTAGTCGAGTACCACACACACATACACACACACACACACACACACACACACACACACACACACACACACACACACACACACACACACACACACACACACACAGGAGCTCGGACTCGACCCCCGCAACCTCAACTAGGTGAGTACACACACACACTACAACAGGCCTAGGTTACCTGGTTGACCAGGCAAGCCCCAGACGACCCTGGCCCATGGCCGGGCTCCGAGAGTAGTCAAACTCTCGAAGCTCTTCAAAGGTATATCAGAGGTATATAATCGACATGTGCCTAGGACAGAATGGTAACTAACATACATATACATAAGTTTAGAACTTTTCATTAATAATAAAGGGAAAACGGTGACCCAGGAAGTGCCCTACTAATAACGTTATGCTTGTGAAATAGAAGGTAGGTGGGTTCAGTAGTTTGGAAATTTGAAGAATGTTTTAACCCTGTTGATCATTCAACACTAGATCAGTGAAACATAAATACAACACATAAGAAATAAAAGCTAATAGCATGAAAAAAATACTCTCACCGAATTACACTCACACAAAAAAAGGGAGGCCAATCTATCGACAAGTTCCTTTGACAACCGGTAACTACAGTGACAAATTTTATTTCTCTACAGTGCACAATTGACATACGATTGACATATATAAACTACTTTATAGAAAGTCTCTTATAATTATAAAAACTGCTAATTGTAAACACCACGAAGAAAGCGAACTAAGTGGTGGACAGAGTTAGAATGTGTTTCACAGTCAGCTGCATGACATTAGCTACAAAGAGGGAGCAGGAACACTTGCAAAACATAGGTAAGATGTGTGTGCCCAATCCTTTCTCCTCAGAGACCCGTCTCAAAGTGATGAATCCTATTGTTGGAGGAAAGTCAAACACCTACATTCTGCCAAACCATGGATAACCTGCTTCCTGTCTGTGGGGACCACCTGACTCGCCACTTCCCAACTCAAGTCACAGTAAGGCAATAGTCTTCAATAGTGAGAGCTCATAGTGGCAGCCTTCGAATGTGCATCATCCCTTTCATTTCCCAGAACACGAACATGGACCAGACACCGAAAGAACTCGCATACTCATTACGATTGCAACCAGATAGTATAAACATGTAAACAGTTCAATACCACTGTAACTTATATAGTTATCAAAACTGTGGCGCAGGCCCTGGACCTATTACGTACCTGTGTAATCTTTTGACTGCCTCCCACAGAATGGGTATGGGATGCATAATAGTATTTAACTAACTCAGTGTGCCCCTGGAAACAGGCTAACCACTACTGGCTCTTTTGTAACACAGGGCAGACAGAAGTATGCTAGGTCAGGGCAAACAACACACTAAGCCATCAAGATTGCGTAGAGCTCATAGTGAACACAGAGGACCTGTTTGGTGTGATCCCAATACTGTCTTCACCCATGATCACTGCAAAGCCAGTGCCACCCTCACTCTGACCTGTCCGGATAGACCTTTATTCACGAAGCATGAATGAAATTACATTTCAGGAAATTTGCAAGGGTCATAGCCATGGCTCATCACTAAGATAAACCTCAGGTTCATTCTCCTCTGCTCTAGGACTAGTCTCGCTGCTTACCTTTGGACTATCTTCAGTTTCTCAAAATGCTTTATCAAGTGGGGGGTTCCACGTTGGTGTTGCATACTCCAAGATGGGCCTGACATACTATGTTGAATATATGGTCATGTATGACTTGAGTTTCCTGAAAGCTATTCAGATTTGCCAGAGAAGCATTCACTGCAGAGGAGTTTCGTGCCTCTAGCGATATGCTTGGCACTATGTTCACCCTGTAATCTTTATTTCAGTTATATTCGCAGTCTCTACCCCCCCCCCAAGTCTGTAATCAGTTTATGATCTTCGTACCACTCCACAATTTTCTTAACCCTGTATTTGCTGTGGTTGAATAGTGCTGTTAGTGTCCAAGTTCATTTGTAGCTTTTCGTTGTTGTCTTTGGTTTTTATTTGCATTAATTTTACGTCTGCAAATAGGGATACATCTGACTATTTCTTGATCCTTACAGATTCTCTCGCACATCTGTCTCCTGAGATACTATTTAATCTATTGTAGTGCATTCCTTGTTGTTCCTACCTGTTTCACAAGCTTTTTTTTTATCCCAATCTCTTATGAGGTACAATATCAAATGCTTTCTTGCAATCCAGTAATATATCATTTATCCATCTATCCTCCCTCCCTCTCCTGTCTCGCTTCTGTTACTTTGTCATAGTGGCTTTTGTGCCTGCTGTTTTACTCATACATCTACCTATTTAGCTACACAATCTGCATGGCTCAAAGAAATAAAACTATCATTAAAATCAGCAGGTTTGCGAGGAAAATTTGCCATCTCTAAACCCATGCTGCTTATTGCTTATGAAGGCACTTCTCTCCAAGTGCGCCAGTACTTTTGTTTGTTCTCCAATATCTTACATATTATATATGTTAGTAATACTGGTCTGTAATTTAATGCTTCTTGCCTGTCACTTTTTTCTTAAATACTGAGACTACGTTTGTCCTTTAAAGATCACTGACATTTGTCCCCTATCCAGTGACCTGTAGATTTTAGATAGTGGCTCAGGCAGCGCTTCTCCCTCTTTCAGAATGCATGGTGACATTTGTCGAGTGCCATTGTCTTTAATGTACCCAGCTTAAGGGAAGAAAAATTTCCCGTTTGCCTTGTGTGTATAATGGCCAAACCTGTTTGTGTAACTTCTGACTCTGGTGCTGCCCGTTTATGCTGAGAACACCTCTTTAAATTGTTTGTTCAACCTCTCACAGACTTCCTTGTCATTTCTCGCGAGTTTCTCCCATTTCTTCTTCAGTCCTGTTACCTGGTCTTTTACTATTGTCTTTTCCTTTGTGACTGCGAAGTAGTTTCGGTTTAGATTTGGCTTTTGCTGCTATGTCACTCAAATTGCCACACAGCTTCTTGCCTCACTCACTTTTGCTCTTCTACTCACCTATCTGTTTTCTTCAATTCTTGCCTATTTCTTTGTGGTTGGAATCTCCCACGATTAGTGGGATAGAGATAGAGATAGCAAGAAGTGCCATATGGGTACTTCTTGCTATCGCTGCTCTGGTGTCAACCATTGCTTTATCTTCATATCCCGTCTTGGTCATCTGCTGTTTGATGGCTGGTTGTAAAGCACTGCTTCTACTACTACTTCGGGTCGGCTAATCTTGATTGTGCCCACAATACAGTCACTTCATCACTCATTGCTTTACGACTCCACTGGTTCCTGATTAGCAGTGCAACTGCCTCTCCTCATTGCTTGATATCGTTCTACGAATATGGCATCTGTTATCATTTTGGTTAGTTTTGTCTCTGCGATTCTATAATACTTGGTGTTGCCTCTCCCGTCTGTTCTTTCAGTTCATCATTCTTGTATGATAATTCATCCGAATTTGTGTACTATACTTTGTTTTATTATGTTCTGGTTTGTAGTCACTACGCTTTCTGTTGGTTGCTCATCTGTAGATGGGTGGGAAGGGGAGGGTGAGGGGTTACTGTTATTGTGGAGGAAGTGGAGTTGGGCCTGCTAAGAGATGAGCAGGGGGAGAGCCTGTAACTGGCGACCCTTTTTTGGTGCTCCCTCAACTGTTCCTCCCCAATCTATGTATAACTGGTGATATCTTGTGCTCCTCAAGAATGGTCTGACTCAAGATCATGTTTGAAGCTACTTGTGACCCCGATCCTCTGAAGAATTTTCCGTCTTGAATTATTATTCTTATATACACTCAGTCAATATAATTTATGTTTTTGAAGATGTATTACCAGCCAGTGGCTTTATTAGTCTAATACCGAGAATAATCTAGAGACTGTGGAAGACTTAAAACGGCGATCAGTCCCTCAGCCCTGCTAGGAAGTTTTCAGTCCATCTGATGCAACATCTTGCAATCTCAGTACAGAAAATTCTACTATACTTTGCATGCCTAATCTGTTGGTATGACCTATTTCCACTAGTGGGCTCCATCCATTATGACGCCGTCATTGAACTGCTTCGCCTCTCCTGTCTCTTAGTATGCAAGTCATAATTCTTGTGCATCTTCCGGTACTTTAGATTCAACCAGCCTGATGGAATGAACACTTCCTAATAAGGCTGAAGGATTAATCAATTCAGATTACTAAAGCATGTCTTCCACTGCCTCCAGGATTATTCTCTAATGGATTAATAATGCCACTGGAGGGTAAAATGTCTCCACAATAAAGATACCCAGATGTTACACTTGTATCTTATAATCATGCTCCTTTTTCTCTCGTGTCCTTTCTGACTTACAATCATCAGTGACCTGCTTCTCTTTCTCCCAATGTCTTTCCAGATTTCTTTTATCTGTTGTCACTAGTTCCCTTGCTTTTCTTATCACCTCCTGAGTATCTCTGCTAATTACTTTTCTCCTTTGTGCCTTCTTGATTGCTTGTAGTTTCTCCATTATTGCTGCCCCTTCTACCTTTCACCTCATTTTCTCCATAGTTTTCAGTATTTTTTTTCATTTTCTCTTCCACTCTTTGAGCTCTTCAGCCATAATTGCCCCTGTCTCCTTTTCCATGCTATCTTCTTGTTTGTTACTCATTTCCAGAGTTTCCTCCTTGAGAATATTTAACTTTCCCACTCTTCATTTATTTTGCTCTTCAGATTTTAGATTTTGCCACCGAAGTGGCTAGTTTATTGTGCACCCCATGTCCATCCTGTGGACGGTAGCGCGAGAGCATATGGATACACAAAAGGCCTAGGAACTAGGCCCCAAAGGGTTAACAGGAATACATATGGATTTATATCTACATATCTATAGTTCACTTATCTGTTACAAGCAAATTTAGGAAATTTGCTTAATATATCTGGTATCTTATTTTCATTAACATGTCACATAGGTTATTATACTGTCTGTCTCTGTATTCCTCAATAAGTGGACAATTAAGCACATAGTGTTCAAGAGAGTGACCATATGCCTGATCACATAATTTACATTTAGTTTGATCATCATCTGTGTGTCTCCCAAACTGCCAGAAGTACTTGTAACCAAGCCTAAGCCTGGCCACTACAACATCAGTCAGTCTGTTCACATTGCAAGTTGCTCCATAAACATACTTATCTACGTTCATGTTATCATAGTCGGTTATAGATCTACTCAGGCTTCTAACTGCATTCCTATAACAATCATTTTCATTATTTACTTCTCTCCTAATATTATTCCTAATGCTAGACACAGTTATACCAAAGTTATATTCTACATTCTCCTTCTCGATACTCTTCTTGGCTAACATATCAACTTTATCATGAAGGAGTAATCCAATGTGTGATGGGATCCATAGCAATTGTACATTAATTCCTTTGTCCCTAATTTTTGAGTATCTATACCTAGCTTCCCCAATGAGCATGTTGTTGGAGTCATTATATGAGCCAAGAGCCTTCAATGATGACATAGAATCAGTAATGATGATAGAGTCAAGCTCAGTGTCATAGGTTAGCTTTAGCGCCATTAGGATTGCAAACAATTCAGTTTGCAGTGTAGACGCCCAGTTGTTAATTCTTATGCCTAACTCAACAAATTTATTATCATTCTTAACTAGGGAGGTGGCAACAAGAGCAGATGCAGCCCTGCCAGAAGACTCCTGTTTAGATCCATCAGTGTATATAACTTGTGATAACTTGTTACTACCAGCTAGGTGAGAAATTTCTTCTTGAGCAGTTGCTCTAACAAGAGATTTAAGGAAGGGATTACTAGCAATGAGCTTCTTGGGAGAGACTTGTAGGTATGTGATATTAAATGAACACATCTTCCATGGAGGGGTGAAATGCTCTTGTTGCCTACAGTGATACAGTTCATGCAGGTTATAAAACTTAATGCAATTGCACGTTTTCACAATCCATTTAGATCTGTGTGTATTTACCTCTAGACACTTGGTAAGATTCACTGTGACAGTGTCTGGTTCGTTTCTCAGCATTCTAATACCGAGTACAGTGTTAATTTCAACAATCCTATCACTGATACTAGAAATACCAAGCTCCTTCCTCATGTTAAGAACTTTTGTAGATCTGGGACAGCCAAGAATAATCCTGAGAGCTTCATTTTGCATTAACTCCAAGGGTCGGAGAGAACTTTCTCTAGCTAATATCAACATGGGAGCAGCATAATCAATTAAGGACCTAACATAGGCTATGTACATCATTCTCACGATTCTCACATTTGCACCATAGTTGGGATTGTAGCCAGCAACAGCTTTGAGAGCATTTAGCCTAGCTTTACATTTCTTGTTTAGTTGTGGTATAGTGGATTTGTTAAAGGGTACATCTACACCAAGATATCTGTAAGTTTTAACGTAGCTAATGATTTCACCCTGCAAATAGATGGGTGGGGGATGTCGTTTGCTTGTTAATATCTTAGTTTTAGAGGAAGATATTATGAGGCCTAGTCGATTACAAATTGCTTGAACTTCATTAAGAATGGTATTCATCTTCTTATGCCCTGTTGTATGGATCATGATATCATCAGCATAGCTTATAGCTATATGTTTAGGTGAGGCAGGTAGAGCATTTAGGAGAGCATTAATCAGAATATTAAATAGCATGGGACTAAGAACTCCTCCCTGCGGTGTACCTAAAGACATTCTTTTGCTCTTCAGAACAGTTATTATAATATTTAACTATAACCATTCACTTTCATCTCTTTTCTCTCCTTCCCCACATTTTTTATTGCACTTCTGATTTAACATTTTCTTTTCCTCTAGGTTCAACATATCCAAGTGAAAATGGTCTTCCAGTGATTTTAGCCTATCCATGTGATGGAGAGGCTATCGATTCCACTATCCATCAGTCGCATGTACAAGGTCTTCCTCTGATTTCAACCTCTCCAGATGGAGAGACCGTTCGTTGCTGCATTTGGTCGACACTCGTATCCTTTAGCTGCACAGGAATTTTCAACTTTTCCTCCATCATTAACCCCCCTCAGCTTGATGTATTTCTCCGTTTACCCCCTTCCATACAGAAATTTATTGCCATCATAAAGGGACAGAAAAACAAGGTCAGAAAAGAATAAATTATTCAGTTTTTTCACAAAAAATAGCAATATACATTCGTATCACCAAAAAATAAAACATTCTTTCCTAAACAGTTGTACATTATCAGGTACATCAAATATTTACCCCTTGCCATGTATTTTTTACCCATAAAGGGTTAATTTACCTCTGGTTGAGAATCACTGGCTCTAGCAGATTAGATATAGCAGTTCGGCACGGGTGCATGTACTTGTGTGTGTTGGCTCACCTGTATGTGATTGCAGGGGTCGGGTCATAGCTCCTCTGTGTGGGTGTACTCACCTATTTGTGATTACAGGGGTTGAGTCATAGCTCCTGGCCCTGTCTCTTTGCTAGTTGCTACTAGGTCCACTCTCCCTGCTCCAAGAGCTTTATCATTGTGTATGTGTGTGTGTTTGCATGATGGTTTCGCCTTTTACTAAATCTTTGCATAATATACCATTTAAAGTTGACATAGCTACTGAACTCATAGTGGAATGCTCGACAATATCCTTATCTCCTTGATGAAGTCTCCAAGCTCAGGTAATTTCATTACCTTTTTAAAAAAAATCATCCTGTGTGAAGGAGTATGATAGGCAAACTATTGTATGTAATGGGTATACTGTATTAGGTAAACATAGTTCTTGCACTAATCTTGTACTAAACAGCTCTATTACACCCATTCAGCTGTTTGCACAATGTATTTTATTACCCCCTCCCCCTCAAAGGAGGTTTCTTTATGTCGGTGAGGGGCTCTTGGTCAAGAAATGGGACTTAACCTCTTCTTCTTTGGTCTGAACCTTAAGGCCCTTTCCTGCTTGAAGAAGAATCTAAAGGCATTAACTCTCTGGCAGACTTGGAGTGTAAAGAATTTTGTCCAAAAAGGACTTTGAAACATAAAGCATAAGGGGAGGAATTGCCTAGTTGGTTGTTTCTTAGAAGCGTGAGAAGAAACTGAGATAGGGTCATCAGTGGCAGGCCAAAGTTGTTGGACGCGAGGTTAGAGGTGGGCCAACCCGAGTTGCGCTTACGAATCAGTGCACTGTAGGTAATGTAGGAAGAGAAGCCGGGATCGTAGTCAAGCTGCGCAGAGGTCAGATGTATCTAAAGGGTAGGTTGGAACCGTAGTACTGGAGGATGGTAATGAAATGAGACCGAAACGTTACTCAGAGAAGGTACCGGGTTGGAAGAGGTCCGAAGAATGGTCCAAAGGCATGCCAGGTTCTGTATTGGGTGCTGAAGAAAAAGGGTCTGGGAAGAGGAAGGCCATAGGTTTGGGTCTCCATGATAAGTTTCCCCTTTTTTAATTTATTTAAAAAATGGAGAAAAAAAGGAGGAAGGAGAACATGGAGAGATAGCTCTCAGGAGGAATGAAAGGGATTGTATATCCCCCTCCACTCTCAAGAGGGCCCTTAGTGCAGCAGGCAGTGCAGACGCAGTGTGGAACCCATGCCCTACCCTACCCTTCATGCCGGTAAACCAGCAATCTAGGATAGCAACATCACATCCGCCGAGCCACCTTGGCGGACAAAAGAAAAAGAGAGGGTGGTCAAAACTCACCACAAGGCATACCTTCTTCAGCCACCACCTCCCGGAACCAACAGGCAGCCCCCAGTGATGCACCTGTCACCCGAAGGACATCATAAGCCAACCCCCGGAACTCTAGAGGGGGATCGGGACATACCCAGATGATCCAGATTCCAAGGACCTCAATGAAATGGGATGGACAATGACACCCTTTCTCGTGAAATCATAATGACACGATTGCAAACAAACCACGGTACGGGCAGGGATTGAACTCGCAGCTAGTGGCAGATGTGCTGGTCTGGAGTTTTATGACTCGCTAGCCACGAGTTCAATCTGCCTGTACTGTGGTTTGACACCCTGTTCCCAACTTAGGAGCTAGAATTTCAGAGGGGAAGACCCCAAAGACCAAAAGCAGGAAAGGATAGAGAGGGGAAGGATATGAAGGCTGGGATAGGGAAGGGAGGAATGGGGAGTAATTAGGTAAGGAAGGGAGGAGTGAGGGGTAATTAGGTTTGGTCGGAGGAAGACCGAAAGGTAAAATTCCTTATACCAAAAGCCTCTTCACCACAGCAAGGAGGCCCTTCCCCTTGAAGAGGTTATGGTAGAGGAGGCTGGATTAAGCTTATGGAGTATGGAGACAACTTTTTCGGATTGCACAGCAACCGAAACAGTTATAACTTCAAAAAAGATTTTCCTTGTGGTAGTCTTAACACGAATTTCAAAAACATACCGAAACTGTGGTAAATATCTTCATTTAATGTCCGAACATCATCATTACAATATATTATTTTTTATTAAAACATCAGTCATTTTCCACCAAGGCAGGGTGGCCCAAAAAAAAGAAAAAACTTCCATCGTTCACTCCATCATTGTCTTGCCAGAGGCATGCTTACACTACAGTTATAAAACTGCAACATTAACATCCCTCCTTCAGTGTTGGCACTGTACTTCCTATCTGCAGGAATCAAGTCCGGCCTGCCGGTTTCCCTGAATCCCTTCATAAATGTTACCTTGCTTACACTCCAACAGCATGTTAAGTCCTAAAAACCATTTGCTCCTATCTGACATGCTCATGCACGCTTGTTGGAAGTCCAAGTGTCAGGGTTACTGAATTCCTATGTTATATACTTGTGTAGTATATCATGCCCCTCGCACACAAAACCTCCTTTACCTCCAACCTTTCCTAAGATGACCCCCAACCCCGTCTTCCCTCTACTACAGATATGTACACTCTTGAAGACATTCTATTTCGTTCCATCCTCATTACATGTCCAAACCATCTCAATAACCCCTCCTCTGCCCTCTGGATAATAGTTTTGGTAATCCTGCACCTTCTAATCTCCAAACTATGGATTCTCTGCATTATATTCACACTACACATTGCCCTCAGACATGACATCTCCACTGCCTCCAGCCTTCTCCTTGTTGCAACATTCACCACCCATGCCTCGCACCCATACAAGAGCATTGGTATAACTATACTCTCATACCTCCCCCTCCCTCCTTTCATAGATAAAGTTCTTTGTCTCCATAGACTCCTCAGTGCACAACTCTCCTTTTTCCCCTCGTCGGTTCTACGATTCACCTTATCTTTCATAGACCCATCTGCTGACACGTCCACTCTCAGATATCTGAATACATTCACCTCTTCCATACTCTTTCCCTCCAATCTGATATCCAATCTTCCATTACCTAATTTTTTATCACCACCTTACTCTTTTCCATATTTACTTTTAACTTCCTTATTTTACATACCCTACCAAACTCATCAGCCAACCTCTGCAACTTCTCTTCAGAATCTCCCAAAAGCACAGCATCATCAGCAAAGAGCAACTGTGACAACTCCCACTTTGTGTTATTCTTTATCTTTTAAAATGTGCTTTTACGCTCCTAGAACTAGAGTTAACACTTTCTGCTTGCCGAGTATTGCCAGCTGGACCTGATGGCACTCATATTCATATGCTGTAGCATTTACATCCACCAGTCCTCATAGTCCTTTTATGGTCACAAGGGGTACTTCCCCATCTGTGGAAAACTGCCGTTGTTCTGCCTTTTCATAAATGGGTACTTTGGGCCATGATGTCTCACACTATAGTCTCATTACTCTTACCAGTGCAGTTTGCAAGATAGAACGTCTAGTAAACAGACAGGTCTATTGGTCCATGTTAAGTAGGCCAAACTCACACCCACTCAAGTGCCCAACCAACCTATATTTAAAACTATCCAAGGTTCCCGTCTCAATGACGTTACCAGGGAGTTCCACTCAACTATGCTATTACCAAAACCAGTACTTCCCAGTATCCTTTCTAAATCCAAATTTCTCCATCTTTAATCTATTGCTGCGAGCCCTGTCTTGGTTAGATATTTTCAGCACGCTATTTATATCCCCTTCATATATTCAAGTCTTCCATTTGTACACTTAATCACATCTCCCATAATTTTCTGCCTTTCCAGAGTGCAAGTCCAATTCCTGAGCTCAGCCCTTGTCGTAAGAAAGGTTTCCAATACATGGAATCAACTTCGTCATCCTTCTCTGTTTAGTGTATTTAGTAATTAAGCACTTCTGTCTTAATTTTACTTCATTTGGGGTTTTCAGAGTTGAGATATATATTGCAAAATACTATTCCTAATATCGCTAAAAGGTAAATTATTAGTATAAGAATCAGGAAAAGCGCCAAATTTGAAAGGGTCATACAACTCTGCAGAAAAAGGTGAAATTTTCATTTATATACCCCTCAAGGGAAGTTCTTTGACACTGGTGAGGGGCTCTTGATCTAAGGAATTGGATCTGTGCTCCAGTTCCCTGAATTGAGCCTGAATACCTTCATCCCCACCCCCTACAGGTGCTGTATAATCCCTATGGGTTTAGCTCTCCCTCATAATTACAATAATTCATTTATATAAAATAAAAAAAATATCTACCTGAATAACCAAAACTGAAATCAATGTTATTCAATGCCTTACGCTTCAATATTTATTTCTTGCCTAAGGTATTTATTCTATATAAGTCTATCTTGGATGAATTAATAATGCAGTGGTGCTGTATAGCCCTTGTGGCTTAGCGCTTCTTTTTGATTATAATAATAATAATGCAGTGATATGTTTGCTAAGCTTAACCGACAATTTCACTATAATTAGAAGCTGTAACGCACAACCTACCCAAACACTGGCGTGAGTGGTGCTGACCGTCTTCACACCAAGGTGGAAAAAGGTGAAGATTTTAACAACGAAATACCCCTCTGCCAGACGTGTCGCGCCCTTTTTGTTTTTAAGTTTGTTAACTGTAGTCAGCTATATATCTGTATAGATTTGTGATCCCTATTATTGCGGTCAATTCACGTCGTTGCAAAAATAATAATCACAAAGCAAGTAAAGCTGTTCCAAGTCAATGTTTTGAGGTTCTAAGCCTAGTCTGGTACGTAGAGCTAAATTATGTAGCTCTTTCTCAAACTGAATTCGAAAAGAATAGGAATTCTGGTTTGCAGAAATTTAAAAGCAAAACAACCTTGCACAAGTGCTCACTATAAAGCCAATAGGATTTTTGGCTTCATATCAAAAATTATAAATAATAAAAGACCCCAGAGTTACGAATTCACTAACCTTTTTCACTGAGGTATTCGAAATGGTAGACCAAGGTTAGGAATACGAGATTATACATATGGACTTCAGTAAGGCCTTTGATGAGAGTTCCACACAGGAGCAGCACATAGAATGGGAGAAATTATCTCCAGGGATCAGGGATGGCTGACAGATAGGCAACAGTGTACATAAATGAGAAATCAGAATGGGGACCCGTTACCAATGGTGTCACAGGGATCAATACTGGAACTCTTGTGCAAGACAGGTATACAATAACGACAAGATGAAAGTTAAGACACTTGTGCAACATCTGGTTATCTTTATTGTAAACGTTTCGCCATCCAGTGGCTTTATCAATACAAATTCTTGGACATAATTAGAAAACAGAAGAACTATATACAAAAGATGAGGTAATCAGTCCCTCAGCCTTGGAGGTGGTGTTTACAACACC
This sequence comes from Cherax quadricarinatus, assembly GCF_038502225.1. Lineage (NCBI taxonomy): Eukaryota > Metazoa > Arthropoda > Malacostraca > Decapoda > Parastacidae > Cherax > Cherax quadricarinatus. The sequence continues at coordinate 6,636,065 of NC_091312.1, read as the reverse complement.
GTGGTTGTAGAGATTCTGAAGCACAAGAAGGACTCACAGGTAAGGACCCACGAGGGGCAAGTGGGGACAGTGCGAAGAATAGACGGTGAGAGGAATGTCTTGAGTCGAAGAGAGAAGAGTCAGGACTAGACCCAACTGCTAAGCCTGGATAAAAAGCACAGGTAAGGAGATTGGCGCTTATATAGGCGTCAGTGAAGAGAGACGTGTAGCAGACGAGGGCATAGTCACTGGTAGGCGGGATTCCCCAGTGGAAGTAGGTCCTTCCCAAATTGATGGGCTAGTTGTAAAAGTCGTGAAGAAGGTCGTGTAGATGTCCTCTGAATCAAGATACCATGATGTTGCAGTGCCTGACAAGTTGTGCAAGACAGGTATACAATACCGACAAGATGAAAGTTAAGACACTTGTGCAACATCTGGTTATCTTTATTGTAAACGTTTTTGTATTGATAAAGCCACTGGATGGCGAAACGTTTACAATAAAGATAACCAGATGTTGCACAAGTGTCTTAACTTTCATCTTGTCGGTATTGTATACCTGTCTTGCACAACTTGTCAGGCACTGCAACATCATGGTATCTTGATTCAGAGGACATCTACACGACCTTCTTCACGACTTCTACAACTAGCCCATCAATTTGGGAAGGACCTACTTCCACTGGGGAATCCCGCCTACCAGTGACTATGCCCTCGTCTGCTACACGTCTCTCTTCACTGACGCCTATATAAGCGCCAGTCTCCTTACCTGTGCTTCAGCATTCTGCTCTTGACTCTTGCCCTGGCAGGTCATAGCAGCTCTCCTTACTTTGTCTCCCTACGATCCCCGTTGGGGAGGAGAACCTTTACCAGCGTCGTCTTCACCTTGACTTGCACGATGAGCTACGCAAATCGTGTAAAGATCAAGCCAAAAAGTGGTACCGTTGATGATTCAACGAAGATTGCTCTTGCAACTGTTGTTCAGGGAGCACTGCAAGTTAAATTCAACACCATTTTGTCCCTGAAAGAAACATTCATTGTTGTGTCACGATGATGCTGAAGCAGAGAAGCTACTCACTACAGATGCCACCACTACACTTACCACTCAAGGGTTTACTGTTACGTCATCTCCTGCCCTCAGGGCCAGGAAATCAGTATTCCTTAAAAAACTTGACAAGATTCTGACGTCTCAAACACCAGCAGAACTCAAGACATCCATCGAGACGCAAAATACTTGGGCTACTGTTGACAGCATCACAAAAATCCCGAATGCATCGTCCATGCTCAAGGTCACCTTCACCGACGTCAACATGGCTGCCACTGCTCTGAACGAAGGTCTTGCTGTTTACTACTACTACATCAGTCCCACCTACATTGAAGCAGAGAGATATCAGTATATCCAACATTGCTGGAACTGTTATTCATACCATCATACCACCAAAGCATGTCCAGTAAAAGACAAGAAGTTCTGCACTACATGTGGTACTGAGGGACACACCTTCAGTTCCTGCACCGCTGCTACTCCACCACAACCATCGTGCTTAAACTGTAAAAGTAACGACCACCATACACTGGCAGCAAAATGTCCTACACGAAAGGATATTGTGAAGAAAACACAAGAAGCAGCAAAGAAAAAACCTACTAGCAACACACCAACGTATGCAGCAATTGCAAAGATACAAGCTAACACTACAAAATTACTTCAAGCTACTACTCAGCCTGCCTCCTCCATCATCACTCCTCCAACATGTGACGTAACCAAGATCCACTACTGTCTACTATACGCTCACATGCAGAACATGGCTGTACCTGGATCTTTTAACTCTACCATCAACGAGTTATTTGCAGTAAATAATACTCCCCTCAAGGAAGGTTCCTTGATGTTGGTGAGGGGCTCTTGATTTAGGGAATTGGATCTGTGCTCCAGTTCCCCGAATTAAGCCTGAATGCCTTCCACATATCCCCCCCCAGGCGCTGTATAATCCTCCGGGTTTAGCGCTTCCCCCTTGATTATAATAATAAATAATGCACTAAATAATATGCCATCATTTATATTCCCAGCATCTCCACCTTCGGAAGAAATACTAAAATTCACCAAGGATCTAATTACCACTTCTGCGCCAGCAGCTCCAACACCACCAACACCTAGTGACGTCACTCCAACAACGTCCAATGAGAAGTCTCCATCGCCTCCACTCCTCAAAGAAACCGACCAATCAGAAGCCTTTCCACCAGAAACATCTTCCCATTCGTCCATTGAAGATGAAGATGTAAATGTACATTCACCAGCACCAATAATACCATCTCAAGACCCAAGATTCGATACTGTACCAGATGAAGATCACGACAAGTATGTTAGATGGGACAACGTATCTTTCTGTACCACAGTAAATTATCCTCAGGACATGGAGCCAGCAGAACTAAAATCTCACCTCATCAACAAGACAGTCAAGTATGTTGTTGGCCATTCTAAAGAAGCTGATCCCGTTAATCTTTCAACCATTATAGCGAATATTGACCTTTGGTGTAAAACTCCTCGATATCAACACTCCTTAACTCGCCTCATGATAATTCCTCTCCAACGCTTTAAACATCTCAGAAATGGAACTTGCCTCTCCAAGGACGCTTTCTTCGTCAAAAAACGCCACAATTCCAAGTAACCACCAAGCCATTATGAAATGACCAATCAACGTTGAGCCCCTCCCTTGTCGCCTGCAGCCACCAATCACCATCAAGAAGCAGAAGTCTTCCATCCAGCAAGTTGCAGTCAGCTCCTGCAGAGTTCCTGTTGTTTCTACATCGTCTTTCGTCATCGTCATTCAGGCTTAGCAGTTGGGTTTAGTCCTGACTCTTCTCTCTTCGACTCAAGACATTCCTCTCACCATCTATTCTTCGCCCTGTCCCCACTTGCCCCTCGCCCCTCGTGGGTCCTTACCTGTGAGTCCGATCTGATTTGATCTGTGCTTCAGAATCTCTACAACCACGGTGTTGTAAACACCACCTTCAAGGCTGAGGGACTGATTACCTCATCTTTTGTATATAGTTCTTCTGTTTTCTAATTATGTCAAAGAATTTGTATTGATAAAGCCACTGGATGGCGAAACGTTTACAATAAAGATAATCAGATGTTGCACAAGTGTCTTAACTTTCACGAACTCTTGTTTACAGTTTACATAACCGACATAGAGAAGGGAATAAATATCAACAAAAGCCTGCCGATGCAAGTAAAATAGGCCGTCTGATAATTTTTGACGGCACTAGAAATATGCAGAATAGTCTGGATGGGTTGATGTGGTCGGAGAGTGACAGACGCAATTTCACTGTGAACAAATGTAAGGTTCAGATCTTAGGAAAAGAAAATAATTATGTTACTTATACGATAAATGACGTACATCTTAGTTAAACTGATTGCAGAAAAGATATAGTTCTGGCTAGTTGAAATTTAAAGCCTGGGCAACAGTGTATAAGTCTACGCAATAATCTAATACGATTTTTGGCTTCATGTCAAGAAGTGTAAATATAGGAAATCGTAAGGTTACATATACTTTAACTTTATATATCTTTGGTAAGGCTTCACTTAGATTATGCTTAGCGCTTCTTTTTGATTATAATAATAATAATTCACTTAGCTTATGCTGCGCAGTTCTGGTCTACGCATTGCTGAACGAACATGAATACGCTGAAAAATATACGGAGAATAATGACAAAGTTGATCCCTTATATAAGAAAACTTACGAAGTTAGGCTGAAGGAACTAAATTTGTACTTTGGAAAAGACGTAGAATTTAGTGGGATATGACTGAAGTGTGCAACTGGAAAATATGAATAAAGAAATGGGATAAAAATAACGCTCTGAAAGACTCAAACCAAAACAGGACTCGCCGTAATGGATTCAAGTTGGACAAATTTAGATTTAGAAATGATATAGGGAAGTACTGGCGTGACATTAGAATTGTAGATGAATTGCACATACTCCCACATAGTATCACTGAGGCAAGAACTTTGAGAAGGTCTAAATATTGGTTGGATTTATTTATTTATTTAGTAATTTGAGCATACATACAGAGGTACAAAAAAATACAGGTAAGAACAGCATGCCAAAGCCACTTATATGCATAGCATTACGGGCTGGCTTAAAATTAACTTAAGATTAACTAAGCAATGATGAAATCAGTGATAAGACATTATTGTAAACAGATAACTATAAAGCACAAATGAGTATTACAAAGACAGGTCATATGGTTGCTTGCATTGCTGTACATTCAGTCGAATGGAGTATTCTGTTAGATTGGGTTTTAGGTTTAACATTTATGTGATATAATTGTGAGAAACATTTAAGATATACAATTTATAAGGTTCAGTTATTCAGTATTTATTTGGTTTTGGGTGAGTAAGTGATCTTTGAGAAGAGACTTGAATTTATAAACAGGTAGTGTTTCTTTTATATTTACAGGTAATGAATTCCAGATTTTAGGGCCTTTTATGTGCATTGAGTTTTTGCATAGCGTGAGATGGACACGAGGAACATCAAAGAGTGATCTGTGCCTTGTGTTATGGTCATGTGTTCTGTTGAGGTTGGCAAGGAGATGTTTGAGGGGAGGGTTAATATCAGAGTTAAGTGTTCTATGTATGTAATAGGTGCAATAATAAGTATGGATGTTTTGTATGGTGAGTAGGTTGAGTGTTTTGAATATTGGTGGAGTGTGCTGCCTGTAGTGAGATGTATATATAAGTGTGTGTGATTTGGATCTGCCTAGCATAGACCAATAAGCCCAATGCAAAGTTCCTGTATACATGTTCTTATTTTCATTCCACAATCCATATCAATAATTTATTCCATTCCATTGGTCGTAGTCACAAGGTTTACAAAAGGAAAATATCACTGCCAAACCATACCACGGATGGGGCTTGAACTCGCGGTTAGTGAGTCGTAAAACTCCAGACCACAATCGTGTCGTTACGTTTTCGTGAGTCAGTATCACGATCATTTATGCCGAAAGATATGTTGGGCTATTATTGAGGCATCCTCCTTATGGGAAGTATGGCATCCCCCCCCCCCTCCAGAGAGGAGGCCCTCGCCTTACCCGTAGAAATAAACTATTGGAACTTCGCCATTATATTACCACACTGAAGTGACCCAGCGTCGGGAAGGTGAAAAGAATGAGTTTGGTATTGTGGCGCTCTAGTTAATGTCAGTCGTTGTGCATATAAAATGGTACACACTGAACCACTTCATACTGAAACCTGTTTTTCCAGCTTGTAAATTTATTACTTCAGTCTAGGAATATGCAGTTAGCTCAACCTTCCTTTTCTAGTCACATTTCCACCTTCTTATGACAAAAATGAAGTAGGTCAGCTAATTATCTCCCTTTTGTAGGTCCATGGTGTATCCTATCTTCTCCAAGTGGTCTATAAAACTTTTTTTAAATCTTCTTTTGCAGTTTATATGTCAGGGATGAATAAGACACATGTACGACACTTGGATATCTTTATTGCTCAAACGTTTCGCCTGTATGATGGGCTTCTTTAGTTGAATACAGGCGAATATAACACTAGAAGTAATTTTGATGTGATAAGTCCGTCAGCTTTGGTAGGAGGTGGTTACTCCCTCAAGCCAAAAGTATAAAAATGCAGCCAGACTATTTACTAGAACAACAGCGTGGTCTACTAATGGAAGTCGAGCTTGTTAAATAGTTGTTGAGCAAAGGAGTTGCAGAAGACTTCCCCTGTGTCAAGATACTAGTGCTTTTGTGTCAGACGGCAACACCACGCTATTGCCTGACTAATGACACCAGTATTTAAAACGAAAAAGAGATGCTGGGTTATTAATTAGACAACAGTCTATAAGAAGAGTGGCATTCTGCACCCTGGACTCGACCCTCGACCCTCAAACACTACCATCACATTAAAGTGAGGTCCATCAGCTGGCGTTACATGGGAAGACATTCATTAAAAGATCATTTGTAGAGCAACCTTTCCTGAAAACATTATTCATCACACAGTAACAAATGATAATCGAAAAATGCTGTCGTGGAAATAGCCTCGAAAGTTTTGTCAGTGACTGACAGCAGCGACGCTAATCTGTAGTTGCTTTCCACTGCCTGTCTCTCTTCTGAACTGAGACTACATTAAGCTTCCTCCACAAGAGAACAGTTACCCTGTTTTAGTGATGATAGAGGTACAGAGTGAAATTTTAAGACTAGAATTTGTAAACAGGGGATTATCATATAAGAGCCTTACTCTGTCCAAATCACCTCGCTCGGGTATGAGAATTCATTCTGAATCTCAGAATCATGCACCGAGTCCAGATGATTTTAAAATTAAAGCTAAGGCACAAAATATTTTGGATTTGAGAATTTTAAAGAATTTAAATATTAAACCATTTAAACATTTCCTCAATGACAGTGATTCTAGAACTGACGTGTTTACTCTGAATAAGTATACTTTACCCTCTTTCATGAGTTTAGTTTTCTGCTTATATTCAGTTTTGTGGGTAATCTTGAATAGTAACTGCCTGATACATAGTTGACAGAGAGAAGGGAGATCTCATCTGGTTAACATAACCACTTGTTGATCATATCCGACCCCCACAGTAGTTATTCTGTTTAACGATTTTAAGAGACGCACTTCTTAGTTACCATAAAAAAAAGTTCACATTTCTTGAGGTCTGCAATGAAAATTGTTTCTCTCTGGATCTGAGATTTGCATCTTGGCAGTGAAATGGGCCACCAATGCTTTGGCTTTTTCTTGATTACTTGTGATAGCACCATCCTCCAGGTGTAAGAAACCTATCAAATATGTGGATAGGAACTACCAGCCTCTGAAATCCCCTTTGCCTTAATGCAAGCTTTACTTTTGTGCCCGCTTCCCACCAAGAGACAACCCAGAGTTGAATTTCTTTCAGATTTGCCTGAGAATATTAATTTCATACCTTATCTAAACTCTGTATTTAGCATCTGCTATCACATGACAGAGATAGTCAAACTAATTTTGGTTCGGTTAAGATTTTTAAATGTTGAAAACAACCATTTTAGTTCATAAAATGACCTATGTATGAAATCAGCGCTTATAATTGTTCATCAGGAAGCTATTTGGTGCTTCACTCTGCCGTTGATGTTTATACATTGTATTTGCTAATACAGAGGTTCTTGGATTAAGCCAAGGCTGGAAAACAATTTCGAGGTGCTCAAATATGACGTCAGTTGACCGGTCATGTATGTTTTCATGAAACACTGAACATGCTTGCCATGACCTGCCTTTCATGTCGTATCCAGGAAGTATAGCCAGCATTCTTATTAAAACCTGTAATAATACTATTATAAACAATTCAGGGAACAGATAGGACTCGACCTACGACAAAATTCTAAAATTATCTAGACAGTGCTGTCCCCACTGTGCCGTGCCCGTACAAGAAGATTCGTCCAACTGGTTCGACGAATCTTGTTAGGTCGGTATGGCACAATGAGGAGAACATTGGCTTGGAAATTTAAGGATTGGTTTGCCACGGGTTGAGTCCTGCCCCTTTCCTGAGTTGAATTTTCAGTTCCTTAAGAATCCTGTACTTGTCTAGAAGAATATGGCGGTTGTCTCTGCATAGCCTCGTGGTCTTGCTGGGTGAGTGACGCAGAAGTGTCCTGTTAGTTTAATATATTTATTATGCACCTCGTACCCATCCTGTGGGTGGTAGTTAAAAGATTACAGAGGTACATAATGGGTCCAGGGACTGAGCCCCAAAGTTTTGATAGCTGAACAAGGTACAAAGGTAATGAATCATGTAAGTAAATTTACTTACTTATGTTTATACATGGTTACACTCATGAACAAATTATAAAGAAGTGTCCTGGCACAGTAAAATAAAAAGAATATTAGGATTATTATCCCTGAAGAGCTATTAATCCAGGATAACCAGAGAAGGTCGAACAATGCAGTTTACTTCGGTAGGGGTGTTTTTCCAGTGTGTGACCCACGACAAACGACAAAGGCAGCAAATGTAAGAAAACCTGCTTATATATTTCGGCTCGCCTACGAAATGATCCCGGATCCTTTCCATTGAACATTGAACACGTGAAGATTGTCTGCAAACCGCTAGATGCGACGTGCATGTCCAGTTTCCATCTGCTGGTCCAGGTATCCTCTTGATGTCCTTAACTACCGCTGGCTGCCTTGTATGTCTTGCAGGCAGTTAGTTGACGGTAGTCAGTTCACAGTTACGGTTGCAGCCGCACTTTTTGGGAGGCCACACTCCTAATCCATCCTCTTCTTATAAGGGAAAAATGTGCATATAAATTTGGAAAATGCAGGTAAAACAACGTAGGCCATTTGAGCATGTCATTCATTTTCCAATGTTTTGTCTCAATAGTCGACTTTCCTACCTACATCACTTTTAATTAAGATATATGCGGCGAATACAAATTAACCACAATAACCAAATTCTAACACAATGCAGCAAGATTATAGAAATGCACCTGACAAGGAAGTATGTTTCCATACCCCCGGCCGGGATTGAACCCGCGGTCATAGAGTCTCAAAACTCCAGCCCGTCGTGTCATTATGATTTCTTGAGTCAAGTATGTTTCCCTGTAGTAAGAGTCCAGAGGTGGGTACACACAGGTAAACAAAATATATTTATTAGCAAACGTGGCTTTTTCAGCGGCACTTTTACGGACTATAAAAGTATATGAGAGTCAGTTACATATTTTTTACAGTCACCTGAGTTGTTATAGTAGGAAGCAGTGTTCTAACTTATTATAAGCCAGCTACCATCAAATTAAGTTCGAGTTCCTCTTTGATAATCGTGTAACTGTAACCAGTTGGTCCAAGTTTAAGAATCCTGCTAAACTTCTCTGCTCAAATGTAGTGTATTAGATTGTTTGATCTATTTGTTTAGATATATCAGAAACCTTTGTTAGAATCTGTGACACACACACACACACACACACACACAGGGAGGGGACACAGAAACAAGAGGCCACAATTGGAAGTTGAAGACACAAATGAGTCAGAGAGATAGTAGGAAGTATTTCTTCAGTCATAGAGTTGTAAGGCAGTGGAATAGCCTAGAAAATGACGTAGTGGAGGCAGGAACCATACACAGTTTTAAGACGAGGTTTGATAAAGCTCATGGAGCGGGGAGAGAGAGGGCCTAGTAGCAACCGGTGAAGAGGCGGGGCCAGGAGCTAGGACTCGACCCCTGCAACCACAAATAGGTGAGTACAAATAGGTGAGTACACACACGCACGCACACACACACACACACACACACACACACACACACACACACACACACACACACACACACACACACACACACACACACACACACGTCGCCCTGGCGACACTGGAGGACAGGAGGGTTAAGGGAGACATGATAACGACATACAAAATATTGCGAGGAATAGACAAGGTGGACAGAGACATGATGTTCCAGAGAGGGGACTCAGAAACAAGGGTCACAATTGGAAGTTGAAGACTCAGACGAGTCAAAGGGATACTAGGAAGTATTTCTTCAGTCATAGAGTTGTCAGGAAGTGGAATAGTCTGGCAAGTGATGTAGTGGAGCAGGAACCATACATAGCTTTAAGACGAATTATGATAAAGCTCATGTAGCAGAGAGAGAGAGGACCTAGTAGCGATCAGTGAAGAGGCGGGGCCAGGAGCTGAGTCTCGACCCCTGCAACCACAAATAGGTGAGTACACACACACACACCCAAGGAAAAAAAAAAGAGGTCTATCGATAAGTGCCGCTGACAACTGGTTTCTAACATACACCATTGCAAATAAGCTATAACTAAATAAAATTATACAAAAAATTAACAGCACACTGTATGTAAATATCATAAATGATGTTAAATTTCTGGAATGGGGAGTGGAGGAGAAGCATTACTAATTAGAAACAGGTGGAGTTTTAAAGAGATTAGTGGAATAAACAAATGTGCAGCTACTACGTAGCTGGTTCAGTTACACTGAAGAACCCAGAGTAGCAGTTGCAGCAAAATAAAACTTAAGACAACAACAAAGCGGTGGTTTACGCCATCGTGGAAACAGGAGTGTACAGAGAGCTTAACCAAAGCTACTTGTTATGGGTTATTTCAACCACAAATTGAATGGGAGTTTTTTTTATTTAAAATACAATACATAGCTTAACATAAAACCCCTTAAACAAGGGTTGATATACATTTAATATAAATACATTATGAATCACAATCCCTCAGGACGTACAGCAGTAAAATAACAAACACAATATTAACAGACACAAAGAGGTTACACAAATACACTAGAAAGTATCGCTTATGACAGAACATAACATTAAGAAAGATGGATAATCTTAATTATTTACACAAGAACAACAACAAGGACATAACATGTAGGTGACCCCTGTAACAGGTTCAATAATATAATTAAAGCCATAATTCCTTCAGGTATACACTATTTACATAATATTACTGACATATTGTCAATGCACAATACAATAAGAAGAATATTACGATAAATATATCGGTTACTCTCAACCTGCACAAATAATCAGTAAATGAAAGGACCTACATCACAATCTCATGATAAAACAAAGTACATACTCTTACTCAACTAACCCCCTAGTACATAAGTTCCCTACAGTCACACATACTCGCCTTACCACAAGTCTTACGAGTCAGCCACAAAACTAGAAAAGCCATAAGCATTCCACACTCATCTACAGGCTATACACATTATATAATATAGCAATAAAATGCTCGGTACAAACACATGAAACCCCGTTTGCCAGGGCAAAGCCTAAAGGTAAATCAAGTACTTCAACAAAGAAAGAAGGCAGTAGACTCTGACATAAGACAGCTATAACACATAACTGCACCACCACATCCTCTCACACAACCACATTCACCACAACCACACATTACACTGATACACACAGCAACACAGCCCTTGTGCATACCCAACCCCGGAGACGAGCCCGTTCCATCCCCTGAACTTCAAACCCCCCTCCCCCTTCACAACGCTAACAATGCTCTCACACTCATACTACGATACCCTGCTGAAAAAGCCTGGTCCCAGCGACTTCCATATATTTCCCAATTACAACACAACGTTCTAGTTCTATAAATGGTCGCCGCCAACACCCTTTTGTGCACCTCCCAATCCCCATTCCCTCTCATCACCCAGGATACAAAAACAAAATCTGCAATTATATACGTGATTGCACATTGCACAGGCGCCTCTACGCCTCCCACGTCCAAATTTAACGCCCTCAATACTGATATCCTGCCCCCTCCCACTGTCCTCAGAACCTTACCCATCTGTTCCCTGATACTCCCTAAATTATCACAAAAATACACTACATGAAACACCGTCTCCTCATCCCCGCACACCCGACACGCGCCCTCCACCATCAACCCTCTTTCCTTAAGTGCAGCACCTGACGGCAGTATACCACGGAGAAAACGGAAAAATACCTCTCACATTTGGTCGCACGTGCATCAACCATAATCTCTCCCATATATCCTCCCACGCATACATAGGGTAGATACTCTCAGCCTTCGTGACTACCTTTGCCCTTACAACACGCTCTAAAACACCCACCTGAACTTTATTAGGGTCCCGGACATGCATGCAGCAACACGTCTTCACACACCCTTATCTCCGACCCTCCCCACCACATTTGCACCTCTTCATGTAAGTCATTCACGCCCCTCCCCGCATGTCCCCGCACACGGCATAACCCCCACTTTAAATAAATACACTTGACTCTTAACCATAAATCAATCAACCCCAGTCCTCCTCTGTTGACCGGTAAAGTAACCACACTCCTACTCAACCATTCACACCCGGAACCCCAAAGAAAATGGAAAACCCTCCTTAACAGCCTCGTAACATCCGGACCTGCTAACGGATATACTGTTGCCACGTGCCAGACTTTACTGTATAACAACACATTCACAGCAATCGCACACTGATGTACTGTCAAATGAGTTGGTCTCAGCCCATCCAAGCGCCCCACCACTCAATCCACAACAAGTCCAGAATTAACCATCCTCGCCTCTCGCACTACCCATATACACTATCCCACACACTTTTATTCTGTCCACCATATTCCAACGTACATTCCGTCCCCAACTCTCTCTTCCCACCCAATCTCCTAAGACCAGTAATTTTGATTTTTCCACATTAACTCTTAAACTGGTAACCCCCGCAAAATTATCAATAACATCTCCTACCTCACATAAACTCCTCAGCGTTCGCACGAGTATTGTCGTGTCATCCACGTACCCTATTATTCCCTGCTCTCCACTTTCTACTCCCCAATCCACCTCCATACACGCTCCCACCGCTCTATAGAAAGGGTCTGTTAAACAGGCAAACAATTGAGACAGGGGACAACCCTGCCTAATACCCCGACCCATGGATACCCACTCCCCCAACTTCCCATTTACTTGTACACACACTCCCACACCTTTATACAATGTCTCTGCCCAATGCACCACCTCCTCCCCAAAACCCTGCCTCCTTAATATGTACCACAACACCTCACGTTCTACACTATCATACGCCGCCTGCCAATCTAACGCTAAGACACCCCCCTGCTCCCCTCCCGACCCTTCCACAAAATTCTTTATAATACTATGCCCGTCATACATCTTCCTCCCAGACACACCATATTGTCCTCTCGCAACCACTCTATCCACCACCCACTTCAGCCTATTTCCTAAAATTTTTGCAAAAATCTTATAATCAGCACACAGCAATGATATTATCCTAAAGTCCCGCACCGTGTCTTGTCGCTCACCTTTTGGCACTAAAACCACAACCGCAGTTCCTTGCAACCTGCTCATCCTCCCCTCCCTTTTCATCATATTCATTAGTTCTACTAAGAAGGACTTCAACACACTCCAATGGCTCACATAAAACTCGCAGGGCAAGCCATCCAAACCTGGTGCCTTACCTCATGCCATCCCCTCTAAAGCCCTCCACACCTCCCCTTCTTCAATATCCCCCCCAATGCCATGCGATCACTGCCACTTAGCACACAAGATACATTCTCCCCCAACCCCCCGAAAGCCCTCACATTCACCCCTGCACTCAGTAAATTTCTTCCAAACCATCTATCCACGTAATCACTCATCGCCTCCATTGTTCGTAACACCTGCCTCACCCTATATCCACCTAAGTCCTCATGTACCACCAGCCTATCAATTTCCATAGCCATACGGCGTTGCCTCTGTCCCCGTAACACACAGGCCGATGGGCGATCACCCCACACCGCCTCTTCAAATCCACCCTGCACTCTCACCGCATCAAATCTGTCATTCTGCAAATCTCGAATACTTCCTTTTAACAACTCGATTTCCTCCATGGGATACTGCCCTGCCTGCACACCCCTCTCATAACAACCTTGCAACCTACCCTCGAAATACTGCTGCAACCCGTACATCATCCAACCTTGGTACTTTCCCCATCGCACATAAAACCGCCGGATCCTCTCCTTAGCTACCCCATCCCACCACCCCAGCAAGTCACCCACATCCATACCCTCTCCCCGCAAATTCTCCCACATTGTCCTAAAATCTAACCCCACCTCCTCCACCCCAAGAAGTCTCACATTTAACTTCCAATACCCTGGATACCTCTTAGGCAAGCTGGCCCAAGTCACGTCCGTATAAACAGCTCTATGATCCGTGTATACAGCATCTACCGTATGCACGCACATCACCTGCACACTTCTCATCACATATAACCTATCTAGCCTGGCCACATATCCCTGTCTATGAAACGTATGCTCAACCATCAGGTCCCCACCTCCAATAACATCCCTTAACCCCATGCCCAGCAAAAGATCCCTTAGGCTAACCAAAAAACACCCTGCCCCCCGTGGCTCCACATCCTTTCTAAGTACTATACAATTCCAATCACTGCCTACGATTGTTACCTAGGGAAGAGATCTCAAATAATAAATCAAAACGTCACACACAAACTCATTCTTCACCCGTACATCACGCTCCGCCGGCACATACACACAAACCACTGCCAGTTGCTCACCCCTCCACCATCCATCTACCCGGAGTACCCTACCCTCCTCCCCTCCCTCACATCTAATTACAACAAACGGGCTCGTCTCCCGAATCAGGATCCCAACCCCGCCCTTCAAACATTTCAAATATGCCACAAACACACGATATCCAGCCACATTCAAATCCCGACCAACCTTAAAGTTATGCTCCTGCACAAATGCAATATCTATGGCATAACGCCTCAAAAACCCCTGGAACCACAAACGCTTCACATTCGCACACATCCCATTTACATTTACAGTCATACACCTGAAACCTTTGTGAAGGGTTTTACACGCTGCCTGGAACTCCTTAAATAGGCGTATTACCAGCCTTCCTACTTTTCCCACCATGCTCTCCACTGTGAGTGCGATCCCCCCCCCCGGTTGAACACCTGACTGGACACACCTGTGGCGCCGCCACTCACCACGTCAGCCCACGGTTTCTTCCCCGGCCTCTGTGCCAGGGTCAAGACATCATCGGAATCAGAGTGCGTTGTCGCCCTCTTTTGCCGAACACTCTCTGCATCCATGTTCTGGTTGGGGGATGCCTCACAATGTACCTCCGCCGCCACCTCGACCACGGTCGCCACTCCCGTAGAAGCGGTACCCACAGTCAGCTGACTGCCTCTCCTCTCGTCATCGCTCTCCTCTGGTCCTTCCACCGACTGTACATCATCCCCAGCTCTCGTCATCTCCAAAAATCTGTCCGTCAACTGCTCTAAAGCCACATCCTCCACTCGTTCCTCTCCACTCAGCTTCCACCAAAGCGGAGACCATAGAGCCTACAGGCATTGATGGGCTCGACTCCGCCATCGGGAGCTCTCTCTCCACCTCCTCGCTCCAAGAACTATGGCCATTTACAGGTGTCCCGCTGACAGGCCCCGCCATCGGGTCAGGCCCTTGCTCCGTCCCTCTGTCTGCATCGTTTCGTCGCTGCTGCCTCCCACACTGGGCTGCCATATGGTCATAAGCACCACATAGCCTGCAAGTCTTGTGCTGCCCTGCATAATACACCATAACTTGTGTCCAGAAGTCCTCTAGAATGACAAACGATGAGATAGAATGCCTCAGCGTCATCTTCAGGTTGAACGTACCTTCCGGCAAGCCGGCATATGCCCCATCTGCCCAAGTACCTGCTGTTGCCAGGTGAACAGTACCGTAACGTTCAAAAACGTTCCTCAGGTCTACCTCGTCAGCTTTGAAAGGCACATTACGTACCTTCACCCAGGTGTAGTGTCTCGACACATCAATGAGACGAACTCGTATTGCCGAGTTAATGTCCACACAGCCAACTTGATACTTCTCCACCAGGCGTTCATACACTGCCGTCGATCGTAGCTTGATGAATATCCGGTGAGCCCCATTGAGCGATACTCCGTACAGATCCTGATCAGCAATGCCGTATGTGTTGCGAATAATCATAGGTAGAATCACCTGTTCAGACTAAGGTGTAACTACACCCCGCACTAAATCAAAGCACACAGTGTTGACACGCCTTCTTGTATTCTGCGCCATCTTGAGAAAATCAAACTGCACAAGAAGGCCTCTCAACCAGAAGCGTGTGTGCAGCACAACCACACGGCCCGTGAGCGATATGGTCAATGCCTGGGAGAATTGGGACCCACATGGGGAACCGGAAACAGAGTGCCAGGTTGTTGTAGGTGGTTAGGGAAAACTTTGTGTCAGCATGTTAGGATTTATTTCAAGTATGTTTTACATGGGAGAAGAAGAGTATGAAGCCCCTTGGGTGCTAGCAACCATGCAGTACTGAACTACTTTGAGTACTATGTGGAACTACATGTAGTGGAG